>NW_025727780.1:0-300000 GCF_021461385.2 Schistocerca piceifrons
CTGGAATGGTTCAAACCACAGACAGTAAGAAGAGTCAGTAATCTTGTACTTAAGTCGGCATTGTGCATTTTGTACTTAATTCTGAAGCAATTTCTGTGTTTCATCGTCAATAAGAAGGTCAGAGGGATACAGTAATCCTGAAGTAAAACATTGGAATCTATAACGTGTATCACATGAATGGTTCAAAATATAGACAGTAAGAAGAGTCAGTTTTTTTGTACTTAAGTCGGCATTTTACCTTTTGTATTAATTCCGATGCAATTTCTGTGTTTCATCGTCAATAAGAAGGTCAGAGGGATACAGAAAACCTCAAGTGAAGCATCGGAATCTATAACTAGTGTCTCAGGAATGGTTCAAAACATAGACAGTAAGAAGAGTCAGTTTTCTTGTACTTAAGTCGGCATTGTGCCTTTTGTATTTATTTCCGATGCAATTTCTGTGTTTCATTGTCATCAAGAAGTACAGAGGGATACAGTAAACCTGAAGTGATGCATCGGAATCCATAACTAGTGTCACAGGAATGGTTCAAAACATAGACAGTAAGAAGAGTCAGTTTTCTTGTACTTAAGTCGGCATTGTGCCTTTTGTAATTAATTCCGATGCAATATCTGTGTTTCATCGTTAATAAGAAGGTCAGAGGGATACAGTAAACCTGAAGTGAAGCATCGGAATCTATAACTAGTGTAACAGGAATGGTTCAAACATAGACAGTTAGAAGAGTTAGTTTTCTTGTACTTAAGTCGGCATTGTGCCTTTTGTATTTAATTCCGATGCAATTTCTGGGTGTCATCGTCAACAAGAAGGTCAGAGGGGTACAGTAAACCTGAAGTGAAGCATCGGAATCTATAACTGGTGTAACAGGAATGGTTCAAACCACAGACAGTAAGAAGAGTCAGTTATCTTGTACTTAAGTCGGCATTGTGCCTTTTGTACTTAATTCCGAAGCAATTTCTGTTTTTCATCGTCAATAAGAAGGTCAGAGGGATACAGTAAACCTGAAGTAAAGCATCGGAATCTATAACGAGTGTCACATGAATGGTTCAAAATAAAGACAGTGAAGAGTCAGTTTTCTTGAACTTATGTCGGCATTGTACCTTTTGTATTAATTCCGATGCAATTTCTGTGTTCCATCGTCAATAAGAAGGTCAGAGGGATACAGTAAACCAGAAGTGAAGCATCGGAATCTATAACTAGTGTCACAGGAATGGTTCAAAACATAGACAGTAAGAAGAGTCAGTTTTCTTGCACTTAAGTCGGCATTGTGCCTTTTGTATTTACTTCCCATGCAATTTCTGTGTTTCATCGTCAATAAGAAGGTCAGTGGGATACAGTAAACCTGAAGTGGAGCATTGGAATCTATAACTAGTGTCACAGGACTGGTTCAAAACATAGACAGTAAGAAGAGTCAGTTTTCTTGTACTTAAGTCGGCATAGTGCCTTTTGTATTTAATTCCGATGCAATATCTGTGTTTCATCGTCAATAGGAAGGTCGGAGGGATACAGTAAACCTGAAGTGAAGCATCGGAATCTATACTAGTGTCACAGGAATGGTTCAAAACATAGACAGTAAGAAGAGTCAGTTTTCTTGTACTTAAGTCGGCATTGTGTCTTTTGTATTTAATTCCGATGCAATTTCTGTGTTTCATCGTCAATAAGAAGGTCAGAGGGATACAGTAAACCTGAAGTGAAGCATCGGTATCTATAACTAGTGTCACAGGAATGGTTCAAAACATAGACAGTAAGAAGAGTCAGATTTCTTGTACTTAAGTCGGCATTGTGCCTTTTATATTTAATTCCGATGCAATTTCTGTGTTTCATCGTCAATAAGAAGGTCAGAGGGAAACAGTAAACCTGAAGTGAAGCATTGGAATCTATAACTAGTGTCACAGGAATGGTTCAAATCATAGACAATAAGAAGAATCAGTTATCTTGTACTTAAGACGGCATTGTGTCTTTTGTACTTAATTCCGAAGCAATTTCTGTGTTTCATCGTCAATAAGAAGGTCAGAGGAATACAGTAAACCTGAAGTAAAGCATCAGAATCTATAACGAGTGTCACATGAATGGTTCAAAACATAGACAGTAAGAAGAGTCAGTTTTCTTGTACTTAAGTCGGCATTGTGCCTATTGAATTTAATTCCGATGCAATTTCTGTGTTTCATCGTCAATAAGAAGGTCAGAGGGAAACACTAAACCTGAAGTGAAGCATTAGAATCTATAACTAGTGTCACAGGAATGGTTCAAAGCATAGGCAGTAAGAAGGGTCAGTTTTCTTGTACTTGAGTCGGCATTGTGCCTTTTGTATTTAATTCCGATGCAATTTCTGGGTGTCATCGTCAACAAGAAGTTCAGAGGGATACAGTAAACCTGAAGTGAAGCATCGGAATCTATAACTAGTGTCACAGGAATGGTTCAATCCACAGACAGTAAGAAGAGTCAGTTATCTTGTAGTTAAGTCGGCAATGTGCCTTTTGTACTTAATTCCGAAGCAATTTCTGTTTTTCATCGTCAATAAGAAGGTCAGAGGGATACAGTAAACCTGAAGTAAAGAATCGGAATCTATAACGAGTGTCACATGAATGGTTCAAAATATAGACAGTAAGAAGAGTCAGTTTTCTTGTACTTATGTCGGCATTGTACCTTTTGTATTAATTCCAATGCAATTTCAGTGTTCCATCGTCAATAAGAAGGTCAGAGGGATACAGTAAACCAGAAGTGAAGCATCGGAATCTATAACTAGTGTCACAGGAATGGTTCAAAACATAGACTGTAAGAAGAGTCAGTTTTCTTGTACTTAAGTCGGCATTGTGCCTTTTGTATTTAATTCCGATGCAATTTCTGTGTTCCATCGTCAATAAGAAGGTCAGAGGGATACAGTAAACCAGAAGTGAAGCATCGGAATCTATAACTAGTGTCACAGGAATGGTTCAAAACATAGACAGTAAAAAGAGTCAGTTTTCTTGTACTTAAGTCGGCATTGTGCCTTTTGTATTTAATTCCGATGCAATTTCTGTGCTTCATCGTCAATAAGAAGGTCAGTGGGATACAGTAAACCTGAAGTGGAGCATTGGAATCTATAACTAGTGTCACAGGAAAGGTTCAAAACATAGACAGTAAGAAGAGTCAGTTTTCTTGTACTTAAATCGGCATAGTGCCTTTTGTATTTAATTCCGATGCAATATCTGTGTTTCATCGTCAATAGGAAGGTCGGAGGGATACAGTAAACCTGAAGTGAAGCATCGGAATCTATACCTAGTGTCACAGGAATGGTTCAAAACATAGACAGTAAGAAGAGTCAGTTTTCTTGTACTTAAGTCGGCATTGTGTCTTTTGTATTTAATTCCGATGCAATTTCTGTGTTTCATTGTCAATAAGAAGGACAGAGGGATACAGTTAACCTGAAGTGAGGCATCGGTATCTATAACTAGTGTCACAGGAATGGTTCAAAACATAGTCAGTAAGAAGAGTCAGATTTCTTGTACTTAAGTCGGCATTGTGCCTTTTATATTTAATTCCGATGCAATTTCTGTGTTTCATCGTCAATAAGAAGGTCAGAGGGAAACAGTAAACCTGAAGTGAAGCATCGGAATCTATAACTAGTGTCACAGGAATGGTTCAAATCATAGACAATAAGAAGAATCAGTTATCTTGTACTTAAGTCAGCATTGTGTCTTTTATATTTAATTCCGAAGCAATTTCTGTGTTTCATCGTCAATAAGAAGGTCAGAGGAATACAGTAAACCTGAAGTAAAGCATCAGAATCTATAACGAGTGTCACATGAATGGTTCAAAACATAGACAGTAAGAAGAGTCAGTTTTCTTGTACTTAAGTCGGCATTGTGCCTATTGAATTTAATTCCGATGCAATTTCTGTGTTTCATCGTCAAAAAGAAGGTCAGAGGGAAACAGTAAACCTGAAGTGAAGCACTAGAATCTATAACTAGTGTCACAGGAATTGTTCAAGGCATATGCAGTAAGAAGAGTCAGTTTTCTTGTACTTGAGTCGGCATTGTGCCTTTTGTATTTAATTCCGATGCAATTTCTGTGTTTCATCGTCCATAAGAACATCAGAGGGATACAGTAAACCTGAAGTGAAGCATTGGAATCTATAACTAGTGTCACAGGAATGGTTCAAATCATAGACAGTAAGAAGAGTCAGTTTTCTTGTACTTAAGTCGGCATTGTGCCTTTTGTAATTAATTCCGATGCAATATCTGTGTTTCATCGTCAATAAGAAGGTCAGAGGGATACAGTAAACCTGAAGTGAAGCATCGGAATCTATAACTAGTGTAACAGGAATGGTTCAAACATAGACAGTTAGAAGAGTTAGTTTTCTTGTACTTAAGTCGGCATTGTGCCTTTTGTATTTAATTCCGATGCAATTTCTGGGTGTCATCGTCAACAAGAAGGTCAGAGGGGTACAGTAAACCTGAAGTGAAGCATCGGAATCTATAACTAGTGTAACAGGAATGGTTCAAACCACAGACAGTAAGAAGATTCAGTTATCTTGTACTTAAGTCGGCATTGTGCCTTTTGTACTTAATTCCGAAGCAATTTCTGTTTTTCATCGTCAATAAGAAGGTCAGAGGGATACAGTACACCTGAAGTAAAGCATCGGAATCTATAACGAGTGTCACATGTATGGTTCAAAATATAGACAGTAAGAAGTGTCAGTTTTCTTGTACTTATGTCGGCATTGTACCTTTTGTATTAATTCCGATGCAATTTCTGTGTTCCATCGTCAATAAGAAGGTCAGAGGGATACAGTAAACCAGAAGTGAAGCATCGGAATCTATAACTAGTGTCACAGGAATGGTTCAAAACATAGACAGTAAGAAGAGTCAGTTTTCTTGTACTTAAGTCGGCATTTTGCCTTTTGTATTTACTTCCGATGCAATTTTTCTGTTTCATCGTGAATAAGAAGGTCAGTGGTATACAGTAAACCTGAAGTTGAGCATTGGAATCTATAACTAGTGTCACAGGACTGGTTCAAAACATAGACAGTAAGAAGAGTCAGTTTTCTTGTACTTAAGTCGGCATAGTGCCTTTTGTATTTATTTCCGATGCAATATCTGTGTTTCATCGTCAATAGGAAGGTCGGAGGGATACAGTAAACCTGAAGTGAAGCATCGGAATCTATACCTAGTGTCACAGGAATGGTTCAAAACATAGACAGTAAGAAGAGTCAGTTTTCTTGTACTTAAGTCGGGATTGTGTCTTTTGTATTTAATTCCGATGCAATTTCTGTGTTTCATTGTCAATAAGAAGGACAGAGGGATACAGTTAACCTGAAGTGAGGCATCAGAATCTATAACTAGTGTCACAGGAGTGGTTCAAAACATCGACAGTAAGAAGAGTCAGTTTTCTTGTACTTAAGTCGGCATTGTGCCTTTTGTATTTAATTCCGATGCAATTTCTGTGTTTCATCGTCAATAAGAAGGTAAGAGGGATACAGTAAACCTGAAGTGAAGCATCGGTATCTATAACTAGTGTCACAGGAATGGTTCAAAACATAGACAGTAAGAAGAGTCAGATTTCTTGTACTTAAGTCGGCATTGTGCCTTTTATATTTAATTCCGATGCAATTTCTGTGTTTCGTCGTCAATAAGAAGGTCAGAGGGAAGCAGTAAACCTGAAGTGAAGCATCGGAATCTATAACTAGTGTCACAGGAATTGTTCAAATCATAGACAGTAAGAAGAATCAGTTATCTTGTACTTAAGTCGGCATTGTGTCTTTTGTATTTAATTCCGAAGCAATTTCTGTGTTTCATCGTCAATAAGAAGGTCAGAGGAATACAGTAAACATGAAGAAAGCATCAGAATCTATAACGAGTGTCAAATGAATGGTTCTAAACATAGACAGTAAGAAGAGTCAGTTTTCTTGTACTTAAGTCGGCATTGTGCCTATTGAATTTAATTCCGGTGCAATTTCTGTGTTTCATCGTCAATAAGAAGGGCAGAGGGAAACAGTAAACCTGAAGTGAAGCGTTAGAATCTATAACTAGTGTCACAGGAATGGTTCAAAGCATAGGCAGTAAGAAGAGTCAGTTTTCTTGTACTTGAGTCGGCATTGTGCCTTTTGTATTTAATTCCGATGCAATTTCTGGGTGTCATCGTCAACAAGAAGGTCAGAGGGATACAGTAAACCTGAAGAGAAGCATCGGAATCTATAACTAGTGTCACAGGAATGGTTGAAACCACAGACAGTAAGAAGAGTCAGTTATCTTGTACTTAAGTCGGCATTGTGCCTTTTGTACTTAATTCCCAAGCAATTTCTGTTTTTCATCGTCAATAAGAAGGTCAGAGGGATACAGTAAACCTGAAGTAAAGCATCGGAATCTATAACGAGTGTCACATGAATGGTTCAAAATATAGACAGTAAGAAGAGTCAGTTATCTTGTACTTATGTCGGCATTGTACCTTTTGTATTAATTCCGATGCAATTTCTGTGTTCCATCGTCAATAAGAATGTCAGAGGGATACAGTAAACCAGAAGTGAAGCATCGGAATCTATAACTAGTGTCACAGGAATGGTTCAAAACATAGACAGTAAGAAGAGTCAGTTTTCTTGTACTTAAGTCGGCATTGTGCCTTTTGTATTTAATTCCGATGCAATTTCTGTGTTTCATCGTCAATAAGATGGTCAGTGGGATACAGTAAACATGAAGTGGAGTATTGGAATCTGTAACTAGTGTCACAGGACTGGTTCAAAACATAGACAGTAAGAAGAGTCAGTTTTCTTGTACTTAAGTCGGCATAGAGCCTTTTGTATTTAATTCCGATGCAATATCTGTGTTTCATCGTCAATAGGAAGGTCGGAGGGATACAGTAAACCTGAAGTGAAGCATCGGAATCTATACCTAGTGTCACAGGAATGGTTCAAAACATAGACAGTAAGAAGAGTCAGTTTTCTTGTACTTAAGTCGGCATTGTGTCTTTTGTATTTAATTCCGATGCAATTTCTGTGTTTCAATGTCAATAAGAAGGACAGAGGGATACAGTTAACCTGAAGTGAGGCATCAGAATCTATAACTAGTGTCACAGGAGTGGTTCAAAACATTGACAGTAAGAAGAGTCAGTTTTCTTGTACTTAAGTCGGCATTGTGCCTTTTGTATTTAATTCCGATCCAATATCTGTGTTTCATCGTCAATAAGAAGGTCAGACTGATACAGTAAACCTGAAGTGAAGCATCGGTACCTATAACTAGTGTCACAGGAATGGTTCAAAACATAGACAGTAAGAAGAGTCAGATTTCTTGTACTTAAGTCGGCATTGTGCCTTTTATATTTAATTCCGATGCAGTTTCTGTGTTTCATCGTCATAAGAAGGTCAGAGGGAAACAGTAAACCTGAAGTGAAGCATCGGAATCTCTAACTAGTGTCACAGGAATGGTTCAAATCATAGACAATAAGAAGAATCAGTTATCTTGTACTTAAGTCGGCATTGTGTCTTTTGTATTTAATTCCGAAGCAATTTCTGTGTTTCATCGTCAATAAGAAGGTCAGAGGGAAACAGAAAAACCTGAAGTGAAGCATTAGAATCTATAACTAGTGTCACGGGAATGGTTCAAAGCATAGGCAGTAAGAAGAGTCAGTTTTCTTGTACTTGAGTCGGCATTGTGCCTTTTGTATTTAATTCCGATGCAATTTCTGTGTTTGATCGTCAATATGAACATCAGAGGGATACAGTAAACCTGAAGTGAAGCATTGGATCTATAACTAGTGTCACAGGAATGGTTCAAAACATTGACAGTAAGAAGAGTCAGTTTTCTTGTACTTAAGTCGGCATTGTGCCTATTGAATTTAATTCCGATGCAATTTCTGTGTTTCATCGTCAATAAGAAGGTCAGAGGGAAACAGTAAACCTGAAGTGAAGCATTAGAATCCATAACTAGTGTCACAGGAATGGTTCAAAGCATAGGCAGTAAGAAGAGTCAATTTTCTTGTACTTGAGTCGGCATTGTGCCTTTTGTATTTAATTCCGATGCAATTTCTGTGTTTCATCGTCAATAAGAAAGTCAGAGGGAAACTGTAAACCTGAAGTGAAGCATTAGAATCTATAACTAGTGTCACGGGAATGGTTCAAAGCATAGGCAGTAAGAAGAGTCAGTTTTCTTGTACTTGAGTCGGCATTGTGCCTTTTGTATTTAATTCCGATGCAATTTCTGTGTTTGATCGTCAATATGAACATCAGAGGGATACAGTAAACCTGAAGTGAAGCATTGGATCTATAACTAGTGTCACAGGAATGGTTCAAAACATTGACAGTAAGAAGAGTCAGTTTTCTTGTACTTAAGTCGGCATTGTGCCAATTGAATTTAATTCCGATGCAATTTCTGTGTTTCATCGTCAATAAGAAGGTCAGACTGATACAGTAAACCTGAAGTGAAGCATCGGTATCTATAACTAGTGTCACAGGAATGGTTCAAAACATAGACAGTAAGAAGAGTCAGATTTCTTGTACTTAAGTCGGCATTGTGCCTTTTATATTTAATTCCGATGCAGTTTCTGTGTTTCATCGTCATAAGAAGGTCAGAGGGAAACAGTAAACCTGAAGTGAAGCATCGGAATCTCTAACTAGTGTCACAGGAATGGTTCAAATCATAGACAATAAGAAGAATCAGTTATCTTGTACTTAAGTCGGCATTGTGTCTTTTGTATTTAATTCCGAAGCAATTTCTGTGTTTCATCGTCAATAAGAAGGTCAGAGGGAAACAGAAAAACCTGAAGTGAAGCATTAGAATCTATAACTAGTGTCACGGGAATGGTTCAAAGCATAGGCAGTAAGAAGAGTCAGTTTTCTTGTACTTGAGTCGGCATTGTGCCTTTTGTATTTAAATCCGATGCAATTTCTGTGTTTGATCGTCAATATGAACATCAGAGGGATACAGTAAACCTGAAGTGAAGCATTGGATCTATAACTAGTGTCACAGGAATGGTTCAAAACATTGACAGTAAGAAGAGTCAGTTTTCTTGTACTTAAGTCGGCATTGTGCCTATTGAATTTAATTCCGATGCAATTTCTGTGTTTCATCGTCATTAAGAAGGTCAGAGGGAAACAGTAAACCTGAAGTGAAGCATTAGAATCCATAACTAGTGTCACAGGAATGGTTCAAAGCATAGGCAGTAAGAAGAGTCAATTTTCTTGTACTTGAGTCGGCATTGTGCCTTTTGTATTTAATTCCGATGCAATTTCTGTGTTTCATCGTCAATAAGAAAGTCAGAGGGAAACTGTAAACCTGAAGTGAAGCATTAGAATCTATAACTAGTGTCACGGGAATGGTTCAAAGCAGAGGCAGTAAGAAGAGTCAGTTTTCTTGTACTTGAGACGGCATTGTGCCTTTTGTATTTAATTCCGATGCAATATCTGTGTTTCATCGTCAATAGGAAGGTCGGAGTGATACAGTAAACCTGAAGTGAAGCACCGGAATCTATACCTAGTGTCACAGGAATGGTTCAAAACATAGACAGTAAGAAGAGTCAGTTTTCTTGTACTTAAGTCGGCATTGTGTCTTTTGTATTTAATTCCGATGCAATTTCTGTGTTTCATTGTCAATAAGAAGGACAGAGGGATACAGTTCAACTGAAGTGAGGCATCAGAATCTATAACTAGTGCCACAGGAGTGGTTCAAAACATTGACAGTAAGAAGAGTCAGTTTTCTTGTACTTATGTCGGCATTGTGCCTTTTGTATTTAATTCCGATGCAATTTCTGTGTTTCATCGTCAATAAGAAGGTCAGAGGGATACAGTAAACCTGAAGTGAAGCATCAGTATCTATAACTAGTGTCACAGGAATGGTTCAAAACATAGACAGTAAGAAGAGTCAGATTTCTTGTACTTAAGTCGGCATTGTGCCTTTTATATTTAATTCCGATGCAATTTCTGTGTTTCATCGTCAATAAGAAGGTCAGAGGGAAACAGTAAACCTGAAGTGAAGCATCGGAATCTATAACTAGTGTCACAGGAATGATTCAAATCATAGACAATAAGAAGAATCAGTTATCTTGTACTTAAGTCGGCATTGTGTTTTTTGTATTTAATTCCGAAGCAATTTCTGTGTTTCATCGTCAATAAGAAGGTCAGAGGAATACAGTAAACCTAAGGTAACGCATCAGAATCTATAACGAGTGTCACATGAATGGTTCAAACCATAGACAGTAAGAAGAGTCAGTTTTCTTGTACTTAAGTCGGCGATGTGCCTTTTGTATTTAATTCCGATGCAATTTCTGTGTTTCATCGTCAATAAGAAGGTAAGAGGGATACAGTAAACCTGAAGTGAAGCATCGGTATCTATAACTAGTGTCACAGGAATGGTTCAAAACATAGACAGTAAGAAGAGTCAGATTTCTTGTACTTAAGTCGGCATTGTGCCTTTTATATTTAATTCCGATGCAATTTCTGTGTTTCATCGTCAATAAGAAGGTCAGAGTGAAGCAGTAAACCTGAAGTGAAGCATCGGAATCTATAACTTGTGTCACAGGAATGGTTCAAATCATAGACAGTAAGAAGAATCAGTTATCTTGTACTTAAGTCGGCATTGTGTCTTTTGTATTTAATTCCGAAGCAATTTCTGTGTTTCATCGTCAATAAGAAGGTCAGAGGAATACAGTAAACATGTAGAAAGCATCAGAATCTATAATGAGTGTCAAATGAATGGTTCAAAACATAGACAGTAAAAAGAGTCAGTTTTCTTGTACTTAAGTCGGCATTGTGCCTATTGAATTTAATTCCGGTGTAATTTCTGTGTTTCATCGTCAATAAGAAGGTCAGAGGGAAACAGAAAACCTGAAGTGAAGCATTAGAATCTATAACTAGTGTCACAGGAATGGTTCAAAGCATAGGCATTAAGAAGAGTCAGTTTTCTTGTACTTGAGTCGGCATTGTGCCTTTTGTATTTAATTCCGATGCAATTTCTGGGTGTCATCGTCAACAAGAAGGTCAGAGGGATACAGTACACCTGAAGTGAAGCATCGGAATCTATAACTAGTGTCACAGGAATGGTTGAAACCACAGACGGTAAGAAGAGTCAGTTATCTTGTACTTAAGTCGGCATTGTGCCTTTTGTACTTAATTCCGAAGCAATTTCTGTTTTTCATCGTCAATAAGAAGGTCAGAGGGATACAGTAAACCTGAAGTAAAGCATCGGAATCTATAACGAGTGTCACATGAATGGTTCAAAATATAGACAGTAAGAAGAGTCAGTTTTC
Organism: Schistocerca piceifrons; assembly: GCF_021461385.2. Lineage (NCBI taxonomy): Eukaryota > Metazoa > Arthropoda > Insecta > Orthoptera > Acrididae > Schistocerca > Schistocerca piceifrons. The sequence continues at coordinate 11,209 of NW_025727780.1, forward strand.
TTGTACTTATGTCGGCATTGTACCTTTTGTATTAATTCCGATGCAATTTCTGTGTTCCATATTCAATAAGAAGGTCAGAGGGATACAGTAAACCAGAAGTGAAGCATCGGAATCTATAACTAGTGTCACAGGAATGGTTCAAAACATAGACAGTAAGAAGAGTCAGTTTTCTTGTACTTAAGTCGGCATTGTGCCTTTTGTATTTAATTCCGATGCAATTTCTGTGTTTCATCGTCAATAAGAAGGTCAGTGGGATACAGTAAACATGAAGTGGAGTATTGGAATCTATAACTAGTGTCACAGGACTGGTTCAAAACATAGACAGTAAGAAGAGTCAGTTTTCTTGTACTTAAGTCGGCACAGAGCCTTTTGTATTTAATTCCGATGCAATATCTGTGTTTCATCGTCAATAGGAAGGTCGGAGGGATACAGTAAACCTGAAGTGAAGCATCGGAATCTATACCTAGTGTCACAGGAATGGTTCAAAACATAGACAGTAAGAAGAGTCAGTTTTCTTGTACTTAAGTCGGCATTGTGTCTTTTGTATTTAATTCCGATGCAATTTCTGTGTTTCAATGTCAATAAGAAGGACAGAGGGATACAGTTAACCTGAAGTGAGGCATCAGAATCTATAACTAGTGTCACAGGAGTGGTTCAAAACATTGACAGTAAGAAGAGTCAGTTTTCTTGTACTTAAGTCGGCATTGTGCCTTTTGTATTTAATTCCGATCCAATATCTGTGTTTCATCGTCAATAAGAAGGTCAGACTGGTACAGTAAACCTGAAGTGAAGCATCGGTATCTATAACTAGTGTCACAGGATTGGTTCAAAACATAGTCAGTAAGAAGAGTCAGATTTCTTGTACTTAAGTCGGCATTGTGCCTTTTATATTTAATTCCGATGCAATTTCTGTGTTTCATCGTCATAAGAAGGTCAGAGGGAAACAGTAAACCTGAAGTGAAGCATCGGAATCTATAACTAGTGTCACAGGAATGGTTCAAATCATAGACAATAAGAAGAATCTGTTATCTTGTACTTAAGTCGGCATTGTGTCTTTTGTATTTAATTCCGATGCAATTTCTGTGTTTGATCGTCAATATGAACATCAGAGGGATACAGTAAACCTGAAGTGAAGCATTGGATCTATAACTAGTGTCACAGGAATGGTTCAAAACATTGACAGTAAGAAGAGTCAGTTTTCTTGTACTTAAGTCGGCATTGTGCCTATTGAATTTAATTCCGATGCAATTTCTGTGTTTCATCGTCAATAGGAAGGTCGGAGGGATACAGTTCAACTGAAGTGAGGCATCAGAATCTATAACTAGTGTCACAGGAGTGGTTCAAAACATTGACAGTAAGAAGAGTCAGTTTTCTTGTACTTAAGTCGGCATTGTGCCTTTTGGATTTAATTCCGATGCAATTTCTGTGTTTCATCGTCAATAAGAAGGTCAGAGGGATACAGTAAACCTGAAGTGAAGCATCGGCATCTATAACTAGTGTCACAGGAATGGTTCAAAACATAGACAGTAAGAAGAGTCAGATTTCTTGTACTTAAGTCGGCATTGTGCCTTTTATATTTAATTCCGATGCAATTTCTGTGTTTCATCGTCAATAAGAAGGTCAGAGGGAAACAGTAAACCTGAAGTGAAGCATCGGAATCTATAACTAGTGTCACAGGAATATTTCAAATCATAGACAATAAGAAGAATCAGTTATCTTGTACTTAAGTCGGCATTGTGTTTTTTGTATTTAATTCCGAAGCAATTTCTGTGTTTCATCGTCAATAAGAAGGTCAGAGGAATACAGTAAACCTGAAGTAAAGCATCAGAATCTATAACGAGTGTCACATGAATGGTTCAAACCATAGACAGTAAGAAGAGTCAGTTTTCTTGTACTTAAGTCGGCATTGTGCCTATTGAATTTAATTCCGATGCAATTTCTGTGATTCATCGTCAATAAGAAGGTCAGAGGGAAACAGTAAACCTGAAGTGAAGCATTAGAATCTATAACTAGTGTCACAGGAATGGTTCAAAGCATAGGCAGTAAGAACAGTCAGTTTTCTTGTACTTGAGTCGGCATATTGCCTTTTGTATTTAATTCCGATGCAATTTCTGGGTGTCATCGTCAACAAGTCGGTCAGAGGGATACATTAAACCTGAAGTGAAGCATCGGAATCTATAACTAGTGTCACAGGAATGGTTCAAACCACAGACAGTAAGAAGAATCAGTTATCTTGTACTTAAGTCGGCATTGTGCCTTTTGTACTTAATTCCGAAGCAATTTCTGTGTTTCATCGTCAATAAGAAGGTCAGAGGAATACAGTAAACCTGAAGTAAAGCATCAGAATCTATAACGAGTGTCACATGAATGGTTCAAAACATAGACAGTAAGAAGAGTCAGTTTTCTTGTACTTAAGTCGGCATTGTGCCTATTGAATTTAATTCCGATGCAATTTCTGTGTTTCATCGTCAATAAGAAGGTCAGAGGGAAACACTAAACCTGAAGTGAAGCATTAGAATCTATAACTAGTGTCACAGGAATGGTTCAAAGCATAGGCAGTAAGAAGAGTCAGTTTTCTTGTACTTGAGTCGGCATTGTGCCTTTTGTATTTAATTCCGATGCAATTTCTGGGTGTCATCGTCAACAAGAAGGTCAGAGGGATACAGTAAACCTGAAGTGAAGCATCGGAATCTCAAACTAGTGCCACAGGAATGGTTCAAACCACAGACAGTAAGAAGAGTCAGTTATCTTGTAGTTAAGTCGGCAATGTGCCTTTTGTACTTAATTCCGAAGCAATTTCTGTTTTTCATCGTCAATAAGAAGGTCAGAGGGATACAGTAAACCTGAAGTAAAGCATCGGAATCTATAACGAGTGTCACATGAATGGTTCAAAATATAGACAGTAAGAAGAGTAAGTTTTCTTGTACTTATGTCGGCATTGTACCTTTTGTATTAATTCCAATGCAATTTCAGTGTTCCATCGTCAATAAGAAGGTCAGAGGGATACAGTAAACCAGAAGTGAAGCATCGGAATCTATAACTAGTGTCACAGGAATGGTTCAAAACATAGACTGTAAGAAGAGTCAGTTTTCTTGTACTTAAGTCGGCATTGTGCCTTTTGTATTTAATTCCGATGCAATTTCTGTGTTCCATCGTCAATAAGAAGGTCAGAGGGATACAGTAAACCAGAAGTGAGGCATCGGAATCTATAACTAGTGTCACAGGAATGGTTCAAAACATAGACAGTAAAAAGAGTCAGTTTTCTTGTACTTAAGTCGGCATTGTGCCTTTTGTATTTAATTCCGATGCTATTTCTGTGCTTCATCGTCAATAAGAAGGTCAGAGGGAAACAGTAAACCTGAAGTGAAGCATCGGAATCTATAACTAGTGTCACAGGAATGGTTCAAATCATAGACAATAAGAAGAATCAGTTATCTTGTACTTAAGTCAGCATTGTGTCTTTTATATTTAATTCCGAAGCAATTTCTGTGTTTCATCGTCAATAAGAAGGTCAGAGGAATACAGTAAACCTGAAGTAAAGCATCAGAATCTATAACGAGTGTCACATGAATGGTTCAAAACATAGACAGTAAGAAGAGTCAGTTTTCTTGTACTTAAGTCGGCATTGTGCCTATTGAATTTAATTCCGATGCAATTTCTGTGTTTCATCGTCAAAAAGAAGGTCAGAGGGAAACAGTAAACCTGAAGTGAAGCACTAGAATCTATAACTAGTGTCACAGGAATTGTTCAAGGCATAGGCAGTAAGAAGAGTCAGTTTTCTTGTACTTGAGTCGGCATTGTGCCTTTTGTATTTAATTCCGATGCAATTTCTGTGTTTCATCGTCAATAAGAACATCAGAGGGATACAGTAAACCTGAAGTGAAGCATTGGAATCTATAACTAGTGTCACAGGAATGGTTCAAACCACAGACAGTAAGAAGAGTCAGTTATCTTGTACTTAAGTCGGCATTGTGCATTTTGTACTTAATTCCGAAGCAATTTCTGTGTTTCATCGCCAATAAGAAGGTCAGAGGGATACAGTAATCCTGAAGTAAAGCATTGGAATCTATAACGAGTATCACATGAATGGTTCAAAATATAGACAGTAAGAAGAGTCAGTTTTCTTGTACTTAAGTCGGCATTGTACCTTTTGTATTAATTCCGATGCAATTTCTGTGTTTCATCGTCAATAAGAAGGTCAGAGGGATACAGAAAACCTCAAGTGAAGCATCGGAATCTATAACTAGTGTCTCAGGAATGGTTCAAAACATAGACAGTAAGAAGAGACAGTTTTCTTGTACTTAAGTCGGCATTGTGCCTTTTGTATTTAATTCCGATGCAATTTCTGTGTTTCATCGTCATCAAGAAGGACAGAGGGATACAGTAAACCTGAAGTGATGCATCGGAATCCATAACTAGTGTCACAGGAATGGTTCAAATCATAGACAGTAAGAAGAGTCAGTTTTCTTGTACTTAAGTCGGCATTGTGCCTTTTGTAATTAATTCCGATGCAATATCTGTGTTTCATCGTCAATAAGAAGGTCAGAGGGATACAGTAAACCTGAAGTGAAGCATCGGAATCTATAACTAGTGTAACAGGAATGGTTCAAACATAGACAGTTAGAAGAGTTAGTTTTCTTGTACTTAAGTCGGCATTGTGCCTTTTGTATTTAATTCCGATGCAATTTCTGGGTGTCATCGTCAACAAGAAGGTCAGAGGGGTACAGTAAACCTGAAGTGAAGTATCGGAATCTATAACTAGTGTAACAGGAATGGTTCAAACCACAGACAGTAAGAAGAGTCAGTTATCTTGTACTTAAGTCGGCATTGTGCCTTTTGTACTTAATTCCGAAGCAATTTCTGTTTTTCATCGTCAATAAGAAGGTCAGAGGGATACAGTACACCTGAAGTAAAGCATCGGAATCTATAACGAGTGTCACATGAATGGTTCAAAATATAGACAGTAAGAAGTGTCAGTTTTCTTGTACTTATGTCGGCATTGTACCTTTTGTATTAATTCCGATGCAATTTCTGTGTTCCATCGTCAATAAGAAGGTCAGAGGGATACAGTAAACCAGAAGTGAAGCATCGGAATCTATAACTAGTGTCACAGGAATGGTTCAAAACATAGGCAGTAAGAAGAGTCAGTTTTCTTGTACTTAAGTCGGCATTTTGCCTTTTGTATTTACTTCCGATGCAATTTTTGTGTTTCATCGTGAATAAGAAGGTCAGTGGGATACAGTAAACCTGAAGTTGAGCATTGGAATCTATAACTAGTGTCACAGGACTGGTTCAAAACATAGACAGTAAGAAGAGTCAGTTTTCTTGTACTTAAGTCGGCATAGTGCCTTTTGTATTTATTTCCGTTGCAATATCTGTGTTTCATCGTCAATAGGAAGGTCGGAGGGATACAGTAAACCTGAAGTGAAGCATCGGAATCTATACCTAGTGTCACAGGAATGGTTCAAAACATAGACAGTAAGAAGAGTCAGTTTTCTTGTACTTAAGTCGGCATTGTGTCTTTTGTATTTAATTCCGATGCAATTTCTGTGTTTCATTGTCAATAAGAAGGACAGAGGGATACAGTTAACCTGAAGTGAGGCATCAGAATCTATAACTAGTGTCACAGGAGTGGTTCAAAACATTGACAGTAAGAAGAGTCAGTTTTCTTGTACTTAAGTCGGCATTGTGCCTTTTGTATTTAGTTCCGACGCAATTTCTGTGTTTCATCGTCAATAAGAAGGTAAGAGGGATACAGTAAACCTGAAGTGAAGCATCGGTATCTATAACTAGTGTCACAGGAATGGTACAAAACATAGACAGTAAGAAGAGTCAGATTTCTTGTACTTAAGTCGGCATTGTGCCTTTTATATTTAATTCCGATGCAATTTCTGTGTTTCGTCGTCAATAAGAAGGTCAGAGGGAAGCAGTAAACCTGAAGTGAAGCATCGGAATCTATAACTAGTGTCACAGGAATTGTTCAAATCATAGACAATAAGAAGAATCAGTTATCTTGTACTTAAGTCGGCATTGTGACTTTTGTATTTAATTCCGAAGCAATTCCTGTGTTTCATCGTCAATAAGAAGGTTAGAGGAATACAGTAAACATGAAGAAAGCATCAGAATCTATAACGAGTGTCAAATGAATGGTTCTAAACATAGACAGTAAGAAGAGTCAGTTTTCTTGTACTTAAGTCGGCATTGTGCCTATTGAATTTAATTCCGGTGCAATTTCTGTGTTTCATCGTCAATAAGAAGGGCAGAGGGAAACAGTAAACCTGAAGTGAAGCGTTAGAATCTATAACTAGTGTCACAGGAATGGTTCAAAGCATAGGCAGTAAGAAGAGTCAGTTTTCTTGTACTTGAGTCGGCATTGTGCCTTTTGTATTTAATTCCGAAGCAATTTCTGGGTGTCATCGTCAACAAGAAGGTCAGAGGGATACAGTAAACCTGAAGTGAAGCATCGGAATCTATAACTAGTGTCACAGGAATGGTTGAAACCACAGACAGTAAGAAGAGTCGGTTATCTTGTACTTAAGTCGGCATTGTGCCTTTTGTACTTAATTCCCAAGCAATTTCTGTTTTTCATCGTCAATAAGAAGGTCAGAGGGATACAGTAAACCTGAAGTAAAGCATCGGAATCTATAACGAGTGTCACATGAATGGTTCAAAATATAGACAGTAAGAAGAGTCAGTTATCTTGTACTTATGTCGGCATTGTACCTTTTGTATTAATTCCGATGCAATTTCTGTGTTCCATCGTCAATAAGAAGGTCAGAGGGATACAGTAAACCAGAAGTGAAGCATCGGAATCTATAACTAGTGTCACAGGAATGGTTCAAAACATAGACAGTAAGAAGAGTCAGTTTTCTTGTACTTAAGTCGGCATTGTGCCTTTTGTATTTAATTCCGATGCAATTTCTGTGTTTCATCGTCAATAAGATAGTCAGTGGGATACAGTAAACATGAAGTGGAGTATTGGAATCTGTAACTAGTGTCACAGGACTGGTTCAAAACATAGACAGTAAGAAGAGCAGTTTTCTTGTACTTAAGTCGGCATAGAGCCTTTTGTATTTAATTCCGATGCAATATCTGTGTTTCATCGTCAATAGGAAGGTCGGAGGGATACAGTAAACCTGAAGTGAAGCATCGGAATCTATACCTAGTGTCACAGGAATGGTTCAAAACATAGACAGTAAGAAGAGTCAGTTTTCTTGTACTTAAGTCGGCATTGTGTCTTTTGTATTTAATTCCGATGCAATTTCTGTGTTTCAATGTCAATAAGAAGGACAGAGGGATACAGTTAACCTGAAGTGAGGCATCAGAATCTATAACTAGTGTCACAGGAGTGGTTCAAAACATTGACAGTAAGAAGAGTCAGTTTTCTTGTACTTAAGTCGGCATTGTGCCTTTTGTATTTAATTCCGATCCAATATCTGTGTTTCATCGTCAATAAGAAGGTCAGACTGATACAGTAAACCTGAAGTGAAGCATCGGTATCTATAACTAGTGTCACAGGAATGGTTCAAAACATAGACAGTAAGAAGAGTCAGATTTCTTGTACTTAAGTCGGCATTGTGCCTTTTATATTTAATTCCGATGCAGTTTCTGTGTTTCATCGTCATAAGAAGGTCAGAGGGAAACAGTAAACCTGAAGTGAAGCATCGGAATCTATAACTAGTGTCACAGGAATGGTTTAATTCATAGACAATAAGAAGAATCAGTTATCTTGTACTTAAGTCGGCATTGTGTCTTTTGTATTTAATTCCGAAGCAATTTCTGTGTTTCATCGTCAATAAGAAGGTCAGAGGGAAACAGAAAAACCTGAAGTGAAGCATTAGAATCTATAACTAGTGTCACGGGAATGGTTCAAAGCATAGGCAGTAAGAAGAGTCAGTTTTCTTGTACTTGAGTCGGCATTGTGCCTTTTGTATTTAATTCCGATGCAATTTCTGTGTTTGATCGTCAATATGAACATCAGAGGGATACAGTAAAACTGAAGTGAAGCATTGGATCTATAACTAGTGTCACAGGAATGGTTCAAAACATTGACAGTAAGAAGAGTCAGTTTTCTTGTACTTAAGTCGGCATTGTGACTATTGAATTTAATTCCGATGCAATTTCTGTGTTTCATCGTCAATAAGAAGGTCAGAGGGAAACAGTAAACCTGAAGTGAAGCATTAGAATCTATAACTAGTGTCACAGGAATGGTTCAAAGCATAGGCAGTAAGAAGAGTCAGTTTTCTTGTACTTGTGTCGGCATTGTGCCTTTTGTATTTAATTCCGATGCAATTTCTGTGTTTCATCGTCAATAAGAAAGTCAGAGGGAAACTGTAAACCTGAAGTGAAGCATTAGAATCTATAACTAGTGTCACGGGAATGGTTCAAAGCATAGGCAGTAAGAAGAGTCAGTTTTCTTGTACTTGAGACGGCATTGTGCCTTTTGTATTTAATTCCGATGCAATATCTGTGTTTCATCGTCAATATGAAGGTCGGAGTGATACAGTAAACCTGAAGTGAAGCACCGGAATCTATACCTAGTGTCACAGGAATGGTTCAAAACATAGACAGTAAGAAGAGTCAGTTTTCTTGTACTTAAGTCGGCATTGTGTCTTTTGTATTTAATTCCGATGCAATTTCTGTGTTTCATTGTCAATAAGAAGGACAGAGGGATACAGTTCAACTGAAGTGAGGCATCAGAATCTATAACTAGTGTCACAGGAGTGGTTCAAAACATTGACAGTAAGAAGAGTCAGTTTTCTTGTACTTATGTCGGCATTGTGCCTTTTGTATTTAATTCCGATGCAATTTCTGTGTTTCATCGTCAATAAGAAGGTCAGAGGGATACAGTAAACCTGAAGTGAAGCATCAGTATCTATAACTAGTGTCACAGGAATGGTTCAAAACATAGACAGTAAGAAGAGTCAGATTTCTTGTACTTAAGTCGGCATTGTGCCTTTTATATTTAATTCCGATGCAATTTCTGTGTTTCATCGTCAATAAGAAGGTCAGAGGGAAACAGTAAACCTGAAGTTAAGCATCGGAATCTATAACTAGTGTCACAGGAATGATTCAAATCATAGACAATAAGAAGAATCAGTTATCTTGTACTTAAGTCGGCATTGTGTTTTTTGTATTTAATTCCGAAGCAATTTCTGTGTTTCATCGTCAATAAGAAGGTCAGAGGAATACAGTAAACCTAAGGTAACGCATCAGAATCTATAACGAGTGTCAAATGAATGGTTCAAAACATAGACAGTAAGAAGAGTCAGTTTTCTTGTACTTAAGTCGGCATTGTGCCTATTGAATTTAATTCCGGTGCAATTTCTGTGTTTCATCGTCAATAAGAAGGTCAGAGGGAAACAGAAAACCTGAAGTGAAGCATTAGAATCTATAACTAGTGTCACAGGAATGGTTCAAAGCATAGGCATTAAGAAGAGTCAGTTTTCTTGTACTTGAGTCGGCATTGTGCCTTTTGTATTTAATTCCGATGCAATTTCTGGGTTTCATCGTCAACAAGAAGGTCAGAGGGATACAGTACACCTGAAGTGAAGCATCGGAATCTATAACTAGTGTCACAGGAATGGTTGAAACCACAGACGGTAAGAAGAGTCAGTTATCTTGTACTTAAGTCGGCATTGTGCCTTTTGTACTTAATTCCGAAGCAATTTCTGTTTTTAATCGTCAATAAGAAGGTCAGAGGGATACAGTAAACCTGAAGTAAAGCATCGGAATCTATAACGAGTGTCACATGAATGGTTCAAAATGTAGACAGTAAGAAGAGTCAGTTTTCTTGTACTTATGTCGGCATTGCACCTTTTGTATTAATTCCGATGCAATTTCTGTGTTCCATATTCAATAAGAAGGTCAGAGGGATACAGTAAACCAGAAGTGAAGCATCGGAATCTATAACTAGTGTCACAGGAATGGTTCAAAACATAGACAGTAAGAAGAGTCAGTTTTCTTGTACTTAAGTCGGCATTGTGCCTTTTGTATTTAATTCCGATGCAATTTCTGTGTTTCATCGTCAATAAGGAGGTCAGTGGGATACAGTAAACATGAAGTGGAGTATTGGAATCTATAACTAGTGTCACAGGACTGGTTCAAAACATAGACAGTAAGAAGAGTCAGTTTTCTTGTACTTAAGTCGGCATAGAGCCTTTTGTATTTAATTCCGATGCAATATCTGTGTTTCATCGTCAATGAGAAGGTCGGAGGGATACAGTAAACCTGAAGTGAAGCATCGGAATCTATACCTAGTGTCACAGGAATGGTTCAAAACATAGACAGTAAGAAGAGTCAGTTTTCTTGTACTTAAGTCGGCATTGTGTCTTTTGTATTTAATTCCGATGCAATTTCTGTGTTTCAATGTCAATAAGAAGGACAGAGGGATACAGTTAACCTGAAGTGATGCATCAGAATCTATAACTAGTGTCACAGGAGTGGTTCAAAACATTGACAGTAAGAAGAGTCAGTTTTCTTGTACTTAAGTCGGCATTGTGCCTTTTGTATTTAATTCCGATCCAATATCTGTGTTTCATCGTCAATAAGAAGGTCAGACTGATACAGTAAACCTGAAGTGAAGCATCGGTATCTATAACTAGTGTCACAGGATTGGTTCAAAACATAGTCAGTAAGAAGAGTCAGATTTCTTGTACTTAAGTCGGCATTGTGCCTTTTATATTTAATTCCGATGCAATTTCTGTGTTTCATCGTCATAAGAAGGTTAGAGGGATACAGTAACCCTGAAGTGAAGCATCGGCATCTATAACTAGTGTCACAGGAATGGTTCAAAACATAGACAGTAAGAAGAGTCAGATTTCTTGTACTTAAGTCGGCATTGTGCCTTTTATATTTAATTCCGATGCAATTTCTGTGTTTCATCGTCAATAAGAAGGTCAGAGGGAAACAGTAAACCTGAAGTGAAGCATCGGAATTTATAACTAGTGTCACAGGAATGGTTCAAATCATAGACAATAAGAAGAATCTGTTATCTTGTACTTAAGTCGGCATTGTGTCTTTTGTATTTAATTCCGATGCAATTTCTGTCTTTGATCGTCAATATGAACATCAGAGGGATACAGTAAACCTGAAGTGAAGCATTGGATCTATAACTAGTGTCACAGGAATGGTTCAAAACATTGACAGTAAGAAGAGTCAGTTTTCTTGTACTTAAGTCGGCATTGTGCCTATTGAATTTAATTCCGATGCAATTTCTGTGTTTCATCGTCAATAGGAAGGTCGGAGGGATACAGTAAACCTGAAGTGAAGCATCGGCATCTATAACTAGTGTCACAGGAATGGTTCAAAACATAGACAGTAAGAAGAGTCAGATTTCTTGTACTTATGTCGGCATTGTAGCTTTTGTATTAATTCCGATGCAATTTCTGTGTTCCATCGTCAGTAAGAAGGTCAGAGGGATACAGTAAACCAGAAGTGAAGCACCGGAATCTATACCTAGTGTCACAGGAATGGTTCAAAACATAGACAGTAAGAAGAGTCAGTTTTCTTGTACTTAAGTCGGCATTGTGTCTTTTGTATTTAATTCCGATGCAATTTCTGTGTTTCATTGTCAATAAGAAGGACAGAGGGATACAGTTCAACTGAAGTGAGGCATCAGAATCTATAACTAGTGTCACAGGAGTGGTTCAAAACATTGACAGTAAGAAGAGTCAGTTTTCTTGTACTTAAGTCGGCATTGTGCCTTTTGTATTTAATTCCGATGCAATTTCTGTGTTTCATCGTCAATAAGAAGGTCAGAGGGATACAGTAACCCTGAAGTGAAGCATCGGCATCTGTAACTAGTGTCACAGGAATGGTTCAAAACATAGACAGTAAGAAGAGTCAGATTTCTTGTACTTAAGTCGGCATTGTGCCTTTTATATTTAATTCCGATGCAATTTCTGTGTTTCATCGTCAATAAGAAGGTCAGAGGGAAACAGTAAACCTGAAGTGAAGCATCGGAATTTATAACTAGTGTCACAGGAATATTTCAAAGCATAGACAATAAGAAGAATCAGTTATCTTGTACTTAAGTCGGCATTGTGTTTTTTGTATTTAATTCCGAAGCAATTTCTGTGTTTCATCGTCAATAAGAAGGTCAGAGGAATACAGTAAACCTGAAGTAAAGCATCAGAATCTATAACGAGTGTCACATGAATGGTTCAAACCATAGACAGTAAGAAGAGTCAGTTTTCTTGTACTTAAGTCGGCATTGTGCCTATTGATTTTTAATTCCGATGCAATTTCTGTGTTTCATCGTCAATAAGAAGGTCAGAGGGAAACAGTAAACCTGAAGTGAAGCATTAGAATCTATAACTAGTGTCACAGGAATGGTTCAAAGCATAGGCAGTAAGAACAGTCAGTTTTCTTGTACTTGAGTCGGCATATTGCCTTTTGTATTTAATTCCGATGCAATTTCTGGGTGTCATCGTCAACAAGTCGGTCAGAGGGATACATTAAACCTGAAGTGAAGCATCGGAATCTATAACTAGTGTCACAGGAATGGTTCAAACCACAGACAGTAAGAAGAATCAGTTATCTTGTACTTAAGTCGGCATTGTGCCTTTTGTACTTAATTCCGAAGCAATTTCTGTTTTTCATCGTCAATAAGAAGGTCAGAGGGATACAGTAAACCTGAAGTAAAGCATCGGAATCTATAACGAGTGTCACATGAATGGTTCAAAATATAGACAGTAAGAAGAGTCAGTTTTCTTGTACTTATGTCGGCATTGTACCTTTTGTATTTAATTCCGATGCAATATCTGTGTTTCATCGTCAATAGGAAGGTCGGAGGAATACAGTAAACCTGAAGTGAAGCATCGGAATCTATACCTAGTGTCACAGGAATGGTTCAAAACATAGACAGTAAGAAGAGTCAGTTTTCTTGTACTTAAGTCGGCATTGTGTCTTTTGTATTTAATTCCAATGCAATTTCTGTGTTTCAATGTCAATAAGAAGGACAGAGGGATACAGTTAACCTGAAGTGAGGCATCAGAATCTATAACTAGTGTCACAGAAGTGGTTCAAAACATTGACAGTAAGAGAGTCAGTTTTCTTGTACTTAAGTCGGCATTGTGCCTTTTGTATTTAATTCCGATCCAATATCTGTGTTTCATCGTCAATAAGAAGGTCAGACTGATACAGTAAACCTGAAGTGAAGCATCGGTATCTATAACTAGTGTCACAGGAATGGTTCAAAACATAGACAGTAAGAAGAGTCAGATTTATTTTACTTAAGTCGGCATTGTGCCTTTTATATTTAATTCCGATGCAATTTCTGTGTTTCATCGTCATAAGAAGGTCAGAGGGAAACAGTAAACCTGAAGGGAAGCATCGGAATCTATAACTAGTGTCACAGGAATGGTTCAAATCATAGACAATAAGAAGAAGCAGTTATCTTGTACTTAAGTCGGCATTGTGTATTTTGTATTTAATTCCGAAGCAATTTCTGTGTTTCATCGTCAATAAGAAGGTCAGAGGAATACAGTAAACCTGAAGTAAAGCATCAGAATCTATAACGAGTGTCACATGAATGGTTCAAAACATAGACAGTAAGAAGAGTCAGTTTTCTTGTACTTAAGTCGGCATTGTGCCTATTGAATTTAATTCCGATGCAATTTCTGTGTTCCATCGTCAATAAGAAGGTCAGAGGGAAACAGTAAACCTGAATTGAAGCATCGGAATCTATAACTAGTGTCACGGGAATGGTTCAAAGCATAGGCAGTAAGAAGAGTCAGTTTTCTTGTACTTGAGTCGGCATTGTGCTTTTGTATTTACTTCCGATGCAATTTCTGTGTTTCATCGTCAATAAGAACATCAGAGGGATATAGTAAACCTGAAGTGAAGCATTGGATCTATAACTAGTGTCACAGGAATGGTTCAAAACATTGACAGTAAGAAGAGTCAGTTTTCTTGTACTTAAGTCGGCATTGTGCCTATTAATTTTAATTCCGATGCAATTTCTGTGTTTCATCGTCAATAAGAAGGTCAGAGGGATACAGTAGACCTGAAGTGAAGCATCGGAATCTATAACTAGTGTCATATGAATGGTTCAAAACATAGACAGTCAGAAGAGTCAGTTTTCTTGTACTTAAGTCGGCAGTGTGCCTTTTGTACTTAATTCTGAAGCAATTTCTGTGTTTCATCGTCAATAAGAAGGCCAGAGAGATACAGTAAACCTGAAGTAAAGCATCGGAATCTATAACGAGTGACACATGAATGGTTCAAAGTATAGACAGTAAGAAAAGTCAGTTTTCTTGTACTTAAGTCGGCATTTTTCTTTTGTAGTAATTCCGATGCAATTTCTGTGTTTCATCGTCAATAAGAAGGTCAGAGGGATACAGTAAACCAGAAGTGAAGCATCTCAATCTATAACTAGTGTCACAGGAATGGTTCAAAACATAGACAGTAAGAAGAGTCAGTTTTCTTGTACTTAAGTCGGCATTGTGCATTTGTATTTAATTCCGATGCAATTTCTGTGTTTCATCGTCAATACGAAGGACAGAGGGATACAGTAAACCTGAAGTGATGCATCGGAATCTATAACTAGTGTCACAGGAATGGTTCAATTCATAGACAGTAAGGGGAGTCAGTTTTCTTGTACATAAGTCGGCATTGTGCCTTTTGTATTTAATTCCGATGCAATATCTGTGTTTCATCGTCAATAAGAGGGTCAGAGGGATCCAGTAAACCTGAAGTAAAGCATCGAAATCTATAACTAGTGTAACAGGAATGGTTCAAACCACAGACAGTAAGAAGAGTCAGTTATCTTGTACTTAAGACGGCATTGTGCCTTTTGTACTTAATTCCGAAGCAATTTCTGTGTTTCATCGTCAATAAGATGGTCAGAGGGATACAGTAAACCTGAAGTAAAGCATCGGAATCTATAACGAGTGTCACATGAATGGTTCAAAATATAGACAGTAAGAAGAGTCAGTTTGCTTGTACTTAAGTCGGCATGGTACCTTTTGTATTAATTCCGATGCAATTTCTGTGTTTCATCGTCAATAACAATGACAGAGGGAAACAGTAAACCTGAAGTGAAGCATCGCAATCTATAACTAGTGTCACAGGAATGGTTCAAAACATAGATCGTAAGAAGAATCAGTTTTCTTGTACTTAAGTCTGCATTGTGCGTTTTGTATGTAATTCCGATGCAATATCTGTGTTTCATCGTCAATAAGAAAGTCAGAGGGATACAGCAAACCTGAAGTGAAGCATCGGAATCTATAACTAGTGTCACAGGAATGGTTCAAACATAGACAGTAAGAAGAGTCAGTTTTCTTGTACTTAAGTCGGCATTGTGCCTTTTATATTTAATTCCGATGCAATTTCTGTGTTTCATCGTCAATAAGAAGGTCAGAGGGAAACAGTAAACCTGAAGCGAAGCATCGGAATCTATAACTAGTGTCACAGGAATGGTTCAAATCATAGACAATAAGAAGAATCAGTTATCTTGTACTTAAGTCGGCTTTGTGTCTTTTGTATTTAATTCCGAAGCAATTTCTGTGTTTCATCGTCAATAAGAAGGTCAGAGGAATACAGTAAACATGAAGAAAGCATCAGAATCTATAACGAGTGTCAAATGAATGGTTCAAAACATAGACAGTAAGAAGAGTCAGTTTTCTTGTACTTAAGTCGGCATTGTGCCTATTGAATTTAATTCCGGTGCAATTTCTGTGTTTCATCGTCAATAAGAAGGTCAGAGGGAAACAGTAAACCTGAAGTGAAGCATTAGAATCTATAACTAGTGTCACAGGAATGGTTCAAAGCATAGGCAGTAAGAAGAGTCAGTTTTCTTGTACTTGAGTCGGCATTGTGCTTTTTGTATTTAATTCCGATGCAATTTCTGGGTGTCATCGTCAACAAGAAGGTCAGAGGGATGCGGTAAACCTGAAGTGAAGCATCGGAATCTATAACTAGTGTCACAGGAATGGTTGAAACCACAGACAGTAAGAAGAGTCAGTTATCATGTACTTAAGTCGGCATTGTGCATTTTTGTACTTAATTCCGATGCAATTTCTGTGTTCCATCGTCAATAAGAAGGTCAGAGGGATACAGTAAACCAGAAGTGAAGCATCGGAATCTATAACTAGTGTCACAGGAATGGTTCAAAACATAGACAGTAAGAAGAGTCAGTTTTCTTGTACTTAAGTCGGCATTGTGCCTTTTGTATTTAATTCCGATGCAATTTCTGTGTTTCATCGTCAATAAGAAGGTCAGTGGGATACAGTAAACATGAAGTGGAGTATTGGAATCTGTAACTAGTGTCACAGGACTGGTTCAAAACATAGACAGTAAGAAGAGTCAGTTTTCTTGTACTTAAGTCGGCATAGAGCCTTTTGTATTTAATTCCGATGCAATATCTGTGTTTCATCGTCAATAGGAAGGTCGGAGGGATACAGTAAACCTGAAGTGAAGCATCGGAATCTATACCTAGCGTCACAGGAATGGTTCAAAACATAGACAGTAAGAATAGTCAGTTTTCTTGTACTTAAGTCGGCATTGTGTCTTTTGTATTTAATTCCGATGCAATTTCTGTGTTTCAATGTCATTAAGAAGGACAGAGGGATACAGTTAACCTGAAGTGAGGCATCAGAATCTAGAACTAGTGTCACAGGAGTGGTTCAAATCATTGACAGTAAGAAGAGTCAGTTTTCTTGTACTTAAGTCGGCATTGTGCCTTTTGTATTTAATTCCGATCCAATATCTGTGTTTCATCGTCAATAAGAAGGTCAGACTGATACAGTAAACCTGAAGTGAAGCTTCGGTATCTATAACTAGTGTCACAGGAATGGTTCAAAACATAGACAGTAAGAAGAGTCAGATTTCTTGTACTTAAGTCGGTATTGTGCTTTTTATATTTAATTCCGATGCAATTTCTGTGTTTCATCGTCATAAGAAGGTCAGAGGGAAACAGTAAACCTGAAGTGAAGCATCGGAATCTATAACTAGTGTCACAGGAATGGTTCAAAGCATAGGCAGTAAGAAGAGTCAGTTTTCTTGTACTTGAGTCGGCATTGGGCCTTTTGTATTTAATTCCGAAGCAATTTCTGTGTTTCATCGTCAATAAGAAGGTCAGAGGGAAACAGTAAACCTGAAGTGGAGCATTAGAATCTATAAGTAGTGTCACGGGAATAGTTCAAAGCATAGGCAGTAAGAAGAGTCAGTTTTCTTGTACTTGAGTCGGCATTGTGCCTTTTGTATTTAATTCCGATGCAATTTCTGGGTGTCATCGTCAATAAGAAGGTCAGAGGGATACAGTAAACCTGAGGTGAAGCATCGGTATCTATAACTAGTGTCACAGGAATGGTTCAAAGCATAGACAGTAAGAAGAGTCAGATTTCTTGTTCTTAAGTCGGCATTGTGCCTTTTATATTTAATTCCGGTGCAATTTCTGTGTTTCATCGTCAATAAGAAGGTCAGAGGGAAACAGAAAACCTGAAGTGAAGATTTAGAATCTATAACTAGTGTCACAGGAATGGTTCAAAGCATAGGCAGTAAGAAGGGTCAGTTTTCTTGTACTTGAGTCGGCATTGTGCCTTTTGTATTTAATTCCGATGCAATTTCTGGGTGTCATCGTCAACAAGAAGGTCAGAGGGATACAGTATACCTGAAGTGAAGCATCGGAATCTATAACTAGTGTCACAGGAATGGTTGAAACCACAGACAGTAAGAAGAGTCAGTTATCTTGTACTTAAGTCGGCATTGTGCCTTTTGTACTTAATCCGAAGCAATTTCTGTTTTTCATCGTCAATAAGAAGGTCAGAGGGATACAGTAAACCTGAAGTAAAGCATCGGAATCTATAACGAGTGTCACATGAATGGTTCAAAATATAGACAGTAAGAAGAGTCAGTTTTCTTGTACTTATGTCGGCATTGTACCTTTTGTATTAATTCCGATGCAATTTCTGTGTTCCATCGTCAATAAGAAGGTCAGAGGGATACAGTAAACCAGAAGTGAAGCATCGGAATCTATAACTAGTGTCACAGGAATGGTTCAAAACATAGACAGTAAGAAGAGTCAGTTTTCTTGTACTTAAGTCGGCATTGTGCCTTTTGTATTTAATTCCGATCCAATATCTGTGTTTCATCGTCAATAAGAAGGTCAGACTGATACAGTAAACCTGAAGTGAAGCTTCGGTATCTATAACTAGTGTCACAGGAATGGTTCAAAACATAGACAGTAAGAAGAGTCAGATTTCTTGTACTTAAGTCGGCATTGTGCCTTTTATATTTAATTCCGATGCAATTTCTGTGTTTCATCGTCATAAGAAGGTCAGAGGGAAACAGTAAACCTGAAGTGAAGCATCGGAATCTATAACTAGTGTCACAGGAATGGTTCAAAGCATAGGCAGTAAGAAGAGTCAGTTTTCTTGTACTTGAGTCGGCATTGGGCCTTTTGTATTTAATTCCGAAGCAATTTCTGTGTTTCATCGTCAATAAGAAGGTCAGATGGGAACAGTAAACCTGAAGTGAAGCATTAGAATCTATAAGTAGTGTCACGGGAATGGTTCAAAGCATAGGCAGCAAGAAGAGTCAGTTTTCTTGTACTTGAGTCGGCATTGGGCCTTTTGTAATTAATTCCGATGCAATTTCTGTGTTTGATCGTCAATATGAACATCAGAGGGATACAGTAAACCTGAAGTGAAGCATTGGATCTATAACTAGTGTCACAGGAATGGTTCAAAACATTGACAGTAAGAAGAGTCAGTTTTCTTGTACTTAAGTCGGCATTGTGCCTATTGAATTTAATTCCGATGCAATTTCTGTGTTTCATCGTCAATAAGAAGGTCAGAGGGAAACAGTAAACCTGAAGTGAAGCATTAGAATCTATAACTAGTGTCACAGGAATGGTTCAAAGCATAGGCAGTAAGAAGAGTCAGTTTTCTTGTACTTGAGTCGGCATTGTGCCTTTTGTATTTAATTCCGATGCAATTTCTGGGTGTCATCGTCAATAAGAAGGTCAGAGGGATACAGTAAACCTGAAGTGAATCATCGGTATCTATAACTAGTGTCACAGGAATGGTTCAAAACATAGACAGTAAGAAGAGTCAGATTTCTTGTACTTAAGTCGGCATTGTGCCTTTTATATTTAATTCCGATGCAATTTCTGTGTTTCATCGTCAATAAGAAGGTCAGAGGGAAACAGTAAACCTGAAGTGAAGCATTAGAATCTATAACTAGTGTCACGGGAATGGTTCAAAGCATAGGCAGTAAGAAGAGTCAGTTTCCTTGTACTTGAGACGGCATTGTGCCTTTTGTATTTAATTCCGATGCAATATCTGTGTTTCATCGTCAATAGGAAGGTCGGAGGGATACAGTAAGCCTGAAGTGAAGCACCGGAAACTATACCTAGTGTCACAGGAATGGTTCAAAACATAGACAGTAAGAAGAGTCAGTTTTCTTGTACTTAAGTCGGCATTGTGTCTTTTGTATTTAATTCCGATGCAATTTCTGTGTTTCATTGTCAATAAGAAGGACAGAGGGATACAGTTCAACTGAAGTGAGGCATCAGAATCTATAACTAGTGTCACAGGAGTGGTTCAAAACATTGACAGTAAGAAGTGTCAGTTTTCTTGTACTTAAGTCGGCATTGTGCCTTTTGTATTTAATTCCGATCCAAATTCTGTGTTTCATCGTCAATAAGAAGGTCAGAGGGATACAGTAAACCTGAAGTGAGGCATCGGTATCTATAACTAGTGTCACAGGAATGGTTCAAAGCATAGACAGTAAGAAGAGTCAGATTTCTTGTACTTAAGACGGCATTGTGCCTTTTATATTTAATTCCGGTGCAATTTCTGTGTTTCATCGTCAATAAGAAGGTCAGAGGGAAACAGAAAACCTGAAGTGAAGCTTTAGAATCTATAACTAGTGTCACAGGAATGGTTCAAAGCATAGGCAGTAAGAAGGGTCAGTTTTCTTGGACTTGAGTCGGCATTGTGCCTTTTGTATTTAATTCCGATGCAATTTCTGGGTGTCATCGTCAACAAGAAGGTCAGAGGGATACAGTATACCTGAAGTGAAGCATCGGAATCTATAACTAGTGTCACAGGAATGGTTGAAACCACAGACCTTAAGAAGAGTCAGTTATCTTGTACTTAAGTCGGCTTTGTGTCTTTTGTATTTAATTCCGAAGCAATTTCTGTGTTTCATCGTCAATAAGAAGGTCAGAGGAATACAGTAAACATGAAGAAAGCATCAGAATCTATAACGAGTGTCAAATGAAAGGTTCAAAACATAGACAGTAAGAAGAGTCAGTTTTCTTGTACTTAAGTCGGCATTGTGCCTATTGAATTTAATTCCGGTGCAATTTCTGTGTTTCATCGTCAATAAGAAGGTCAGAGGGAAACAGTAAACCTGAAGTGAAGCATTAGAATCTATAACTAGTGTCACAGGAATGGTTCAAAGCATAGGCAGTAAGAAGAGTCAGTTTTCTTGTACTTGAGTCGGCATTGTGCTTTTTGTATTTAATTCCGATGCAATTTCTGGGTGTCATCGTCAACAAGAAGGTCAGAGGGATACAGTAAACCTGAAGTGAAGCATCGGAATCTATAACTAGTGTCACAGGAATGGTTGAAACCACAGACAGTAAGAAGAGTCAGTTATCATGTACTTAAGTCGGCATTGTGCATTTTTGTACTTAATTCCGAAGCAATTTCTGTTTTTCATCGTCAATAAGAAGGTCAGAGGGATACAGTAAACCTGAAGTAAAGCATCGGAATCTATAACGAGTGTCACATGAATGGTTCAAAATATAGAAAGTAAGAAGAGTCAGTTTTCTTGTACTTATGTTGGCATTGTACCTTTTGTATTAATTCCGATGCAATTTCTGTGTTCCATCGTCAATAAGAAGGTCAGAGGGATACAGTAAACCAGAAGTGAAGCATCGGAATCTATAACTAGTGTCACAGGAATGGTTCAAAACATAGACAGTAAGAAGAGTCAGTTTTCTTGTACTTAAGTCGGCATTGTGCCTTTTGTATTTAATTCCGATGCAATTTCTGTGTTTCATCGTCAATAAGAAGGTCAGTGGGATACAGTAAACATGAAGTGGAGTATTGGAATCTGTAACTAGTGTCACAGGACTGGTTCAAAACATAGACAGTAAGAAGAGTCAGTTTTCTTGTACTTAAGTCGGCATAGAGCCTTTTGTATTTAATTCCGATGCAATATCTGTGTTTCATCGTCAATAGGAAGGTCGGAGGGATACATTAAACCTGAAGTGAAGCATCGGAATCTATACCTAGCGTCACAGGAATGGTTCAAAACATAGACAGTAAGAAGAGTCAGTTTTCTTGTACTTAAGTCGGCATTGTGTCTTTTGTATTTAATTCCGATGCAATTTCTGTGTTTCAATGTCATTAAGAAGGACAGAGGGATACAGTTAACCTGAAGTGAGGCATCAGAATCTAGAACTAGTGTCACAGGAGTGGTTCAAATCATTGACAGTAAGAAGAGTCAGTTTTCTTGTACTTAAGTCGGCATTGTGCCTTTTGTATTTAATTCCGATCCAATATCTGTGTTTCATCGTCAATAAGAAGGTCAGACTGATACAGTAAACCTGAAGTGAAGCTTCGGTATCTATAACTAGTGTCACAGGAATGGTTCAAAACATAGACAGTAAGAAGAGTCAGATTTCTTGTACTTAAGTCGGTATTGTGCTTTTTATATTTAATTCCGATGCAATTTCTGTGTTTCATCGTCATAAGAGGGTCAGAGGGAAACAGTAAACCTGAAGTGAAGCATCGGAATCTATAACTAGTGTCACAGGAATGGTTCAAAGCATAGGCAGTAAGAAGAGTCAGTTTTCTTGTACTTGAGTCGGCTTTGGGCCTTTTGTATTTAATTCCGAAGCAATTTCTGTGTTTCATCGTCAATAAGAAGGTCAGAGGGAAACAGTAAACCTGAAGTGGAGCATTAGAATCTATAAGTAGTGTCACGGGAATGGTTCAAAGCATAGGCAGTAAGAAGAGTCAGTTTTCTTGTACTTGAGTCGGCATTGGGCCTTTTGTATTTAATTCCGATGCAATTTCTGTGTTTGATCGTCAATATGAACATCAGAGGGATACAGTAAACCTGAAGTGAAGCATTGGATCTATAACTAGTGTCACAGGAATGGTTCAAAACATTGACAGTAAGAAGAGTCAGTTTTCTTGTACTTAAGTCGGCATTGTGCCTATTGAATTTAATTCCGATGCAATTTCTGTGTTTCATCGTCAATAAGAAGGTCAGAGGGAAACAGTAAACCTGAAGTGAAGCATTAGAATCTATAACTAGTGTCACAGGAATGGTTCAAAGCATAGGCAGTAAGAAGAGTCAGTTTTCTTGTACTTGAGTCGGCATTGTGCCTTTTGTATTTAATTCCGATGCAATTTCTGGGTGTCATCGTCAATAAGAAGGTCAGAGGGATACAGTAAACCTGAAGTGAAGCATCGGTATCTATAACTAGTGTCACAGGAATGGTTCAAAGCATAGACAGTAAGAAGAGTCAGATTTCTTGTACTTAAGTCGGCATTGTGCCTTTTACATTTAATTCCGGTGCAATTTCTGTGTTTCATCGTCAATAAGAAGGTCAGAGGGAAACAGAAAACCTGAAGTGAAGCTTTAGAATCTATAACTAGTGTCACAGGAATGGTTCAAAGCATAGGCAGTAAGAAGGGTCAGTTTTCTTGTACTTGAGTCGGCATTGTGCCTTTTGTATTTAATTCCGATGCAATTTCTGGGTGTCATCGTCAACAAGAAGGTCAGAGGGATACAGTATACCTGAAGTGAAGCATCGGAATCTATAACTAGTGTCACAGGAATGGTTGAAACCACAGACAGTAAGAAGAGTCAGTTATCTTGTACTTAAGTCGGCATTGTGCCTTTTGTACTTAATTCCGAAGCAATTTCTGTTTTTCATCGTCAATAAGAAGGTCAGAGGGATACAGTAAACCTGAAGTAAAGCATCGGAATCTATAACGAGTGTCACATGAATGGTTCAAAATATAGACAGTAAGAAGAGTCAGTTTTCTTGTACTTATGTCGGCATTGTACCTTTTGTATTAATTCCGATGCAATTTCTGTGTTCCATCGTCAATAAGAAGGTCAGAGGGATACAGTAAACCAGAAGTGAAGCATCGGAATCTATAACTAGTGTCACAGGAATGGTTCAAAACATAGACAGTAAGAAGAGTCAGTTTTCTTGTACTTAAGTCGGCATTGTGCCTTTTGTATTTAATTCCGATCCAATATCTGTGTTTCATCGTCAATAAGAAGGTCAGACTGATACAGTAAACCTGAAGTGAAGCTTCGGTATCTATAACTAGTGTCACAGTAATGGTTCAAAACATAGACAGTAAGAAGAGTCAGATTTCTTGTACTTAAGTCGGCATTGTGCCTTTTATATTTAATTCCGATGCAATTTCTGTGTTTCATCGTCATAAGAAGGTCAGAGGGAAACAGTAAACCTGAAGTGAAGCATCGGAATCTATAACTAGTGTCACAGGAATGGTTCAAAGCATAGGCAGTAAGAAGAGTCAGTTTTCTTGTACTTGAGTCGGCATTGGGCCTTTTGTATTTAATTCCGAAGCAATTTCTGTGTTTCATCGTCAATAAGAAGGTCAGAGGGAAACAGTAAACCTGAAGTGAAGCATTAGAATCTATAAGTAGTGTCACGGGAATGGTTCAAAGCATAGGCAGTAAGAAGAGTCAGTTTTCTTGTACTTGAGTCGGCATTGGGCCTTTTGTAATTAATTCCGATGCAATTTCTGTGTTTGATCGTCAATATGAACATCAGAGGGATACAGTAAACCTGAAGTGAAGCATTGGATCTATAACTAGTGTCACAGGA
This sequence comes from Schistocerca piceifrons, assembly GCF_021461385.2. NCBI lineage: Eukaryota > Metazoa > Arthropoda > Insecta > Orthoptera > Acrididae > Schistocerca > Schistocerca piceifrons. The sequence continues at coordinate 35,045 of NW_025727780.1, forward strand.
ATGGTTCAAAACATTGACAGTAAGAAGAGTCAGTTTTCTTGTACTTAAGTCGGCATCGTGCCTATTGAATTTAATTCCGATGCAATTTCTGTGTTTCATCGTCAATAAGAAGGTCAGAGGGAAACAGTAAACCTGAAGTGAAGCATTAGAATCTATAACTAGTGTCACAGGAATGGTTCAAAGCATAGGCAGTAAGAAGAGTCAGTTTTCTTGTACTTGAGTCGGCATTGTGCCTTTTGTATTTAATTCCGATGCAATTTCTGGGTGTCATCGTCAATAAGAAGGTCAGAGGGATACAGTAAACCTGAAGTGAATCATCGGTATCTATAACTAGTGTCACAGGAATGGTTCAAAACATAGACAGTAAGAAGAGTCAGATTTCTTGTACTTAAGTCGGCATTGTGCCTTTTACATTTAATTCCGATGCAATTTCTGTGTTTCATCGTCAATAAGAAGGTCAGAGGGAAACAGTAAACCTGAAGTGAAGCATTAGAATCTATAACTAGTGTCACGGGAATGGTTCAAAGCATAGGCAGTAAGAAGAGTCAGTTTCCTTGTACTTGAGACGGCATTGTGCCTTTTGTATTTAATTCCGATGCAATATCTGTGTTTCATCGTCAATAGGAAGGTCGGAGGGATACAGTAAACCTGAAGTGAAGCACCGGAAACTATACCTAGTGTCACAGGAATGGTTCAAAACATAGACAGTAAGAAGAGTCAGTTTTCTTGTACTTAAGTCGGCATTGTGTCTTTTGTATTTAATTCCGATGCAATTTCTGTGTTTCATTGTCAATAAGAAGGACAGAGGGATACAGTTCAACTGAAGTGAGGCATCAGAATCTATAACTAGTGTCACAGGAGTGGTTCAAAACATTGACAGTAAGAAGAGTCAGTTTTCTTGTACTTAAGTCGGCATTGTGCCTCTTGTATTTAATTCCGATCCACATTCTGTGTTTCATCGTCAATAAGAAGGTCAGAGGGATACAGTAAACCTGAAGTGAGGCATCGGTATCTATAACTAGTGTCACAGGAATGGTTCAAAGCATAGACAGTAAGAAGAGTCAGATTTCTTGTACTTAAGTCGGCATTGTGCCTTTTATATTTAATTCCGGTGCAATTTCTGTGTTTCATCGTCAATAAGAAGGTCAGAGGGAAACAGAAAACCTGAAGTGAAGCTTTAGAATCTATAACTAGTGTCACAGGAATGGTTCAAAGCATAGGCAGTAAGAAGGGTCAGATTTCTTGTACTTGAGTCGGCATTGTGCCTTTTGTATTTAATTCCGATGCAATTTCTGGGTGTCATCGTCAACAAGAAGGTCAGAGGGATACAGTATACCTGAAGTGAAGCATCGGAATCTATAACTAGTGTCACAGGAATGGTTGAAACCACAGATCTTAAGAAGAGTCAGTTATCTTGTACTTAAGTCGGCATTGTGCCTTTTGTACTTAATTCCGAAGCAATTTCTGTTTTTCATCGTCAATAAGAAGGTCAGAGGGATACAGTAAACCTGAAGTAAAGCATCGGAATCTATAACGAGTGTCACATGAATGGTTCAAAATATAGACAGTAAGAAGAGTCAGTTTTCTTGTACTTATGTCGGCATTGTACCTTTTGTATTAATTCCGATGCAATTTCTGTGTTCCATCGTCAATAAGAAGGTCAGAGGGATACAGTAAACCAGAAGTGAAGCATCGGAATCTATAACTAGTGTCACAGGAATGGTTCAAAACATAGACAGTAAGAAGAGTCAGTTTTCTTGTACTTAAGTCGGCATTGTGCCTTTTGTATTTAATTCCGATCCAATATCTGTGTTTCATCGTCAATAAGAAGGTCAGACTGATACAGTAAACCTGAAGTGAAGCATCGGAATCTATAACTAGTGTCACAGCAATGGTTCAAAGCATAGGCAGTAAGAAGAGTCAGTTTTCTTGTACTTGAGTCGGCATTGGGCCTTTTGTATTTAATTCCGAAGCAATTTCTGTGTTTCATCGTCAATAAGAAGGTCAGAGGGAAACAGTAAACCTGAAGTGAAGCATTAGAATCTATAAGTAGTGTCACGGGAATGGTTCAAAGCATAGGCAGTAAGAAGAGTCAGTTTTCTTGTACTTGAGTCGGCATTGGGCCTTTTGTATTTAATTCCAATGCAATTTCTGTGTTTGATCGTCAATATGAACATCAGAGGGATACAGTAAACCTGAAGTGAAGCATTGGATCTATAACTAGTGTCACAGGAATGGTTCAAAACATTGACAGTAAGAAGAGTCAGTTTTCTTGTACTTAAGTCGGCATTGTGCCTATTGAATTTAATTCCGATGCAATTTCTGTGTTTCATCGTCAATAAGAAGGTCAGAGGGAAACAGTAAACCTGAAGTGAAGCATTAGAATCTATAACTAGTGTCACAGGAATGGTTCAAAGCATAGGCAGTAAGAAGAGTCAGTTTTCTTGTACTTGAGTCGGCATTGTGCCTTTTGTATTTAATTCCGATGCAATTTCTGGGTGTCATCGTCAATAAGATGGTCAGAGGGATACAGTAAACCTGAAGTGAATCATCGGTATCTATAACTAGTGTCACAGGAATGGTTCAAAACATAGACAGTAAGAAGAGTCAGATTTCTTGTACTTAAGTCGGCATTGTGCCTTTTATATTTAATTCCGATGCAATTTCTGTGTTTCATCGTCAATAAGAAGGTCAGAGGGAAACAGTAAACCTGAAGTGAAGCATTAGAATCTATAACTAGTGTCACGGGAATGGTTCAAAGCATAGGCAGTAAGAAGAGTCAGTTTCCTTGTACTTGAGACGGCATTGTGCCTTTTGTATTTAATTCCGATGCAATATCTGTGTTTCATCGTCAATAGGAAGGTCGGCGGGATACAGTAAACCTGAAGTGAAGCACCGGAAACTATACCTAGTGTCACAGGAATGGTTCAAAACATAGACAGTAAGAAGAGTCAGTTTTCTTGTACTTAAGTCGGCATTGTGTCTTTTGTATTTAATTCCGATGCAATTTCTGTGTTTCATTGTCAATAAGAAGGACAGAGGGATACAGTTCAACTGAAGTGAGGCATCAGAATCTATAACTAATGTCACAGGAGTGGTTCAAAACATTGACAGTAAGAAGAGTCAGTTTTCTTGTACTTAAGTCGGCATTGTGCCTTTTGTATTTAATTCCGATCCAAATTCTGTGTTTCATCGTCAATAAGAAGGTCAGAGGGATACAGTAAACCTGAAGCGAGGCATCGGTATCTATAACTAGTGTCACAGGAATGGTTCAAAGCATAGACAGTAAGAAGAGTCAGATTTCTTGTACTTAAGTCGGCATTGTGCCTTTTATATTTAATTCCGGTGCAATTTCTGTGTTTCATCGTCAATTAGAAGGTCAGAGGGAAACAGAAAACCTGAAGTGAAGCTTTAGAATCTATAACTAGTGTCACAGGAATGGTTCAAAGCATAGGCAGTAAGAAGGGTCAGTTTTCTTGTACTTGAGTCGGCATTGTGCCTTTTGTATTTAATTCCGATGCAATTTCTGGGTGTCATCGTCAACAAGAAGGTCAGAGGGATACAGTATACCTGAAGTGAAGCATCGGAATCTATAACTAGTGTCACAGGAATGGTTGAAACCACAGACAGTAAGAAGAGTCAGTTATCTTGTACTTAAGTCGGCATTGTGCCTTTTGTACTTAATTCCGAAGCAATTTCTGTTTTTCATCGTCAATAAGAAGGTCAGAGGGATACAGTAAACCTGAAGTAAAGCATCGGAATCTATAACGAGTGTCACATGAATGGTTCAAAATATAGACAGTAAGAAGAGTCAGTTTTCTTGTACTTATGTCGGCATTGTACCTTTTGTATTAATTCCGATGCAATTTCTGTGTTCCATCGTCAATAAGAAGGTCAGAGGGATACAGTAAACCAGAAGTGAAGCATCGGAATCTATAACTAGTGTCACAGGAATGGTTCAAAACATAGACAGTAAGAAGAGTCAGTTTTCTTGTACTTAAGTCGGCATTGTGCCTTTTGTATTTAATTCCGATGCAATTTCTGTGTTTCATCGTCAATAAGAAGGTCAGTGGGATACAGTAAACATGAAGTGGAGTATTGGAATCTATAACTAGTGTCACAGGACTGGTTCAAAACATAGACAGTAAGAAGAGTCAGTTTTCTTGTACTTAAGTCGGCATAGAGCTTTTTGTATTTAATTCCGATGCAATATCTGTGTTTCATCGTCAATAGGAAGGTCGGAGGGATACAGTAAACCTGAAGTGAAGCATTGGAATCTATACCTAGTGTCACAGGAATGGTTCAAAACATAGACAGTAAGAAGAGTCAGTTTTCTTGTACTTAAGTGGGCATTGTGTCTTTGTATTTAATTCCGATGCAATTTCTGTGTTTCAATGTCAATAAGAAGGACAGAGGGATACAGTTAACCTGAAGTGAGGCATCAGAATCTATAACTAGCGTCACAGGAGTGGTTTAAAACATTGACAGTAAGAAGAGTCAGTTTTCTTGTACTTAAGTCGGCATTGTGCCTTTTGCATTTAATTCCGATCCAATATCTGTGTTTCATCGTCAATAAGAAGGTCAGACGGATACAGTAAACCTGAAGTGAAGCTTCGGTATCTATAACTAGTGTCACAGGAATGGTTCAAAACATAGTCAGTAAGAAGAGTCAGATTTCTTGTACTTAAGTCGGCATTGTGCCTTTTATATTTAATTCCGATGCAATTTCTGTGTTTCATCGTCATAAGAAGGTCAGAGGGAAACAGTAAACCTGAAGTGAAGCATCGGAATCTATAACTAGTGTCACAGGAATGGTTCAAATCATAGACAACAAGAAGAATCAGTTTTCTTGTACTTAAGTCGGCATTGTATCTTTTGTATTTAATTCCGAAGCAATTTCTGTGTTTCATCGTCAATAAGAAGGTCAGAGGGAAACAGTAAACCTGAAGTGAAGCATTAGAATCTATAACTAGTGTCACGGGAATGGTTCAAAGCATAGGCAGTAAGAAGAGTCAGTTTTCTTGTACTTGAGTCGGCATTGTGCCTTTTGTATTTAATTCCGATCCAATATCTGTGTTTGATCGTCAATATGAACATCAGAGGGATACAGTAAACCTGAAGTGAAGCATTGGATCTATAACTAGTGTCACAGGAATGGTTCAAAACATTGACAGTAAGAAGAGTCAGTTTTCTTGTACTTAAGTCGGCATTGTGCCTATTGAATTTAATTCCGATGCAATTTCTGTGTTTCATCGTCAATAAGAAGGTCAGAGGGAAACAGTAAACCTGAAGTGAAGCATTAGAATCTATAACTAGTGTCACAGGAATGGTTCAAAGCATAGGCAGTAAGAAGAGTCAGTTTCCTTGTACTTGGGACGGCATTGTGCCTTTTGTATTTAACTCCGATGCAATATCTGTGTTTCATCGTCAATAGGAAGGACGGAGGGATACAGGAAACCTGAAGTGAAGCACCGGAATCTATACCTAGTGTCACAGGAATGGTTCAAAACATAGACAGTAAGAAGAGTCAGTTTTCTTGTACTTAAGTCGGCATTGTGTCTTTTGTATTTAATTCCGATGCAATTTCTGTGTTTCATTGTCAATAAGAAGGACAGAGGGATACAGTTCAACTGAAGTGAGGCATCAGAATCTATAACTAGTGTCACAGGAGTGGTTCAAAACATTGACAGTAAGAAGAGTCAGTTTTCTTGTACTTAAGTCGGCATTGTGCCTTTTGTATTTAATTCCGATGCAATTTCTGTGTTTCATCGTCAATAAGAAGGTCAGAGGGATACAGTAAACCTGAAGTGAAGCATCGGTATCTATAACTAGTGTCACAGGAATGGTTCAAAACATAGACAGTAAGAAGAGTCAGATTTCTTGTTCTTAAGTCGGCATTGTGCCTTTTATATTTAATTCCGGTGCAATTTCTGTGTTTCATCGTCAATAAGAAGGTCAGAGGGAAACAGTAAACCTGAAGTGAAGCATCGGAATCTATAACTAGTGTCACAGGAATGGTTCAAATCATAGACAATAAGAAGAATCAGTTATCTTGTACTTAAGACGGCATTGTGTTTTTTGTATTTAATTCCGAAGCAATTTCTGTGTTTCATCGTGAATAAGAAGGTCAGAGGAATACAGTAAACCTGAAGTAACGCATCAGAACCTATAACGAGTGTCACATGAATGGTTCAAACCATAGACAGTAAGAAGAGTCAGTTTTCTTGTACTTAAGTCGGCATTGTGCCTTTTGTATTTAATTCCGATGCAATTTCTGTGTTTCATCGTCAATAAGAAGGTAAGAGGGATACAGTAAACCTGAAGTGAAGCATCGGTATCTATAACTATTGTCACAGGAATGGTTCAAAATATAGACAGTAAGAAGAGTCAGATTTCTTGTACTTAAGTCGGCATTGTGCCTTTTATATTTAATTCCGATGCAATTTCTGTGTTTCATCGTCAATAAGAAGGTCAGAGGGAAGCAGTAAACCTGAAGTGAAGCATCGGAATCTATACCTAGTGTCACACGAATGGTTCAAATCATAGACAATAAGAAGAATCAGTTATCTTGTACTTAAGTCGGCATTGTGTCTTTTGTATTTAATTCCGAAGCAATTTCTGTGTTTCATCGTCAATAAGAAGGTCAGAGGAATACAGTAAACATGAAGAAAGCATCAGAATCAATAACGAGTGTCAAATGAATGGTTCTAAACATAGACAGTAAGAAGAGTCAGTTTTCTTGTACTTAAGTCGGCATTGTGCCTATTGAATTTAATTCCGGTGCAATTTCTGTGTTTCATCGTCAATAAGAAGGTCAGAGGGAAACAGAAAACCTGAAGTGAAGCATTAGAATCTATAACTAGTGTCACAGGAATGGTTCAAAGCATAGGCAGTAAGAAGGGTCAGTTTTCTTGTACTTGAGTCGGCATTGTGCCTTTTGTATTTAATTCCGATGCAATTTCTGGGTGTCATCGTCAACAAGAAGGTCAGAGGGATACAGTATACCTGAAGTGAAGCATCGGAATCTATAACTAGTGTCACAGGAATGGTTGAAACCACAGACAGTAAGAAGAGTCAGTTATCTTGTACTTAAGTCGGCATTGTGCCTTTTGTATTTAATTCCGAAGCAATTTCTGTGTTTCATCGTCAATAAGAAGGTCAGAGGGAAACAGTAAACCTGAAGTGGAGCATTAGAATCTATAAGTAGTGTCACGGGAATGGTTCAAAGCATAGGCAGTAAGAAGAGTCAGTTTTCTTGTACTTGAGTCGGCATTGGGCCTTTTGTATTTAATTCCGATGCAATTTCTGTGTTTGATCGTCAATATGAACATCAGAGGGATACAGTAAACCTGAAGTGAAGCATTGGATCTATAACTAGTGTCACAGGAATGGTTCAAAACATTGACAGTAAGAAGAGTCAGTTTTCTTGTACTTAAGTCGGCATTGTGCCTATTGAATTTAATTCCGATGCAATTTCTGTGTTTCATCGTCAATAAGAAGGTCAGAGGGAAACAGTAAACCTGAAGTGAAGCATTAGAATCTATAACTAGTGTCACAGGAATGGTTCAAAGCATAGGCAGTAAGAAGAGTCAGTTTTCTTGTACTTGAGTCGGCATTGTGCCTTTTGTATTTAATTCCGATGCAATTTCTGGGTGTCATCGTCAATAAGAAGGTCAGAGGGATACAGTAAACCTGAAGTGAAGCATCGGTATCTATAACTAGTGTCACAGGAATGGTTCAAAGCATAGACAGTAAGAAGAGTCAGATTTCTTGTACTTAAGTCGGCATTGTGCCTTTTATATTTAATTCCGGTGCAATTTCTGTGTTTCATCGTCAATAAGAAGGTCAGAGGGAAACAGAAAACCTGAAGTGAAGCTTTAGAATCTATAACTAGTGTCACAGGAATGGTTCAAAGCATAGGCAGTAAGAAGGGTCAGTTTTCTTGTACTTGAGTCGGCATTGTGCCTTTTGTATTTAATTCCGATGCAATTTCTGGGTGTCATCGTCAACAAGAAGGTCAGAGGGATACAGTATACCTGAAGTGAAGCATCGGAATCTATAACTAGTGTCACAGGAATGGTTGAAACCACAGACAGTAAGAAGAGTCAGTTATCTTGTACTTAAGTCGGCATTGTGCCTTTTGTACTTAATTCCGAAGCAATTTCTGTTTTTCATCGTCAATAAGAAGGTCAGAGGGATACAGTAAACCTGAAGTAAAGCATCGGAATCTATAACGAGTGTCACATGAATGGTTCAAAATATAGACAGTAAGAAGAGTCAGTTTTCTTGTACTTATGTCGGCATTGTACCTTTTGTATTAATTCCGATGCAATTTCTGTGTTCCATCGTCAATAAGAAGGTCAGAGGATACAGTAAACCAGAAGTGAAGCATCGGAATCTATAACTAGTGTCACAGGAATGGTTCAAAACATAGACAGTAAGAAGAGTCAGTTTTCTTGTACTTAAGTCGGCATTGTGCCTTTTGTATTTAATTCCGATCCAATATCTGTGTTTCATCGTCAATAAGAAGGTCAGACTGATACAGTAAACCTGAAGTGAAGCTTCGGTATCTATAACTAGTGTCACAGGAATGGTTCAAAACATAGACAGTAAGAAGAGTCAGATTTCTTGTACTTAAGTCGGCATTGTGCCTTTTATATTTAATTCCGATGCAATTTCTGTGTTTCATCGTCATAAGAAGGTCAGAGGGAAACAGTAAACCTGAAGTGAAGCATCGGAATCTATAACTAGTGTCACAGGAATGGTTCAAAGCATAGGCAGTAAGAAGAGTCAGTTTTCTTGTACTTGAGTCGGCATTGGGCCTTTTGTATTTAATTCCGAAGCAATTTCTGTGTTTCATCGTCAATAAGAAGGTCAGAGGGAAACAGTAAACCTGAAGTGAAGCATTAGAATCTATAAGTAGTGTCACGGGAATGGTTCAAAGCATAGGCAGTAAGAAGAGTCAGTTTTCTTGTACTTGAGTCGGCATTGGGCCTTTTGTAATTAATTCCGATGCAATTTCTGTGTTTGATCGTCAATATGAACATCAGAGGGATACAGTAAACCTGAAGTGAAGCATTGGATCTATAACTAGTGTCACAGGAATGGTTCAAAACATTGACAGTAAGAAGAGTCAGTTTTCTTGTACTTAAGTCGGCATCGTGCCTATTGAATTTAATTCCGATGCAATTTCTGTGTTTCATCGTCAATAAGAAGGTCAGAGGGAAACAGTAAACCTGAAGTGAAGCATTAGAATCTATAACTAGTGTCACAGGAATGGTTCAAAGCATAGGCAGTAAGAAGAGTCAGTTTTCTTGTACTTGAGTCGGCATTGTGCCTTTTGTATTTAATTCCGATGCAATTTCTGGGTGTCATCGTCAATAAGAAGGTCAGAGGGATACAGTAAACCAGAAGTGAATCATCGGTATCTATAACTAGTGTCACAGGAATGGTTCAAAACATAGACAGTAAGAAGAGTCAGATTTCTTGTACTTAAGTCGGCATTGTGCCTTTTATATTTAATTCCGATGCAATTTCTGTGTTTCATCGTCAATAAGAAGGTCAGAGGGAAACAGTAAACCTGAAGTGAAGCATTAGAATCTATAACTAGTGTCACGGGAATGGTTCAAAGCATAGGCAGTAAGAAGAGTCAGTTTCCTTGTACTTGAGACGGCATTGTGCCTTTTGTATTTAATTCCGATGCAATATCTGTGTTTCATCGTCAATAGGAAGGTCGGAGGGATACAGTAAACCTGAAGTGAAGCACCGGAAACTATACCTAGTGTCACAGGAATGGTTCAAAACATAGACAGTAAGAAGAGTCAGTTTTCTTGTACTTAAGTCGGCATTGTGTCTTTTGTATTTAATTCCGATGCAATTTCTGTGTTTCATTGTCAATAAGAAGGACAGAGGGATACAGTTCAACTGAAGTGAGGCATCAGAATCTATAACTAGTGTCACAGGAGTGGTTCAAAACATTGACAGTAAGAAGAGTCAGTTTTCTTGTACTTAAGTCGGCATTGTGCCTCTTGTATTTAATTCCGATCCACATTCTGTGTTTCATCGTCAATAAGAAGGTCAGAGGGATACAGTAAACCTGAAGTGAGGCATCGGTATCTATAACTAGTGTCACAGGAATGGTTCAAAGCATAGACAGTAAGAAGAGTCAGATTTCTTGTACTTAAGTCGGCATTGTGCCTTTTATATTTAATTCCGGTGCAATTTCTGTGTTTCATCGTCAATAAGAAGGTCAGAGGGAAACAGAAAACCTGAAGTGAAGCTTTAGAATCTATAACTAGTGTCACAGGAATGGTTCAAAGCATAGGCAGTAAGAAGGGTCAGTTTTCTTGTACTTGAGTCGGCATTGTGCCTTTTGTATTTAATTCCGATGCAATTTCTGGGTGTCATCGTCAACAAGAAGGTCAGAGGGATACAGTATACCTGAAGTGAAGCATCGGAATCTATAACTAGTGTCACAGGAATGGTTGAAACCACAGACCTTAAGAAGAGTCAGTTATCTTGTACTTAAGTCGGCATTGTGCCTTTTGTACTTAATTCCGAAGCAATTTCTGTTTTTCATCGTCAATAAGAAGGTCAGAGGGATACAGTAAACCTGAAGTAAAGCATCGGAATCTATAACGAGTGTCACATGAATGGTTCAAAATATAGACAGTAAGAAGAGTCAGTTTTCTTGTACTTATGTCGGCATTGTACCTTTTGTATTAATTCCGATGCAATTTCTGTGTTCCATCGTCAATAAGAAGGTCAGAGGGATACAGTAAACCAGAAGTGAAGCATCGGAATCTATAACTAGTGTCACAGGAATGGTTCAAAACATAGACAGTAAGAAGAGTCAGTTTTCTTGTACTTAAGTCGGCATTGTGCCTTTTGTATTTAATTCCGATCCAATATCTGTGTTTCATCGTCAATAAGAAGGTCAGACTGATACAGTAAACCTGAAGTGAAGCATCGGAATCTATAACTAGTGTCACAGGAATGGTTCAAAGCATAGGCAGTAAGAAGAGTCAGTTTTCTTGTACTTGAGTCGGCATTGGGCCTTTTGTATTTAATTCCGAAGCAATTTCTGTGTTTCATCGTCAATAAGAAGGTCAGAGGGAAACAGTAAACCTGAAGTGAAGCATTAGAATCTATAAGTAGTGTCACGGGAATGGTTCAAAGCATAGGCAGTAAGAAGAGTCAGTTTTCTTGTACTTGAGTCGGCATTGGGCCTTTTGTATTTAATTCCAATGCAATTTCTGTGTTTGATCGTCAATATGAACATCAGAGGGATACAGTAAACCTGAAGTGAAGCATTGGATCTATAACTAGTGTCACAGGAATGGTTCAAAACATTGACAGTAAGAAGAGTCAGTTTTCTTGTACTTAAGTCGGCATTGTGCCTATTGAATTTAATTCCGATGCAATTTCTGTGTTTCATCGTCAATAAGAAGGTCAGAGGGAAACAGTAAACCTGAAGTGAAGCATTAGAATCTATAACTAGTGTCACAGGAATGGTTCAAAGCATAGGCAGTAAGAAGAGTCAGTTTTCTTGTACTTGAGTCGGCATTGTGCCTTTTGTATTTAATTCCGATGCAATTTCTGGGTGTCATCGTCAATAAGATGGTCAGAGGGATACAGTAAACCTGAAGTGAATCATCGGTATCTATAACTAGTGTCACAGGAATGGTTCAAAACATAGACAGTAAGAAGAGTCAGATTTCTTGTACTTAAGTCGGCATTGTGCCTTTTATATTTAATTCCGATGCAATTTCTGTGTTTCATCGTCAATAAGAAGGTCAGAGGGAAACAGTAAACCTGAAGTGAAGCATTAGAATCTATAACTAGTGTCACGGGAATGGTTCAAAGCATAGGCAGTAAGAAGAGTCAGTTTCCTTGTACTTGAGACGGCATTGTGTCTTTTGTATTTAATTCCGATGCAATTTCTGTGTTTCATTGTCAATAAGAAGGACAGAGGGATACAGTTCAACTGAAGTGAGGCATCAGAATCTATAACTAATGTCACAGGAGTGGTTCAAAACATTGACAGTAAGAAGAGTCAGTTTTCTTGTACTTAAGTCGGCATTGTGAATTTTGTATTTAATTCCGATCCAAATTCTGTGTTTCATCGTCAATAAGAAGGTCAGAGGGATACAGTAAACCTGTAGTGAGGCATCGGTATCTATAACTAGTGTCACAGGAATGGTTCAAAGCGTAGACAGTAAGAAGAGACAGATTTCTTGTACTTAAGTCGGCATTGTGCCTTTTATATTTAATTCCGGTGCAATTTCTGTGTTTCATCGTCAATTAGAAGGTCAGAGGGAAACAGAAAACCTGAAGTGAAGCTTTAGAATCTATAACTAGTGTCACAGGAATGGTTCAAAGCATAGGCAGTAAGAAGGGTCAGTTTTCTTGTACTTGAGTCGGCATTGTGAATTTTGTATTTAATTCCGATGCAATTTCTGGGTGTCATCGTCAACAAGAAGGTCAGAGGGATACAGTATACCTGAAGTGAAGCATCGGAATCTATAACTAGTGTCACAGGAATGGTTGAAACCACAGACAGTAAGAAGAGTCAGTTATCTTGTACTTAAGTCGGCATTGTGCCTTTTGTACTTAATTCCGAAGCAATTTCTGTTTTTCATCGTCAATAAGAAGGTCAGAGGGATACAGTAAACCTGAAGTAAAGCTTCGGAATCTATAACGAGTGTCACATGAATGGTTCAAAATATAGACAGTAAGAAGAGTCAGTTTTCTTGTACTTATGTCGGCATTGTACCTTTTGTATTAATTCCGATGCAATTTCTGTGTTCCATCGTCAATAAGAAGGTCAGAGGGATACAGTAAACCAGAAGTGAAGCATCGGAATCTATAACTAGTGTCACAGGAATGGTTCAAAACATAGACAGTAAGAAGAGTCAGTTTTCTTGTACTTAAGTCGGCATTGTGCCTTTTGTATTTAATTCCGATGCAATTTCTGTGTTTCATCGTCAATAAGAAGGTCAGTGGGATACAGTAAACATGAAGTGGAGTATTGGAATCTATAACTAGTGTCACAGGACTGGTTCAAAACATAGACAGTAAGAAGAGTCAGTTTTCTTGTACTTAAGTCGGCATAGAGCTTTTTGTATTTAATTCCGATGCAATATCTGTGTTTCATCGTCAATAGGAAGGTCGGAGGGATACAGTAAACCTGAAGTGAAGCATCGGAATCTATACCTAGTGTCACAGGAATGGTACAAAACATAGACAGTAAGAAGAGTCAGTTTTCTTGTACTTAAGTCGGCATTGTGTCTTTGTATTTAATTCCGATGCAATTTCTGTGTTTCAATGTCAATAAGAAGGACAGAGGGATACAGTTAACCTGAAGTGAGGCATCAGAATCTATAACTAGCGTCACAGGAGTGGTTTAAAACATTGACAGTAAGAAGAGTCAGTTTTCTTGTACTTAAGTCGGCATTGTGCCTTTTGTATTTAATTCCGATCCAATATCTGTGTTTCATCGTCAATAAGAAGGTCAGACTGATACAGTAAACCTGAAGTGAAGCTTCGGTATCTATAACTAGTGTCACAGGAATGGTTCAAAACATAGTCAGTAAGAAGAGTCAGATTTCTTGTACTTAAGTCGGCATTGTGCCTTTTATATTTAATTCCGATGCAATTTCTGTGTTTCATCGTCATAAGAAGGTCAGAGGGAAACAGTAAACCTGAAGTGAAGCATCGGAATCTATAACTAGTGTCACAGGAATGGTTCAAATCATAGACAACAAGAAGAATCAGTTTTCTTGTACTTAAGTCGGCATTGTATCTTTTGTATTTAATTCCGAAGCAATTTCTGTGTTTCATCGTCAATAAGAAGGTCAGAGGGAAACAGTAAACCTGAAGTGAAGCATTAGAATCTATAACTAGTGTCACGGGAATGGTTCAAAGCATAGGCAGTAAGAAGAGTCAGTTTTCTTGTACTTGAGTCGGCATTGTGCCTTTTGTATTTAATTCCGATGCAATTTCTGTGTTTGATCGTCAATATGAACATCAGAGGGATACAGTAAACCTGAAGTGAAGCATTGGATCTATAACTAGTGTCACAGGAATGGTTCAAAACATTGACAGTAAGAAGAGTCAGTTTTCTTGTACTTAAGTCGGCATTGTGCCTATTGAATTTAATTCCGATGCAATTTCTGTGTTCATCGTCAATAAGAAGGTCAGAGGGAAACAGTAAACCTGAAGTGAAGCATTAGAATCTATAACTAGTGTCACAGGAATGGTTCAAAGCATAGGCAGTAAGAAGAGTCAGTTTCCTTGTACTTGGGACGGCATTGTGCCTTTTGTATTTAACTCCGATGCAATATCTGTGTTTCATCGTCAATAGGAAGGACGGAGGGATACAGGAAACCTGAAGTGAAGCACCGGAATCTATACCTAGTGTCACAGGAATGGTTCAAAACATAGACAGTAAGAAGAGTCAGTTTTCTTGTACTTAAGTCGGCATTGTGTCTTTTGTATTTAATTCCGATGCAATTTCTGTGTTTCATTGTCAATAAGAAGGACAGAGGGATACAGTTCAACTGAAGTGAGGCATCAGAATCTATAACTAGTGTCACAGGAGTGGTTCAAAACATTGACAGTAAGAAGAGTCAGTTTTCTTGTACTTAAGTCGGCATTGTGCCTTTTGTATTTAATTCCGATGCAATTTCTGTGTTTCATCGTCAATAAGAAGGTCAGAGGGATACAGTAAACCTGAAGTGAAGCATCGGTATCTATAACTAGTGTCACAGGAATGGTTCAAAACATAGACAGTAAGAAGAGTCAGATTTCTTGTTCTTAAGTCGGCATTGTGCCTTTTATATTTAATTCCGGTGCAATTTCTGTGTTTCATCGTCAATAAGAAGGTCAGAGGGAAACAGTAAACCTGAAGTGAAGCATCGGAATCTATAACTAGTGTCACAGGAATGGTTCAAATCATAGACAATAAGAAGAATCAGTTATCTTGTACTTAAGACGGCATTGTGTTTTTTGTATTTAATTCCGAAGCAATTTCTGTGTTTCATCGTCAATAAGAAGGTCAGAGGAATACAGTAAACCTGAAGTAACGCATCAGAACCTATAACGAGTGTCACATGAATGGTTCAAACCATAGACAGTAAGAAGAGTCAGTTTTCTTGTACTTAAGTCGGCATTGTGCCTTTTGTATTTAATTCCGATGCAATTTCTGTGTTTCATCGTCAATAAGAAGGTAAGAGGGATACAGTAAACCTGAAGTGAAGCATCGGTATCTATAACTATTGTCACAGGAATGGTTCAAAATATAGACAGTAAGAAGAGTCAGATTTCTTGTACTTAAGTCGGCATTGTGCCTTTTATATTTAATTCCGATGCAATTTCTGTGTTTCATCGTCAATAAGAAGGTCAGAGGGAAGCAGTAAACCTGAAGTGAAGCATCGGAATCTATACCTAGTGTCACACGAATGGTTCAAATCATAGACAATAAGAAGAATCAGTTATCTTGTACTTAAGTCGGCATTGTGTCTTTTGTATTTAATTCCGAAGCAATTTCTGTGTTTCATCGTCAATAAGAAGGTCAGAGGAATACAGTAAACATGAAGAAAGCATCAGAATCAATAACGAGTGTCAAATGAATGGTTCTAAACATAGACAGTAAGAAGAGTCAGTTTTCTTGTACTTAAGTCGGCATTGTGCCTATTGAATTTAATTCCGGTGCAATTTCTGTGTTTCATCGTCAATAAGAAGGTCAGAGGGAAACAGAAAACCTGAAGTGAAGCATTAGAATCTATAACTAGTGTCACAGGAATGGTTCAAAGCATAGGCAGTAAGAAGGGTCAGTTTTCTTGTACTTGAGTCGGCATTGTGCCTTTTGTATTTAATTCCGATGCAATTTCTGGGTGTCATCGTCAACAAGAAGGTCAGAGGGATACAGTATACCTGAAGTGAAGCATCGGAATCTATAACTAGTGTCACAGGAATGGTTGAAACCACAGACAGTAAGAAGAGTCAGTTATCTTGTACTTAAGTCGGCATTGTGCTTTTTGTACTTAATTCCGAAGCAATTTCTGTTTTTCATCGTCAATAAGAAGGTCAGAGGGATACAGTAAACCTGAAGTAAAGCATCGGAATCTATAACGAGTGTCACATGAATGGTTCAAAATATAGACAGTAAGAAGAGTCAGTTTTCTTGTACTTATGTCGGCATTGTACCTTTTGTATTAATTCCGATGCAATTTCTGTGTTCCATCGTCAATAAGAAGGTCAGAGGGATACAGTAAACCAGAAGTGAAGCATCGGAATCTATAACTAGTGTCACAGGAATGGTTCAAAACATAGACAGTAAGAAGAGTCAGTTTTCTTGTACTTAAGTCGGCATTGTGCCTTTTGTATTTAATTCCGATGCAATTTCTGTGTTTCATCGTCAATAAGAAGGTCAGTGGGATACAGTAAACATGAAGTGGAGTATTGGAATCTATAACTAGTGTCACAGGACTGGTTCAAAACATAGACAGTAAGAAGAGTCAGTTTTCTTGTACTTAAGTCGGCATAGAGCCTTTTGCATTTAATTCCGATGCAATATCTGTGTTTCATCGTCAATAGGAAGGTCGGAGGGATACAGTAAACCTGAAGTGAAGCATCGGAATCTATACCTAGTGTCACAGGAATGGTTCAAAACATAGACAGTAAGAAGAGTCAGTTTTCTTGTGCTTAAGTCGGCATTGTGTCTTTTGTATTTAATTCCGATGCAATTTCTGTGTTTCAATGTCAATAAGAAGGTCAGAGGGAAACAGTAAACCTGAAGTGAAGCATCGGAATCTATAACTAGTGTCACAGGAATGGTTCAAATCATAGACAATAAGAAGAATCAGTTATCTTGTACTTAAGACGGCATTGTGTTTTTTGTATTTAATTCCGAAGCAATTTCTGTGTTTCATCGTCAATAAGAAGGTCAGAGGAATACAGTAAACCTGAAGTAACGCATCAGAATCTATAACGAGTGTCACACGAATGGTTCAAACCATAGACAGTAAGAAGAGTCAGTTTTCTTGTACTTAAGTCGGCATTGTGCCTTTTGTATTTAATTCCGATGCAATTTCTGTGTTTCATCGTCAATAAGAAGGTAAGAGGGATACAGTAAACCTGAAGTGAAGCATCGGTATCTATAACTATTGTCACAGGAATGGTTCAAAACATAGACAGTAAGAAGAGTCAGATTTCTTGTACTTAAGTCGGCATTGTGCCTTTTATATTTAATTCCGATGCAATTTCTGTGTTTCATCGTCAATAAGAAGGTCAGAGGGAAGCAGTAAACCTGAAGTGAAGCATCGGAATCTATACCTAGTGTCACAGGAATGGTTCAAATCATAGACAATAAGAAGAATCAGTTATCTTGTCCTTAAGTCGGCATTGTGTCTTTTGTATTTAATTCCGAAGCAATTTCTGTGTTTCATCGTCAATAAGAAGGTCAGAGGAATACAGTAAACATGAAGAAAGCATCAGAATCAATAACGAGTGTCAAATGAATGGTTCTAAACATAGACAGTAAGAAGAGTCAGTTTTCTTGTACTTAAGTCGGCATTGTGCCTATTGAATTTAATTCCGGTGCAATTTCTGTGTTTCATCGTCAATAAGAAGGTCAGAGGGAAACAGAAAACCTGAAGTGAAGCATTAGAATCTATAACTAGTGTCACAGGAATGGTTCAAAGCATAGGCAGTAAGAAGGGTCAGATTTCTTGTACTTGAGTCGGCATTGTGCCTTTTGTATTTAATTCCGATGCAATTTCTGGGTGTCATCGTCAACAAGAAGGTCAGAGGGATACAGTATACCTGAAGTGAAGCATCGGAATCTATAACTAGTGTCACAGGAATGGTTGAAACCACAGACAGTAAGAAGAGTCAGTTATCTTGTACTTAAGTCGGCATTGTGCTTTTTGTACTTAATTCCGAAGCAATTTCTGTTTTTCATCGTCAATAAGAAGGTCAGAGGGATACAGTAAACCTGAAGTAAAGCATCGGAATCTATAACGAGTGTCACATGAATGGTTCAAAATATAGACAGTAAGAAGAGTCAGTTTTCTTGTACTTATGTCGGCATTGTACCTTTTGTATTAATTCCGATGCAATTTCTGTGTTCCATCGTCAATAAGAAGGTCAGAGGGATACAGTAAACCAGAAGTGAAGCATCGGAATCTGTAACTAGTGTCACAGGAATGGTTCAAAACATAGACAGTAAGAAGAGTCAGTTTTCTTGTACTTAAGTCGGCATTGTGCCTTTTGTATTTAATTCCGATGCAATTTCTGTGTTTCATCGTCAATAAGAAGGTCAGTGGGATACAGTAAACATGAAGTGGAGTATTGGAATCTATAACTAGTGTCACAGGACTGGTTCAAAACATAGACAGTAAGAAGAGTCAGTTTTCTTGTACTTAAGTCGGCATAGAGCCTTTTGCATTTAATTCCGATGCAATATCTGTGTTTCATCGTCAATAGGAAGGTCGGAGGGATACAGTAAACCTGAAGTGAAGCATCGGAATCTATACCTAGTGTCACAGGAATGGTTCAAAACATAGACAGTAAGAAGAGTCAGTTTTCTTGTACTTAAGTCGGCATTGTGTCTTTTGTATTTAATTCCGATGCAATTTCTGTGTTTCAATGTCAATAAGAAGGTCAGAGGGAAACAGTAAACCTGAAGTGAAGCATCGGAATCTATAACTAGTGTCACAGGAATGGTTCAAATCATAGACAATAAGAAGAATCAGTTATCTTGTACTTAAGACGGCATTGTGTTTTTTGTATTTAATTCCGAAGCAATTTCTGTGTTTCATCGTCAATAAGAAGGTCAGAGGAATACAGTAAACCTGAAGTAACGCATCAGAATCTATAACGAGTGTCACACGAATGGTTCAAACCATAGACAGTAAGAAGAGTCAGTTTTCTTGTACTTAAGTCGGCATTGTGCCTTTTGTATTTAATTCCGATGCAATTTCTGTGTTTCATCGTCAATAAGAAGGTAAGAGGGATACAGTAAACCTGAAGTGAAGCATCGGTATCTATAACTATTGTCACAGGAATGGTTCAAAACATAGACAGTAAGAAGAGTCAGATTTCTTGTACTTAAGTCGGCATTGTGCCTTTTATATTTAATTCCGATGCAATTTCTGTGTTTCATCGTCAATAAGAAGGTCAGAGGGAAGCAGTAAACCTGAAGTGAAGCATCGGAATCTATACCTAGTGTCACAGGAATGGTTCAAATCATAGACAATAAGAAGAATCAGTTATCTTGAACTTAAGTCGGCATTGTGTCTTTTGTATTTAATTCCGAAGCAATTTCTGTGTTTCATCGTCAATAAGAAGGTCAGAGGAATACAGTAAACATGAAGAAAGCATCAGAATCAATAACGAGTGTCAAATGAATGGTTCTAAACATAGACAGTAAGAAGAGTCAGTTTTCTTGTACTTAAGTCGGCATTGTGCCTATTGAATTTAATTCCGGTGCAATTTCTGTGTTTCATCGTCAATAAGAAGGTCAGAGGGAAACAGAAAACCTGAAGTGAAGCATTAGAATCTATAACTAGTGTCACAGGAATGGTTCAAAGCATAGGCAGTAAGAAGGGTCAGTTTTCTTGTACTTGAGTCGGCATTGTGCCTTTTGTATTTAATTCCGATGCAATTTCTGGGTGTCATCGTCAACAAGAAGGTCAGAGGGATACAGTATACCTGAAGTGAAGCATCGGAATCTATAACTAGTGTCACAGGAATGGTTGAAACCACAGACAGTAAGAAGAGTCAGTTATATTGTGCTTAAGTCGGCATTGTGCTTTTTGTACTTAATTCCGAAGCAATTTCTGTTTTTCATCGTCAATAAGAAGGTCAGAGGGATACAGTAAACCTGAAGTAAAGCATCGGAATCTATAACGAGTGTCACATGAATGGTTCAAAATATAGACAGTAAGAAGAGTCAGTTTTCTTGTACTTATGTCGGCATTGTACCTTTTGTATTAATTCCGATGCAATTTCTGTGTTCCATCGTCAATAAGAAGGTCAGAGGGATACAGTAAACCAGAAGTGAAGCATCGGAATCTATAACTAGTGTCACAGGAATGGTTCAAAACATAGACAGTAAGAAGAGTCAGTTTTCTTGTACTTAAGTCGGCATTGTGCCTTTTGTATTTAATTCCGATGCAATTTCTGTGTTTCATCGTCAATAAGAAGGTCAGTGGGATACAGTAAACATGAAGTGGAGTATTGGAATCTATAACTAGTGTCACAGGACTGGTTCAAAACATAGACAGTAAGAAGAGTCAGTTTTCTTGTACTTAAGTCGGCATAGAGCCTTTTGCATTTAATTCCGATGCAATATCTGTGTTTCATCGTCAATAGGAAGGTCGGAGGGATACAGTAAACCTGAAGTGAAGCATCGGAATCTATACCTAGTGTCACAGGAATGGTTCAAAACATAGACAGTAAGAAGAGTCAGTTTTCTTGTACTTATGTCGGCATTGTGTCTTTTGTATTTAATTCCGATGCAATTTCTGTGTTTCAATGTCAATAAGAAGGACAGAGGGATACAGTTAACCTGAAGTGAGGCATCAGAATCTATAACTAGTGTCACAGGAGTGGTTCAAAACATTGACAGTAAGAAGAGTCAGTTTTCTTGTACTTAAGTCGGCATTGTGCCTTTTGTATTTAATTCCGATCCAATATCTGTGTTTCATCGTCAATAAGAAGGTCAGACTGATACAGTAAACCTGAAGTGAAGCATCGGTATCTATAACTAGTGTCACAGGAATGGTTCAAAACATAGTCAGTAAGAAGAGTCAGATTTCTTGTACTTAAGTCGGCATTGTGCCTTTTATATTTAATTCCGATGCAATTTCTGTGTTTCATCGTCATAAGAAGGTCAGAGGGAAACAGTAAACCTGAAGTGAAGCATCGGAATCTATAACTAGTGTCACAGGAATGGTTCAAATCATAGACAACAAGAAGAATCAGTTTTCTTGTACTTAAGTCGGCATTGTGTCTTTTGTATTTAATTCCGAAGCAATTTCTGTGTTTCATCGTCAATAAGAAGGTCAGAGGGAAACAGTAAACCTGAAGTGAAGCATTAGAATCTATAACTAGTGCCACGGGAATGGTTCAAAGCATAGGCAGTAAGAAGAGTCAGTTTTCTTGTACTTGAGTCGGCATTGTGCGTTTTGTATTTAATTCCGATGCAATTTCTGTGTTTGATCGTCAATATGAACATCAGAGGGATACAGTAAACCTGAAGTGAAGCATTGGATCTATAACTAGTGTCACAGGAATGGTTCAAAACATTGACAGTAAGAAGAGTCAGTTTTCTTGTACTTAAGTCGGCATTGTGCCTATTGAATTTAATTCCGATGCAATTTCTGTGTTTCATCGTCAATAAGAAGGTCAGAGGGAAACAGTAAACCTGAAGTCAAGCATTAGAATCTATAACTAGTGTCACAGGAATGGTTCAAAGCATAGGCAGTAAGAAGAGTCAGTTTTCTTGTACTTGAGTCGGCATTGTGCCTTTTGTATTTAATTCCGATGCAATTTCTGGGTGTCATCGTCAATAAGATGGTCAGAGGGATACAGTAAACCTGAAGTGAAGCATTGGTATCTATAACTAGTGTCACAGGAATGGTTCAGAACATAGACAGTAAGAAGACTCAGATTTCTTGTACTTAAGTCGGCATTGTGCCTTTTATATTTAATTCCGATGCAATTTCTGTGTTTCATCGTCAATAAGAAGGTCAGAGGGAAACAGAAAACCTGAAGTGAAGCATTAGAATCTATAACTAGTGTCACGGGAATGGTTCAAAGCATAGGCAGTAAGAAGAGTCAGTTTTCTTGTACTTGAGACGGCATTGTGCCTTTTGTATTTAATTCCGATGCAATATCTGTGTTTCATCGTCAATAGGAAGGTCGGAGGGATACAGTAAACCTGAAGTGAAGCACCGGAATCTATACCTAGTAACACAGGAATGGTTCAAAACATAGACAGTAAGAAGAGTCAGTTTTCTTGTACTTAAGTCGGCATTGTGTCTTTTGTATTTAATTCCGATGCAATTTCTGTGTTTCATTGTCAATAAGAAAGACAGAGGGATACAGTTCAACTGAAGTGAGGCATCAGAATCTATAACTAGTGTCACAGGAGTGGTTCAAAACATTGACAGTAAGAAGAGTCAGTTTTCTTGTACTTAAGTCTTGATTGTGCTTTTTGTATTTAATTCCGATGCAATTTCTGTGTTTCATCGTCAATAAGAAGGTCAGAGGGAAACAGTAAACCTGAAGTGAAGCATCGGAATCTATAACTAGTGTCACAGGAATGGTTCAAATCATTGACAATAAGAAGAATCAGTTATCTTGTACTTAAGTCGGCATTGTGTTTTTTGTATTTAATTCCGAAGCAATTTCTGTGTTTCATCGTCAATAAGAAGGTCAGAGGAATACAGTAAACCTGAAGTAAAGCATCAGAATCTATAACGAGTGTCACATGAATGGTTCAAACCATAGACAGTAAGAAGGGTCAGTTTTCTTGTACTTAAGTCGGCATTGTGCCTATTGAATTTAATTCCGATGCAATTTCTGTGTTTCATCGTCAATAAGAAGGTCAGAGGGAAACAGTAAAGCTGAAGTGAAGCGTTAGAATCTATAACTAGTGTCACAGGAATGGTTCAAAGCATAGGCAGTAAGAAGAGTCAGTTTTCTTGTACTTGAGTCGGCATATTGCCTTCTGTATTTAATTCCGATGCAATTTCTGGGTGTCATCGTCAACAAGAAGGTCAGAGGGATACATTAAACCTGAAGTGAAACATCGGAATCTATAACTAGTGTCACAGGAATGGTTCAAACCACAGACAGTAAGAAGAATCAGTTATCTTGTACTTAAGTCGGCATTGTGCCTTTTGTACTTAATTCCGAAGCAATTTCTGTTTTTCATCGTCAATAAGAAGGTCAGAGAGATACAGTAAACCTGAAGTAAAGCATCGGAATCTATAACGAGTGTCACATGAATGGTTCAAAGTATAGACAGTAAGAAAAGTCAGTTTTCTTGTACTTAAGTCGGCATTGTACTTTTGTAGTAATTCCGATGCAATTTCTGTGTTTCATCGTCAATACGAAGGTCAGAGGGATACAGTAAACCAGAAGTGAAGCATCTGAATCTATAACTAGTGTCACAGGAATGGTTCAAAACATAGACAGTAAGAAGAGTCAGTTTTTTTGTTCTTAAGTCGGCATTGTGCATTTGTATTTAATTCCGATGCAATTTCTGTGTTTCATCGTCAATACGAAGGACAGAGGGATACAGTAAACCTGAAGTGATGCATCGGAATCTATAACTAGTGTCACAGGAATGGTTCAATTCATAGACAGTAAGGGGAGTCAGTTTTCTTGTACATAAGTCGGCATTGTGCCTTTTGTATTTATTTCCGATGCTATATCTGTGTTTCATCGTCAATAAGAAGGTCAGAGGGATCCAGTAAACCTGAAGTAAAGCTTCGAAATCTATAACTAGTGTAACAGGAATGGTTCAAACCACAGACAGTAAGAAGATTCAGTTATCTTGTACTTAAGACGGCATTGTGCCTTTTGTACTTAATTCCGAAGCAATTTCTGTGTTTCATCGTCAATAAGATGGTCAGAGGGATACAGTAAACCTGAAGTAAAGCATCGGAATCTATAACGAGTGTCACATGAATGGTTCAAAATATAGACAATAAGAAGAGTCAGTTTGCTTGTACTTAAGTCCGCTTTGTACCTTTTGTATTAATTCCGATGCAATTTCTGTGTTTCATCGTCAATAAGAATGTCAGAGGGAAACAGTAAACCTGAAGTGAAGCATCGGAATCTATAACTAGTGTCACAGGAATGGTTCAAAACATAGATCGTAAGAAGAATCAGTTTTCTTGTACTTAAGTCGGCATTGTGCGTTTTGTATGTAATTCCGGTGCAATATCTGTGTTTCATCGTCAATAAGAAGGTCAGAGGGATACAGCAAACCTGAAGTGAAGCATCGGAATCTATAACTAGTGTCACAGGAATGGTTCAAACATAGACAGTAAGAAGAGTCAGTTTTCTTGTACTTAAGTCGGCATTGTGCCTTTTATATTTAATTCCGATGCAATTTCTGTGATTCATCGTCAATAAGAAGGTCAGAGGGAAACAGTAAACCTGAAGCGAAGCATCGGAATCTATACCTAGTGTCACAGGAATGGTTCAAATCATAGACAGTAAGAAGAGTCTGTTATCTTGTACTTAAGTGGGCATTGGGCCTTTTGTATTTAATTCCGAAGGAATTTCTGTGTTTCATCGTCAATACGAAGGTCAGAGGGATACAGTAAACATGAAGTAAAGCATTGGAATCTATAACGAGTGTCACATGAATGGTTCAAAACATAGACAGTAAAAAGAGTCAGTTTTCTTGTACTTAAGTCGGCATTGTGCCTTTTGTATTTAATTATGATGCAATTTCTGAGTTTCATCGTCAATAAGGAGGTCAGAGGGATACAGTAAACCTGAAGTGAAGCATCGGAATCTATAACTAGTGTCACAATAATGGTTCAAAACATAGACAGTAAGAAGAGTCAGTTTTTTTGTACTTAAGTAGGCATTGTGCCTTTTGTATTTAATTCCGATGCAATATCTGTGTTTCATCAACAATGTGAAGGTCAGAGGGATACAGTAAACCTGAAGTGAAGCATCGGAATCTATAACTAGTATCACATGAATGGTTCAAACATAGACAGTAAGAAGAGTAAGTTTTCTTGTACTTAAGTCGGCATTGTGCCTTTTGAATTTAATTCCGAAGCACTATCTGTGTTTCATCGTCAATAAGAAGGTCAGAGGGATACAGTAAACCTTAAGTGAAGCATTGGAATCTATAACTAGTGTCACAGGAAGGGTCCAAAACATAGACAGTAAGTAGAGTCAGTTTTCTAGTACTTAAGTCGGCATTGTGCCTTTTGTATTTAATTCCGATGCAATATCTGTGTTTCATCGTCAATAAGAAGGTCAGAGGGATACTGTAAACCTGAATAGAAGCATCGGAATCTATAACTAGTGTAACAGGAATGGTTCAAACATAGACAGTTAGAAGAGTTAGTTTTCTTGTCCTTAAGTCGGCATTGTGCCTTTTCTATTTAATTCCGATTCAATTTCTATGTTTCATCGTCAATTAGAAGGTCAGAGGGATACAGTAAACCTGAAGTGTTGCATCAGAATCTTTAACTAGTGTCACAGGAATGGTTCAATACATAGACAGTAAGGAGAGTCAGTTTTCTTGTACTTAAGTCGGCATTGTGCCTTTTGTATTTAATTCCGATGCAATTTCTGTGTTTCATCGTCAATAAGATCTTCAGAAGGATACAGTAAAACTGAAGTGAAGCATCGGAATCTATAACTAGTGTCACTGGAATGGTTCAAAACATAGACTGTAAGAAGAGTCAGTTTTCTTGTACTTAAGTCGGCATAGTGCCTTTTGTATTTAATTCCGATGCAATATCTGTGTTTCATCGTCAATAAGAATGTCAGAGGGGTACAGTAAACCTGAAGTGAAGCATCGTAATCTATAACTAGTGTAACAGGAATGGATCAAACGTAGACAGTTAGAAGAGTTAGTTTTCTTGTACTTAAGTCGGCATTGTGCCTTTTATATTAAATCCGATGCAAATTCTGTGTTTCATCGTCAATAAGAAGGTCAGAGGGATACAGTAAACCTGAAGTGAAGGATCGGAAACTATAACTTGTGTAACGGGAATGGTTCAAACCACAGACAGTAAGAAGAGTCAGTTATCTTGTACTTAAGTCGGCATTGTGCCGTTTGCACTTAATTCCGAAGCAATTTCGGTGTTTCGTCGTCAATAAGAAGGTCAGAGGGATACAGTAAACCTGAAGTAAAGCATTGGAATCTATAACGAGTATCACATGAATGGTTCAAAATATAGACAGTAAGAAGAGTCAGTTTTCTTGTACTTAAGTCGGCATTGAACCTTTTGTATTAATTCCGATGCAATTTCTGTGTTTCATCGTCAATAAGAAGGTCAGAGGGATACAGTAAACCTCAAGTGAAGCATCGGAATCTATAACTAGTGTCACAGGAATGGTTCAAAACATAGACAGTAAGAAGAGTCAGTTTTCTTGTACTTAAGTCGGCATTGTGCCTTTTGTATTTAATTCCGATGCAATTTCTGTGTTTCATCGTCATCAAGAAGGACAAAGGGATACAGTAAACCTGAAGTGATGCATCGGAATCTATAACTAGTGTCGCAGGAATGGTTCAATACATAGACAGTAAGAAGAGTCAGTTTTCTTGTACTTAAGTCGGCATTGTGCCTTTTGTATTTAATTCCGATGCAATATCTGTGTTTCATCGTCAATAAGAAGGTCAGAGGGTTACAGTAAACCTTGAAGTGAAGCATCGCAATCTATAACTAGTGTAACAGGAATGGTTCAAACATAGACCGTTAGAAGAGACAGTTTTCTTGTACTTACGTCGGCATTATGCCTTTTGTATGTATTTCCGATGCAATTTCTGGGTGTCATCGTCAACAAGAAGGTCAGAGGGGTACAGTAAACCTGAAGTGAAGCATCGGAATCTATAACTAGAGTAACAGGAATGGTTCAAACCACGGACAGTTAGAAGAGTCAGTTATCTTGTACTTAAGTCGGCATTGTGCCTTTTGTACTTAATTCCGAAGCAATTTCTGTTTTTCATCGTCAATAAGAAGGTCAGAGGGATACAGTAAACCTGAAGTGAAGCATCGTAATCTATAACTAGTGTATCAGGAATGGATCAAACGTAGACAGTTAGAAGAGTTAGTTTTCTTGTACTTAAGTCGGCATTGTGCCTTTTATGTTAAATTCCGATGCAATTTCTGTGTTTCATCGTCAATAAGAAGGTCAGAGGGATACAGTAAACCTGAAGTGAAGCATCGGAAACTATAACTAGTGCAACGGGAATGGTTCAAACCACAGACAGTAAGAAGAGTCAGTTATCTTGTACTTAAGTCGGCATTGTGCCTTTTGTACTTAATTCCAAAGCAATTTCTGTGTTTCATCGTCAATAAGAAGGTCAGAGGGATACAGTAATCTTGAAGTAAAGCATTGGAATCTATAACGAGTATCACATGAATGGTTCAAAATATAGACAGTAAGAAGAGTCAGTTTTCTTGTACTTAAGTCGGCATTGTACCTTTTGTATTAATTCCGATGCAATTTCTGTGTTTCATCGTCAATAAGAAGGTCAGATGGATACAGTAAACCTCAAGTGAAGCATCGGAATCTATAACTAGTGTCACAGGAATGGTTCAAAACATAGACAGTAAGAAGAGTCAGTTTTCTTGTACTTAAGTCGGCATTGTGCCTTTTGTATTTAATTCCGATGCTATTTCTGTGTTTCATCGTCAATAAGAAGGTCAGAGGGATACAGTAAACCTGAAGTGAAGCATCGGAATCTATAACTAGTGTAACAGGAATAGTTCAAACATAGACAGTTAGAAGAGATAGTTTTCTTGTACTTACGTCGGCATTGTGCCTTTTGTATTTATTTCCGATGCAATTTCTGGATGTCATCGTCAACAAGAAGGTCAGAGGGGTACAGTAAACCTGAAGTGAAGCATCGGAATCTATAACTAGAGTAACAGGAATGGTTCAAACCACGGACAGTAAGAAGAGTCAGTTATCTTGTACTTAAGTCGGCATTGTGCCTTTCGTACTTAATTCCGAAGCAATTTCTGTTTTTCATCGTCAATAAGAAGGTCAGAGGGATACAGTAAGCCTGAAGTAAAGCATCGGAATCTATAACGAGTGTCAAATGAATGGTTCAAAATATAGACAGTAAGAAGAGTCAGTTTTCATGTACTTATGTCGGCATTGTACCTTTTGTATTAATTCCGATGCAATTTCTGTGTTCCATCGTCAATAAGAAGGTCAGAGGGATACAGTAAACCAGAAGTGAAGCATCGGAATCTATAACTAGTGTCACAGGAATGGTTCAAAACATAGACAGAAAGAAGAGTCAGTTATCTTGTACTTAAGTCGGCATTGTGCCTTTTGTATTTAATTCCGATGCAATTTCTGTGTTTCATCGTCAATAAGAAGGTCAGTGGGATACTGTAAACCTGAAGTGGAGCATTGAAATCTATAACTAGTGTCACAGGACTGGTTCAAAACATAGACAGTAAGAAGAGTCAGTTTTCTTGTACTTAAGTCGGCATAGTGCCTTTTGTATTTAATTCCGATGCTATATCTGTGTTTCATCGTCAATAGGAAGGTCAGAGGGATACAGTAAACCTGAAGTGATGCATCGGAATCTGTAACTAGTGTAACAGGAATGGTTCAAACATAGACAGTTAGAAGAGTCAGTTTTCTTGTACTTAAGTCGGCATTGTGCCTTTTCTATTTAATTCCGATGCGATTTCTATGTTTCATAGTCAATTAGAAGGTCAGAGGGATACAGTAAACCTGAAGTGAAGCATCGGAATGGTTCAAAACATAGACAGTAAGGAGAGTCAGTTTTCTTGTACTTAAGTCGGCATTGTGCCTTTTGTATATAATTCCGATGCAATTTCTGTGTTTCATCGTCAATAAGATCTTCAGAAGGATACAGTAAACCTGAAGTGAAGCATCGGAATCTATAACTAGTGTAACAGGAATGGTTCAAACATAGACAGTTAGAAGAGTTAGTTTTCTTGTACTTAAGTCGGCATTGTGCCTTTTCTATTTAATTCCGATGCAATTTCTATGTTTCATCGTCAATTAGAAGGTCAGAGGGATACAGTAAACCTGAAGTGAAGCATCGGAATCAGTAACTAGTGTCACAGGAATGGGTCAAAACATAGACAGAGGGGTCAGTTTTCTTGTACTTAAGTCGGCATTGTGCCTTTTATATTAAATTCCGAAGCAATTTCTGTGTTTCATCGTCACTAAGAAGGTCAGAGGGATACAGTAAACCTGACGTGAAGCATCGGAATCTATAACTAGTGTGACAGGAATGGTTCAAACCACAGACAGTAAGAAGAGTCAGTTATCTTGTACTTAAGTCGGCATTGTGCCTTTTGTACTTAATTCCGAAGCAATTTCTGTGTTTGATCGTCAATAAGAAGGTCAGAGGGATTCAGTAAACCTGAAGTGAAGCATCGGAATCTATAACTAGTGTCACAGGAATGGTTCAAACATAGAGAGTAAGAAGAGTCAGTATTCTTGTACTTAAGTCGGCATTGTGCCTTTTGTATTTAATTCCGATGCAATATCTGTGTTTCATCGTCAATACGAAGGACAGAGGGATACAGTAAACCTGAAGTGATGCATCGGAATCTATAACTAGTGTCACAGGAATGGTTCAAAACATTGACAGTAAGAAGAGTCAGTTTTCTTGTACTTAAGTCGGCATTGTGCCTTTTGTACTTAATTCCGAAGCAATTTCTGTGTTTCATCGTCAATAAGAAGGTCAGAGGGAAACAGTAAACCTGAAGTAAAGCATCGGAATCTATAACTAGTGTCACAGGGATGGTTCAAACTATAGACAATAAGAAAAATCAATTATCTTGTACTTAAGTCGGCATTGTGCCTTTTGTATTTAATTCCAAAGCAATTTCTGTGTTTCATCGTCAATAAGAAGGTCAGAGGGATACAGTAAACCTGAAGTAAAGCATCGGAATCTATAACGAGTGTCACATGAATGGTTCAAAACATAGACAGTAAGAAGAGTCAGTTTTCTTGTACTTAAGGCGGCATTGTGCCTTTTGTATTTAATTCCGATGCAATTTCTGTGTTTCAACGTCAATAAGGAGGTCAGAGGGATACAGTACACCTGAAGTGAAGCGTCAGAATCTATAACTAGTGTCACAGGAATGGTTCAAAACATAGGCAGTAAGAAGAGTCAGTTTTCTTGTACTTGAGTCGGCATTGTGCCTTTTGTATTTAATTCCGAAGCAATTAATGTGTTTCATCGTCAATAAGAAGGTCAGAGGGATACAGTAAACCTGAAGTGAAGCATCGGAATCTATAACTAGTGTCACAGGAATGGTTCAAAACATAGACAGTAAGAAGAGTCAGTTTTCTTGTTCTTAAGTCGGCATTGTGCCTTTTGTATTTAATTCCGATGCAACTACTGTGTTTCATCGTCAATACGAAGGTCAGAGGTATACAGTAAACCTGAAGTGAAGCATCGGAATCTATAACTAGTGTCACAGGAATGGTTCAAATCATAGACAGTAAGAAGAGTAAGTTTTCTTGTACTTAAGTCGGCATTGTTCCTTTTGTATTTAATTCCGATGCAATATCTGTGTTTCATCGTCAATAAGAAGGTCAGAGGGATACAGTGTTCCTGAAGTGAAGCATCAGAATCCATAAGTAGTGTCACAGGAATGGTTCAAACATAGATAGTAAAAAGAGTCAGTTTTGCTGTACTTAAGTCGGCATTGTGCATTTTGTATTTAATTCCGATGCAATATCTGTGTTTCATCGTCAATTAGAAGGTCAGAGGGATACAGCAAACCTGAAGTGAAGCAACGGAATCTATAAGTAGACTCTCAGGAATGGTTCAAAACATAGACTGTAAGAAGAGTCAGTTTTCTTGTACTTAAGTCGGCATTGTGCCTTTTGTATTTAATTCCGATGCAATTTCTGTGTTTCATCGTCATCAAGAAGGACAGAGGGATACAGTAAACCTGAAGTGATGCATCGGAATCTATAACTAGTGTCGCAGGAATGGTTCAAAACATAGACAGTAAGAAGAGTCAGTTTTCTTGTACTTAAGTCGGCATTGTGCCTTTTGTATTTAATTCCGATGCAATATCTGTGTTTCATCGTCAATAAGAAGGTCAGAGGGATACAGTAAACCTGAAGTGAAGCATCGGAATCTATAACTAGTGTAACAGGAATGGTTCAAACATAGACAGTTAGAAGAGATAGTTTTCTTGTACTTACGTCGGCATTGTGCCTTTTGTATTTATTTCCGATGCAATTTCTGGATGTCATCGTCAACAAGAAGGTCAGAGGGGTACAGTAAACCTGAAGTGAAGCATCGGAATCTATAACTAGAGTAACAGGAATGGTTCAAACCACGGACAGTAAGAAGAGTCAGTTATCTTGTACTTAAGTCGGCATTGTGCCTTTCGTACTTAATTCCGAAGCAATTTCTGTTTTTCATCGTCAATAAGAAGGTCAGAGGGATACAGTAAACCTGAAGTAAAGCATCGGAATCTATAACGAGTGTCAAATGAATGGTTCAAAATATAGACAGTAAGAAGAGTCAGTTTTCATGTACTTATGTCGGCATTGTACCTTTTGTATTAATTCCGATGCAATTTCTGTGTTCCATCGTCAATAAGAAGGTCAGAGGGATACAGTAAACCAGAAGTGAAGCATCGGAATCTATAACTAGTGTCACAGGAATGGTTCAAAACATAGACAGTAAGAAGAGTCAGTTATCTTGTACTTAAGTCGGCATTGTGCCTTTTGTATTTAATTCCGATGCAATTTCTGTGTTTCATCGTCAATAAGAAGGTCAGTGGGATACTGTAAACCTGAAGTGGAGCATTGGAATCTATAACTAGTGTCACAGGACTGGTTCAAAACATAGACAGTAAGAAGAGTCAGTTTTCTTGTACTTAAGTCGGCATAGTGCCTTTTGTATTTAATTCCGATGCTATATCTGTGTTTCATCGTCAATAGGAAGGTCAGAGGGATACAGTAAACCTGAAGTGATGCATCGGAATCTGTAACTAGTGTAACAGGAATGGTTCAAACATAGACAGTTAGAAGAGTCAGTTTTCTTGTACTTAAGTCGGCATTGTGCCTTTTCTATTTAATTCCGATGCGATTTCTATGTTTCATAGTCAATTAGAAGGTCAGAGGGATACAGTAAACCTGAAGTGAAGCATCGGAATCATTAACTAGTGTCACAGGAATGGTTCAAAACATAGACAGTAAGGAGAGTCAGTTTTCTTGTACTTAAGTCGGCATTGTGCCTTTTGTATATAATTCCGATGCAATTTCTGTGTTTCATCGTCAATAAGATCTTCAGAAGGATACAGTAAACCTGAAGTGAAGCATCGGAATCTATAACTAGTGTAACAGGAATAGTTCAAACATAGACAGTTAGAAGAGTTAGTTTTCTTGTACTTAAGTCGGCATTGTGCCTTTTCTATTTAATTCCGATGCAATTTCTATGTTTCATCGTCAATTAGAAGGTCAGAGGGATACAGTAAACCTGAAGTGAAGCATCGGAATCAGTAACTAGTGTCACAGGAATTGGTCAAAACATAGACAGAGGGGTCAGTTTTCTTGTACTTAAGTCGGCATTGTGCCTTTTATATTAAATTCCGAAGCAATTTCTGTGTTTCATCGTCACTAAGAAGGTCAGAGGGATACAGTAAACCTGACGTGAAGCATCGGAATCTATAACTAGTGTGACAGGAATGGTTCAAACCACAGACAGTAAGAAGAGTCAGTTATCTTGTACTTAAGTCGGCATTGTGCCTTTTGTACTTAATTCCGAAGCAATTTCTGTGTTTGATCGTCAATAAGAAGGTCAGAGGGATGCAGTAAACCTGAAGTGAAGCATCGGAATCTATAACTAGTGTCACAGGAATGGTTCAAACATAGACAGTAAGAAGAGTCAGTATTCTTGTACTTAAGTCGGCATTGTGCCTTTTGTATTTAATTCCGATGCAATATCTGTGTTTCATCGTCAATACGAAGGACAGAGGGATACAGTAAACCTGAAGTGATGCATCGGAATCTATAACTAGTGTCACAGTAATGGTTCAAAACATTGACAGTAAGAAGAGTCAGTTTTCTTGTACTTAAGTCGGCATTGTGCCTTTTGTACTTAATTCCGAAGCAATTTCTGTGTTTCATCGTCAATAAGAAGGTCAGAGGGAAACAGTAAACCTGAAGTAAAGCATCGGAATCTATAACTAGTGTCACAGGGATGGTTCAAACTATAGACAATAAGAAAAATCAATTATCTTGTACTTAAGTCGGCATTGTGCCTTTTGTATTTAATTCCAAAGAAATTTCTGTGTTTCATCGTCAATAAGAAGGTCAGAGGGATACAGTAAACCTGAAGTAAAGCATCGGAATCTATAACGAGTGTCACATGAATGGTTCAAAACATAGACAGTAAGAAGAGTCAGTTTTCTTGTACTTAAGGCGGCATTGTGCCTTTTGTATTTAATTCCGATGCAATTTCTGTGTTTCAACGTCAATAAGGAGGTCAGAGGGATACAGTACACCTGAAGTGAAGCGTCAGAATCTATAACTAGTGTCACAGGAATGGTTCAAAACATAGGCAGTAAGAAGAGTCAGTTTTCTTGTACTTGAGTCGGCATTGTGCCTTTTGTATTTAATTCCGAAGCAATTAATGTGTTTCATCGTCAATAAGAAGGTCAGAGGGATACAGTAAACCTGAAGTGAAGCATCGGAATCTATAACTAGTGTCACAGGAATGGTTCAAAACATAGACAGTAAGAAGAGTCAGTTTTCTTGTACTTAAGTCGGCATTGTGCCTTTTGTATTTAATTCCGATGCAACTACTGTGTTTCATCGTCAATACGAAGGTCAGAGGTATACAGTAAACCTGAAGTGAAGCATCGGAATCTATAACTAGTGTCACAGGAATGGTTCAATTCATAGACAGTAAGAAGAGTAAGTTTTCTTGTACTTAAGTCGGCATTGTTCCTTTTGTATTTAATTCCGATGCAATATCTGTGATTCATCGTCAATAAGAAGGTCAGAGGGATACAGTGATCCTGAAGTGAAGCATCAGAATCCATAACTAGTGTCACAGGAATGGTTCAAACATAGATAGTAAAAAGAGTCAGTTTTGCTGTACTTAAGTCGGCATTGTGCCTTTTGTATTTAATTCCGATGCAATATCTGTGTTTCATCGTCAATTAGAAGGTCAGAGGGATACAGCAAACCTGAAGTGAAGCAACGGAATCTATAAGTAGACTCTCAGGAATGGTTCAAAACATAGACTGTAAGAAGAGTCAGTTTTCTTGTACTTAAGTCGGCATTGTGCCTTTTGTATTTAATTCCGATGCAATTTCTGTGTTTCATCGTCATCAAGAAGGACAGAGGGATACAGTAAACCTGAAGTGATGCATCGGAATCTATAACTAGTGTCGCAGGAATGGTTCAAAACATAGACAGTAAGAAGAGTCAGTTTTCTTGTACTTAAGTCGGCATTGTGCCTTTTGTATTTAATTCCGATGCAATATCTGTGTTTCATCGTCAATAAGAAGGTCAGAGGGATACAGTAAACCTGAAGTGAAGCATCGGAATCTATAACTAGTGTAACAGGAATGGTTCAAACATAGACAGTTAGAAGAGATAGTTTTCTTGTACTTACGTCGGCATTGTGCCTTTTGTATTTATTTCCGATGCAATTTCTGGATGTCATCGTCAACAAGAAGGTCAGAGGGGTACAGTAAACCTGAAGTGAAGCATCGGAATCTATAACTAGAGTAACAGGAATGGTTCAAACCACGGACAGTAAGAAGAGTCAGTTATCTGGTACTTAAGTCGGCATTGTGCCATTCGTACTTAATTCCGAAGCAATTTCTGTTTTTCATCGTCAATAAGAAGGTCAGAGGGATACAGTAAACCTGAAGTAAAGCATCGGAATCTATAACGAGTGTCAAATGAATGGTTCAAAATATAGACAGTAAGAAGAGTCAGTTTTCATGTACTTATGTCGGCATTGTACCTTTTGTATTAATTCCGATGCAATTTCTGTGTTCCATCGTCAATAAGAAGGTCAGAGGGATACAGTAAACCAGAAGTGAAGCATCGGAATCTATAACTAGTGTCACAGGAATGGTTCAAAACATAGACAGTAAGAAGAGTCAGTTATCTTGTACTTAAGTCGGCATTGTGCCTTTTGTATTTAATTCCGATGCAATTTCTGTGTTTCATCGTCAATAAGAAGGTCAGTGGGATACTGTAAACCTGAAGTGGAGCATTGGAATCTATAACTAGTGTCACAGGACTGGTTCAAAACATAGACAGTAAGAAGAGTCAGTTTTCTTGTACTTAAGTCGGCATAGTGCCTTTTGTATTTAATTCCGACGCTATATCTGTGTTTCATCGTCAATAGGAAGGTCAGAGGGATACAGTAAACCTGAAGTGATGCATCGGAATCTGTAACTAGTGTAACAGGAATGGTTCAAACATAGACAGTTAGAAGAGTCAGTTTTCTTGTACTTAAGTCGGCATTGTGCCTTTTCTATTTAATTCCGATGCGATTTCTATGTTTCATAGTCAATTAGAAGGTCAGAGGGATACAGTAAACCTGAAGTGAAGCATCGGAATCTATAACTAGTGTCACAGGAATGGTTCAAAACATAGACAGTAAGGAGAGTCAGTTTTCTTGTACTTAAGTCGGCATTGTGCCTTTTGTATATAATTCCGATGCAATTTCTGTGTTTCATCGTCAATAAGATCTTCAGAAGGATACAGTAAACCTGAAGTGAAGCATCGGAATCTATAACTAGTGTAACAGGAATGGTTCAAACATAGACAGTTAGAAGAGTTACTTTTCTTGTACTTAAGTCGGCATTGTGCCTTTTCTATTTAATTCCGATGCAATTTCTATGTTTCATCGTCAATTAGAAGGTCAGAGGGATACAGTAAACCTGAAGTGAAGCATCGGAATCAGTAACTAGTGTCACAGGAATTGGTCAAAACATAGACAGAGGGGTCAGTTTTCTTGTACTTAAGTCGGCATTGTGCCTTTTATATTAAATTCCGAAGCAATTTCTGTGTTTCATCGTCACTAAGAAGGTCAGAGGGATACAGTAAACCTGACGTGAAGCATCGGAATCTATAACTAGTGTGACAGGAATGGTTCAAACCACAGACAGTAAGAAGAGTCAGTTATCTTGTACTTAAGTCGGCATTGTGCCTTTTGTACTTAATTCCGAAGCAATTTCTGTGTTTGATCGTCAATAAGAAGGTCAGAGGGATGCAGTAAACCTGAAGTGAAGCATCGGAATCTATAACTAGTGTCACAGGAATGGTTCAAACATAGACAGTAAGAAGAGTCAGTATTCTTGTACTTAAGTCGGCATTGTGCCTTTTGTATTTAATTCCGATGCAATATCTGTGTTTAATCGTCAATACGAAGGACAGAGGGATACAGTAAACCTGAAGTGATGCATCGGAATCTATAACTAGTGTCACAGTAATGGTTCAAAACATTGACAGTAAGAAGAGTCAGTTTTCTTGTACTTAAGTCGGCATTGTGCCTTTTGTACTTAATTCCGAAGCAATTTCTGTGTTTCATCGTCAATAAGAAGGTCAGAGGGAAACAGTAAACCTGAAGTAAAGCATCGGAATCTATAACTAGTGTCACAGGGATGGTTCAAACTATAGACAATAAAAAAAATCAATTATCTTGTACTTAAGTCGGCATTGTGCCTTTTGTATTTAATTCCAAAGCAATTTCTGTGTTTCATCGTCAATAAGAAGGTCAGAGGGATACAGTAAACCTGAAGTAAAGCATCGGAATCTATAACGAGTGTCACATGAATGGTTCAAAACATAGACAGTAAGAAGAGTCAGTTTTCTTGTACATAAGGCGGCATTGTGCCTTTTGTATTTAATTCCGATGCAATTTCTGTGTTTCAACGTCAATAAGGAGATCAGAGGGATACAGTACACCTGAAGTGAAGCGTCAGAATCTATAACTAGTGTCACAGGAATGGTTCAAAACATAGGCAGTAAGAAGAGTCAGTTTTCTTGTACTTGAGTCGGCATTGTGCCTTTTGTATTTAATTCCGATGCAATATCTGTGTTTCATCTTCAATAAGAAGGTCAGAGGGATACAGTAAACCTGAAGTGAAGCATCGGAATTTATAACTAGTGTCAGAGGAATGGTTCAGAACATAGACAGTAAGAAGAGTCAGTTTTCTTGTACTTAAGTCGGCATTGTTCCTTTTCTATTTAATTCCGATGCAATTCCTATGTCTCATCGTCAATAAGAAGGTCAGAGGGGTACAGTAATCCTGAAGTGAAGCATCGGAATCTATTACTAGTGTCACAGGAATGGATCAAAACATAGACAGTAAGACATAGCCAGTAAGAGGAGTCAGTTTTCTTGTACTTAAGTCGGCATTGTGCCTTTTGTATTTAATTCCGAAGCAATTAATGTGTTTCATCGTCAATAAGAAGGTCAGAGGGATACAGTAAACCTGAAGTGAAGCATCGGAATCTATAACTAGTGTCACAGGAATGGTTCAAAACATAGACAGTAAGAAGAGTCAGTTTTCTTGTACTTAAGTCGGCATTGTGCCTTTTGTATTTAATTCCGATGCAACTACTGTGTTTCATTGTCAATACGAAGGTCAGAGGTATACAGTAAACCTGAAGTGAAGCATCGGAATCTATAACTAGTGTCACAGGAATGGTTCAAATCATAGACAGTAAGAAGAGTAAGTTTTCTTGTACTTAAGTCGGCATTGTTCCTTTTGTATTTAATTCCGATGCAATATCTGTGTTTCATCGTCAATAAGAAGGTCAGAGGGATACAGTGAACCTGAAGTGAAGCATCAGAATCCATAACTAGTGTCACAGGAATGGTTCAAACATAGATAGTAAAAAGAGTCAGTTTTGCTGTACTTAAGTCGGCATTGTGCCTTTTGTATTTAATTCCGATGCAATATCTGTGTTTCATCGTCAATTAGAAGGTCAGAGGGATACAGCAAACCTGAAGTGAAGCAACGGAATCTATAAGTAGACTCTCAGGAATGGTTCAAAACATAGACAGTAAGAAGAGTCAGTTTTCTTGTACTTAAGTCGGCATTGTGGCTTTTGTATTTACTTCCGATGCAAATTCTGTGTTTCATCGTTAGTAAGAAAGTCAGTGGGATACAGTAAACCTTAAGTGAAGCATTGGAATCTATAACTAGTGTCACAGGAATGGTTCATAACATAGACAGTAAGAAGAGTCAGTTTTCTTGCACTTAAGTAGGCATTGTGCCTTTTGTATTTAATTCCGATGCAATATCTGTGTTTCATCGTCCATAAGAAGGTCAGAGGGATACAGTAAACCTGTAGTGAAGCATCGGAATCTATAACTACCGTAACAGGAATGGTTCAAACATAGACAGTTAGAAGAGTTAGTTTTCTTGTACTTAAGTCAGCATTGTGCCTTTTCTATTTAATTCCGACGCAATTTCTATGTTTCATCGTCAATTAGAAGGTCAGAGGGATACAATAAACCCGAAGTGAAGCATCGGAATCAATACCTAGTGTCACAGGAATGGTTCAAAACATAGACAGTAAGAAAAGTCAGTTTTCTTGTTCTTAAGTCGGCACTGTTACTTTTATACTAATTCCGATGCAATTTCTGTGTTTCATCGTCAATAAAAAGGTCAGAGGGATACAGTAAACCAGAAGTGAAGCATCGGAATCTATAAGTAGTGTCTCAGGAATGGTTCAAAACATAGACTGTAAGAAGAGTCAGTTTTCTTGTACTTAAGTCGGCATTGTGCCTTTTGTATTTACTTCTGATGCAATTTCTGTGTTTCATCGTCAATAAGAAGGTCAGAGGGATACAGTAAACCTGAAGTGAAGCTTCGGTATCTATAACTAGTGTCACAGGAATGGCTCAAATCATAGACAGTAAGAAGAGACAGTTTTCTTGTACTTAAGTCGGCATTGTGCCTTTTATTTTTAATTCCGATGCAATTTCTGTGTTTCATCGTCAATGAGAAGGTCAGAGGGAAACAGTAAACCTGAAGTGAAGCATCGGAATCTATAACTAGTGTCACAGGAATGGTTCAAATAATAGACAATAAGAAGAATCAGTTATTTTACACTTAAGTCGGCATTGTGCCTTTTGTATTTAATTCCGAAGCAATTTCTGTGCTTCATCGTCAATAAGAATGACAGAGGGATACAGTAAACCTGAAGTGTGCATCGGAATCTATAACTAGTGTCACAGGAATGGTTCAATACATAGACAGTAAGGAAAGTCAGTTTTCTTGTACTTAAGTCGGCATTGTGCCTTTTGTATTTAATTCCGATGCAATTTCTGTGTTTCATCGTCAATAAGATCTTCAGAAGGATACAGTAAAACTGAAGTGAAGCATCGGAATCTATAACTAGTGTCATAGGAATGGTTCAAATCTTAGACAGTAACAAGAGTCAGTTTTCTTCTACTTATGTCGGCATTGTGCCTTTTATATTTAATTCCGATGCAATATCTGTGCTTCATCGTCAATAAGAAGGTCAGAGGGATACAGTAAACCTGAAGTGAAGCATCGGAATCAATACGTAGTGTGTCAGGAATGGTTCAAAACATAGACAGTAAGAAGAGTCAGTTTTCTTGTACTTAAGTCGGCATTGTGCTTTTTGTATTTAATTCCGATGCAATTACTGTGTTTCATCGTCAATAAGAAGGTCAGTAGGATACAGTAAACCTGAAGTGGAGCATCGGAATCTATAACGAGTGTCACATGAATGGTTCAAAATATAGACAGTAAGAAGAGTCAGTTTTCTTGTACTTAAGTCGGCATTGTACCTTTTGTATTAATTCCGATGCAATTTCTGTGTTTCATCGTCATCAAGAAGGACAGAGGGATACAGTAAACCTGAAGTGAAGCATCGGACTCTATAACTAGTGTCACAGGAATGGTTCAAATCATAGACAGTAAGAAGAGTCAGTTTTCTTGTACTTAAGTCGGCATTGTGCCTTTTGTATTTAATTCCGATGCAATATCTGTGTTTCATCGTCAATAAGAAGGTCAGAGGGATACAGTGAACCTGAAGTGAAGCATCAGAATCCATAACTAGTGTCACAGGAATGGTTCAAACATAGATAGTAAAAAGAGTCAGTTTTCTTGTACTTAAGGCGGCATTGTGCCTTTTGTATTTAATTCCGATGCAATTTCTGTGTTTCAACGTCAATAAGGAGGTCAGAGGGATACAGTACACCTGAAGTGAAGCGTCAGAATCTATAACTAGTGTCACAGGAATGGTTCAAAACATAGGCAGTAAGAAGAGTCAGTTTTCTTGTACTTGAGTCGGCATTGTGCCTTTTGTATTTAATTCCGATGCAATATCTGTGTTTCATCTTCAATAAGAAGGTCAGAGGGATACAGTAAACCTGAAGTGAAGCATCGGAATTTATAACTAGTGTCAGAGGAATGGTTCAGAACACAGACAGTAAGAAGAGTCAGTTTTCTTGTACTTAAGTCGGCATTGTTCCTTTTCTATTTAATTCCGATGCAATTCCTATGTTTCATCGTCAATAAGAAGGTCAGAGGGGTACAGTAAACCTGAAGTGAAGCATCGGAATCTATAACTAGTGTCACAGGAATTAATCAAAATATAGACAGTAAGACATAGACAGTAAGAGGAGTCAGTTTTCTTGTACTTAAGTCGGCATTGTGCCTTTTGTATTTAATTCCGAAGCAATTAATGTGTTTCATCGTCAATAAGAGGGTCAGAGGGATACAGTAAACCTGGAGTAAAGCATCGGAATGTATAACTAGTGTCACTTGAATGGTTCAAAACATAGACAGTAATAAGAGTCAGTTTTCTTGTACTTAAGTCAGCATTGTGCCTTTTGTATTTAATTCCGATGCAATTTCAGTGTATCATCGTCAATAAGAAGGTCAGAGGGATACTGTGAACCTGAAACGAAGCATCGGAATCTGTAACTAGTGTCACAGGAATGGTTCAAATCATACACAGAAAAAAAAGTCAGTTTTCTTGTAATGAAGTCGGCATTGTGCCTTTTGTATTTAATTCGGATGCAATTTCTGTGTTTCATCGACAATAAGAAGGTCCGAGGGATACAGTAAACCTGAAGTGAAGCATCGGAATTTATAACTAGTGTCACAGGAATGGTTCAAAACATAGACAGTAAGAAGAGTCAGTTTTCTTGTACTTAAGTCGGCATTGTGCCTTTTGTATTTACTTCCGATGCAACTACTGTGTTTCATCGTCAATACGAAGGTCAGAGGTATATAGTAAACCTGAAGTGAAGCATCGGAATCTATAACTAGTGTCACAGGAATGGTTCAAATCACAGACAGTAAGAAGAGTAAGTTTTCTTGTACTTAAGTCGGCATTGTTCCTTTTGTATTTAATTCCGATGCAATATCTGTGTTTCATCGTCAATAAGAAGGTCAGAGGGATACAGTGAACCTGAAGTGAAGCAACAGAATCCATAACTAGTGTCACAGGAATGGTTCAAACATAGATAGTAAAAAGAGTCAGTTTTGCTGTACTTATGTCGGCATTGTGCCTTTTGTATTTAATTCCGATGCAATATCTGTGTTTCATCGTCAATTAGAACGTCAGAGGGATACACCAAACCTGAAGTGAAGCAACGGAATCTATAAGTAGACTCTCAGGAATGGTTCAAAACATAGACTGTAAGAAGAGTCAGTTTTCTTGTACTTAAGTCGGCATTGTGGCTTTTGTATTTACTTCCGATGCAATTTCTGTGTTTCATCGTTAGTAAGAAAGTCAGTGGGATACAGTAAACCTTAAGTGAAGCATTGGAATCTATAACTAGTGTCACAGGAATGGTTCATAACATAGACAGTAAGAACAGTCAGTTTTCTTGCACTTAAGTAGGCATTGTGCCTTTTGTATTTAATTCCGATGCAATATCTGTGTTTCATCGTCCATAAGAAGGTCAGAGGGATACAGTAAACCTGTAGTGAAGCATCGGAATCTATAACTACCGTAACAGGAATGGTTCAAACATAGACAGCTAGAAGAGTTAGTTTTCTTGTACTTAAGTCAGCATTGTGCCTTTTCTATTTAATTCCGACGCATTTTCTATGTTTCATCGTCAATTAGAAGGTCAGAGGGATACAATAAACCCGAAGTGAAGCATCGGAATC
Organism: Schistocerca piceifrons; assembly: GCF_021461385.2. Taxonomy (NCBI): domain Eukaryota; kingdom Metazoa; phylum Arthropoda; class Insecta; order Orthoptera; family Acrididae; genus Schistocerca; species Schistocerca piceifrons. The sequence continues at coordinate 76,924 of NW_025727780.1, forward strand.
AATACCTAGTGTCACAGGAATGGTTCAAAACATAGACAGTAAGAAAAGTCAGTTTTCTTGTTCTTAAGTCGGCACTGTTACTTTTATACTAATTCCGATGCAATTTCTGTGTTTCATCGTCAATAAGAAGGTCAGAGGGATACAGTAAACCAGCAGTGAAGCATCGGAATCTATAAGTAGTGTCTCAGGAATGGTTCAAAACATAGACTGTAAGAAGAGTCAGTTTTCTTGTACTTAAGTCGGCATTGTGTCTTTTGTATTTAATTCTGATGCAATTTCTGTGTTTCATCGTCAATAAGAAGGTCAGAGGGATACAGTAAACCTGAAGTGAAGCTTCGGTATCTATAACTAGTGTCACAGGAATGGCTCAAATCATAGACAGTAAGAAGAGACAGTTTTCTTGTACTTAAGTCGGCATTGTGCTTTTTATTTTTTAATTCCGATGCAATTTCTGTGTTTCATCGTCAATGAGAAGGTCAGAGGGAAACAGTAAACCTGAAGTGAAGCATCGGAATCTATACCTAGTGTCACAGGAATGGTTCAAATAATAGACAATAAGAAGAATCAGTTATTTTACACTTAAGTCGGCATTGTGCCTTTTGTATTTAATTCCGAAGCAATTTCTGTGCTTCATCGTCAATAAGAAGGACAGAGGGATACAGCAAACCTGAAGTGAAGCAACGGAATCTATAAGTAGACTCTCAGGAATGGTTCAAAACATAGACTGTAAGAAGAGTCAGTTTTCTTGTACTTAAGTCGGCATTGTGGCTTTTGTATTTACTTCCGATGCAATTTCTGTGTTTCATCGTTAGTAAGAAAGTCAGTGGGATACAGTAAACCTTAAGTGAAGCATTGGAATCTATAACTAGTGTCACAGGAATGGTTCATAACATAGACAGTAAGAAGAGTCAGTTTTCTTGTACTTAAGTCGGCATTGTGCCTTTTGTACTTAATTCCGATGCAATATCTGTGTTTCATCGTCGATAAGAAGGTCAGAGGGATACAGTAAACCTGAAGTGAAGCATCGGAATCTATAACTACTGTAACAGGAATGGTTCAAACATAGACAGTTAGAAGAGTTAGTTTTCTTGTACTTAAGTCGGAATTGTGCCTTTTCTATTTAATTCCGACGCAATTTCTATGTTTCATCGTCAACTAGAAGGTCAGAGGGATACAATAAACCTGAAGTGAAGCATCGGAATCAATACCTAGTGTCACAGGAATGGTTCAAACATAGACAGTAAGAAAAGTCAGTTTTCTTGTACTTAAGTCGGCACTGTTACTTTTATACTAATTCCGATGCAATTTCTGTGTTTCATCGTCAATAAGAAGGTCGGAGGGATACAGTAAACCAGAAGTGAAGCTTCGGAATCTATAACTAGTGTCTCAGGAATGGTTCAAAACATAGACTGTAAGAAGAGTCTGTTTTCTTGTACTTAAGTCGGCATTGTGCCTTTTGTATTTAATTCCGATGCAATTTCTGTGTTTCATCGCCAATAAGAAGGTCAGAGGGATACAGTAAACCTGAAGTGAAGCTTCGGTATCTATAACTAGTGTCACAGGAATGGCTCAAATCATATACAGTAAGAAGAGACAGTTTTCTTGTGCTTAAGTCGGCATTGTGCCTTTTATTTTTAATTCCGATGCAATTTCTGTGTTTCATCGTCAATGAGAAGGTCAGAGGGAAACAGTAAACCTGAAGTGAAGCATCGGAATCTATAACTAGTGTCACAGGAATGGTTCAAATAATAGACAATAAGAAGAATCAGTTATTTTACACTTAAGTCGGCATTGTACCTTTTGTATTTAATTACGAAGCAATTTCTGTGTTTCATCGTCAATAAGAAGGACAGAGGGATACAGTAAACCTGAAGTGATGCATCGGAATCTATAACTAGTGTCATAGGAATGGTTCAATACATAGACAGTAAGGAAAGTCAGTTTTCTTGTACTTAAGTCGGCATTGTGCCTTTTGTATTTAATTCCGATGCAATATCTGTGTTTCATCGTCAATAAGAAGGTCAGAGGGATACAGTAAACCAGAAGTGAAGCATCGGAATCTATAAGTAGTGTCTCAGGAATGGTTCAAAGCATAGACTGTAAGAAGAGTCAGTTTTCTTGTACTTAAGTCGGCATTGTGCCTTTTGTATTTAATTCTGATGCAATTTCTGTGTTTCATCGTCAATAAGAAGGTCAGAGGGATACAGTAAACCTGAAGTGAAGCTTCGGTATCTATAACTAGTGTCACAGGAATGGCTCAAATCATAGACAGTAAGAAGAGACAGTTTTCTTGTACTTAAGTCGGCATTGTGCTTTTTATTTTTTAATTCCGATGCAATTTCTGTGTTTCATCGTCAATGAGAAGGTCAGAGGGAAACAGTAAACCTGAAGTGAAGCATCGGAATCTATACCTAGTGTCACAGGAATGGTTCAAATAATAGACAATAAGAAGAATCAGTTATTTTACACTTAAGTCGGCATTGTGCCTTTTGTATTTAATTCCGAAGCAATTTCTGTGCTTCATCGTCAATAAGAAGGACAGAGGGATACAGTAAACCTGAAGTGTGCATCGGAATCTATAACTAGTGTCACCGGAATGGTTCTAGACATAGACAGTAAGGAAAGTCAGTTTTCTTGTACTTAAGTCGGCATTGTGCCTTTTGTATTTAATTCCGATGCAATATCTGTGTTTCATCGTCAATAAGAAGGTCAGAGGGATACAGTAAACCAGAAGTGAAGCATCGGAATCTATAAGTAGTGTCTCAGGAATGGTTCAAAACATAGACTGTAAGAAGAGTCAGTTTTCTTGTACTTAAGTCGGCATTGTGCCTTTTGTATTTAATTCTGATGCAATTTCTGTGTTTCATCGTCAATAAGAAGGTCAGAGGGATACAGTAAACCTGAAGTGAAGCTTCGGTATCTATAACTAGTGTCACAGGAATGGCTCAAATCATAGACAGTAAGAAGAGACAGTTTTCTTGTACTTAAGTCGGCATTGTGCTTTTTATTTTTTAATTCCGATGCAATTTCTGTGTTTCATCGTCAATGAGAAGGTCAGAGGGAAACAGTAAACCTGAAGTGAAGCATCGGAATCTATACCTAGTGTCACAGGAATGGTTCAAATAATAGACAATAAGAAGAATCAGTTATTTTACACTTAAGTCGGCATTGTGCCTTTTGTATTTAATTCAGAAGCAATTTCTGTGCTTCATCGTCAATAAGAAGGACAGAGGGATACAGTAAACCTGAAGTGTGCATCGGAATCTATAACTAGTGTCACAGGAATGGTTCTAGACATAGACAGTAAGGAAAGTCAGTTTTCTTTACTTAAGTCGGCATTGTGCCTTTTGTATTTAATTCCGATGCAATTTCTATGTTTCATCGTCAATAAGATCTTCAGAAGGATACAGTAAAACTGAAGTGAAGCATCGGAATCTATAACTAGTGTCATAGGAATGGTTCAAATCATAGACAGTAACAAGAGTCAGTTTTTTTGTACTTATGTCGGCATTGTGCCTTTTGTATTTAATTCCGATGCAATATCTGTGCTTCATCGTCAATAAGAAGGTCAGAGGGATACAGTAAACCTGAAGTGAAGCATCGGAATCTATACGTAGTGTGTCAGGAATGTTTCAAAACATAGACTGTAAGAAGAGTCAGTTTTCTTGTACTTAAGTCGGCATTGTGCTTTTTGTATTTAATTCCGATGCAATTACTGTGTTTCATCGTCAATAAGAAGGTCAGTAGGATACAGTAAACCTGAAGTGGAGCATCGGAATCTATAACGAGTGTCACATGAATGGTTCAAAATATAGACAGTAAGAAGAGTCAGTTTTCTTGTACTTAAGTCGGCATTGTACCTTTTGTATTAATTCCGATGCAATTTCTGTGTTTCATCGTCATCAAGAAGGACAGAGGGATACAGTAAACCTGAAGTGAAGCATCGGAATCTATAACTAGTGTCACAGGAATGGTTCAAATCATAGACAGTAAGAAGAGTCAGTTTTCTTGTACTTAAGTCGGCATTGTTCCTTTTGTATTTAATTCCGATGCAATATCTGTGTTTCATCGTCAATAAGAAGGTCAGAGGGATACAGTGAACCTGAAGTGAAGCATCAGAATCCATAACTAGTGTCACAGGAATGGTTCAAACATAGATAGTAAAAAGAGTCAGTTTTGCTGTACTTAAGTCGGCATTGTGCCTTTTGTATTTCATTCCGATGCAATAACTGTGTTTCATCGTCAATTAGAAGGTCAGAGGGATACAGCAAACCTGAAGTGAAGCAACGGAATCTATAAGTAGACTCTCAGGAATGGTTCAAAACATAGACTGTAAGAAGAGTCAGTTTTCTTGTACTTGAGTCGGCATTGTGGCTTTTGTATTTACTTCCGATGCAATTTCTGTGTTTCATCGTTAGTAAGAAAGTCAGTGGGATACAGTAAACCTTAAGTGAAGCATTGGAATCTATAACTAGTGTCACAGGAATTGTTCATAACATAGACAGTAAGAAGAGTCAGTTTTCTTGTACTTAAGTCGGCATTGTGCCTTTTGTACTTAATTCCGATGCAATATCTGTGTTTCATCGTCGATAAGAAGGTCAGAGGGATACAGTAAACCTGAAGTGAAGCATCGGAATCTATAACTACTGTAACAGGAATGGTTCAAACATAGTCAGTTAGAAGAGTTAGTTTTCTTGTACTTAAGTCGGCATTGTGCCTTTTCTATTTAATTCCGACGCAATTTCTATGTTTCATCGTCAACTAGAAGGTCAGAGGGATACAATAAACCTGAAGTGAAGCATCGGAATCAATACCTAGTGTCACAGGAATGGTTCAAACATAGACAGTAAGAAAAGTCAGTTTTCTTGTACTTAAGTCGGCACTGTTACTTTTATACTAATTCCGATGCAATTTCTGGGTTTCATCGTCAATAAGAAGGTCGGAGGGATACAGTAAACCAGAAGTGAAGCATCGGAATCTATAACTAGTGTCTCAGGAATGGTTCAAAACATAGACTGTAAGAAGAGTCAGTTTTCTTGAACTTAAGTCGGCATTGTGCCTTTTGTATTTAATTCCGATGCAATTTCTGTGTTTCATCGTCAATAAGAAGGTCAGAGGGATACAGTAAACCTGAAGTGAAGCTTCGGTATCTATAACTAGTGTCACAGGAATGGCTCAAATCATATACAGTAAGAAGAGACAGTTTTCTTGTACTTAAGTCGGCATTGTGCCTTTTATTTTTAATTCCGATGCAATTTCTGTGTTTCATCGTCAATGAGAAGGTCAGAGGGAAACAGTAAACCTGAAGTGAAGCATCGGAATCTATAACTAGTGTCACAGGAATGGTTCAAATAATAGACAATAAGAAGAATCAGTTATTTTACACTTAAGTCGGCATTGTACCTTTTGTATTTAATTACGAAGCAATTTCTGTGTTTCATCGTCAATAAGAAGGACAGAGGGATACAGTAAACCTGAAGTGATGCATCGGAATCTATAACTAGTGTCACAGGAATGGTTCAATACATAGACAGTAAGGAAAGTCAGTTTTCTTGTACTTAAGTCGGCATTGTGCCTTTTGTATTTAATTCCGATGCAATTTCTGTGTTTCATCGTCAATAAGATTTCAGAAGGATACAGTAAAACTGAAGTGAAGCATCGGAATCTATAACTAGTGTCATAGGAATGGTTCAAATCATAGACAGTAACAAGAGTCAGTTTTCTTGTACTTATGTCGGCACTGTGCCTTTTGTATTTAATTCCGATGCAATATCTGTGTTTCATCGTCAATAAGAAGGTCAGAGGGATACAGTAAACCTGAAGTGAAGCATCGGAATCTATACGTAGTGTGTCAGGAATGGTTCAAAACATAGACTGTAAGAAGAGTCAGTTTTCTTGTACTTAAGTCGGCATTGTGCTTTTTGTTTTTAATTCCGATGCAGTTACTGTGTTTCATCGTCAATAAGAAGGTCAGTAGGATACAGTAAACCTGAAGTGGAGCATCGGAATCTATAACGAGTGTCACATGAATGGTTCAAAATATAGACAGTAAGAAGAGTCAGTTGTCTTGTACTTAAGTCGGCATTGTACCTTTTGTATTAAATCCGATGCAATTTCTGTGTTTCATCGTCATCAAGAAGGACAGAGGGATACAGTAAACCTGAAGTGAAGCAATGGAATCTATAACTAGTGTCACAGGAATGGTTCAAAACATAGACAGTAAGAAGAGTCAGTTTTCTTGTACTTAAGTCGGCATTGTGCCTTTTGTATTTAATTCCCATGCAATTTCTGTGTTTCATCGTCATCAAGAAGGACAGAGGGATACAGTAAACCTGAAGTGATGCATCGGAATCTATAACTAGTTTCACAGGAATGGCTCAAAACATAGACAGTAAGAAGAGTCAGTTTTCTTGTACTTAAGTAGGCATTGTGCCTTTTGTATTTAATTCCGATGCAATATCTGTGTTTCAACGTCAATAAGGAGGTGAGAGGAATACAGTAAACCTGAAGTGAAGCATCAGAATCTATAACTAGTGTCACAGGAATGGTTCAAAACATAGACAGTAAGAAGAGTCAGTTTTCTTGTACTTAAGTCGGCATTGTGCCTTTAATATTTAATTCCGATGCAATTTCAGTGTTTCGTCGTCAATAAGAAGGTCGGAGGGAAACAGTAAACCTGAAGTGAAGCATCGGAATCTATAACTAGTGTCACAGGAATGGTTGAAATCATAGACAGTAAGAAGAGTCAGTTATCTTGTACTTAAGTCGGCATTTGGCCTTTTGTATTTAATTCCGAAGCAATTTCTGTGTTTCATCGTCAATAAGAAGATCAGAGGGATGCAGTAAACCTGAATATAAGCATCGGAATCTATAACGAGTGTCACATGAATGGTTCAAAACATAGACAGTAAAAAGAGTCAGTTTTCTTGTACTTAAGTCGCCATTGTGCCTTTTGTATTTAATTATGATGCAATTTCTGAGTTTCATCGTCAATAAGGAGGTCAGTGGGATACAGTAAACCTGAAGTGAAGCATGGGAATCTATAACTAGTGTCACAATAATGGTTCAAAACATAGACAGTAAGAAGAGTCAGTTTTTTTGTACTTAAGTAGGCATTGTGCCTTTTGTATTTAATTCCGATGCAATATCTGTGTTTCATCAACAATATGAAGGTCAGAGGGATACAGTAAACCTGAAGTGAAGCATCGGAATGTATAACTAGTATCACATGAATGGTTCAAACATAGACAGTAAGAAGAATCAGTTTTCTTGTACTTAAGTCGGCATTAAGCCTTTTGTATTTAATTCCGATGCAATTTCTGTGTTTCATCGTCAATAAGACGGTCAGAGGGATACAGTGAATCTGCAGTGCAACATCGGAATCTATAACCAGTGTCACAGGAACGGTTCAAAACATAGACAGTAAGAAGAGTCAGTTTTCTTGTACTTAAGTCGTAATTGCGCCTTTTGTATTTAATCCGATGCAATATCTGTTTTTCATCTTGAATATGAAGGTCAGAGGGATACAGTAAACCTGAAGTGAAGCATCGGAATCTATAACTAGTGTCAGAGGAATGGATCAAAACATAGACCGTAAGACATAGACAGTAAGAAGGGTCAGTTTTCTTGTACTTAAGTCGACATTGTGCCTTTTGTATTTAATTCCGATGCAATTAATGTGTTTCATCGTGAATAAGAAGGTCAGAGGGATACAGTAAACCTGGAGTAAAGCATCTGAATCTATAACTAGTGTCACAGGAATGGTTCAAATCATAGACAGTAAGAAGAGTCAGTTTTCTTGTAATTAAGTCGGCATTGTGCCTTTTGTATTTAATTCCGATGCAATTTCTGTGTTTCATCGTCAGTAAGAAGGTCAGAGGGATACAGTCAACCTGAAGTGAAGCATCGGAATCTATAACTAGTGTCACAGGAATGGTTCAAAACATAGACAGTAAGAAGAGTCAGTTTTCTTGTACTTAAGTCGGCATTGTTCCTTTTGTATTTAATTCCGATGCAATATCTGTGTTTCTTCGTCAATAAGAAGGTTAGATGGATACAGTAAACCTGAAGTGAAGCATCGGAATCTATAACTAGTGCCACAGGAATGGTTCAAATAATAGACAATAAGAAGAATCAGTTATTTTACACTTAAGTCGGCATTGTGCCTTTTGTATTTAATTACGAAGCAATTTCTGTGTTTCATCGTCAATAAGAAGGACAGAGGGATACAGTAAACCTGAAGTGATGCATCGGAATCTATAACTAGTGTCACAGGAATGGTTCAATACATAGACAGTAAGGAAAGTCAGTTTTCTTGTACTTAAGTCGGCATTGTGCCTTTTGTATTTAATTCCGATGCAATTTCTGTGTTTCATCGTCAATAAGATTTTCAGAAGGATACAGTAAAACAGAAGTGAAGCATCGGAATCTATAACTAGTGTCATAGGAATGGTTCAAATCATAGACAGTATCAAGAGTCAGTTTTCTTGTACTTATGTCGGCATTGTGCCTTTTGTATTTAATTCCGATGCAATATCTGTGTTTCATCGTCAATAAGAAGGTCAGAGGGATACAGTAAACCTGAAGTGAAGCATCGGAATCTATAACTAGTGTCACAGGAATGGTTCAAAACATAGACAGTAAGAAGAGTCAGTTTTCTTGTACTTAAGTCGGCATTGTGCCTCTTGTATTTAATTCCCATGCAATTTCTGTGTTTCATCGTCATCAAGAAGGACAGAGGGATACAGTAAACCTGAGGTGATGCATCGGAATCTATAACTAGTTACACAGGAATGGTTCAAAACATAGACAGTAAGAAGAGTCAGTTTCTTGTACTTAAGTCGGCATTGTGCCTTTTGTATTTCATTCCGATGCAATATCTGTGTTTCAACGTCAATAAGGAGGTGAGAGGAATACAGTAAACCTGAAGTGAAGCATCAGAATCTATAACTAGTGTCACAGGAATGGTTCAAAGCATAGGCAGTAAGAAGACTTAGTTTTCTTGTACTTGAGTCAGCATTGTGCCTTTTGTATTTAATTCCGATTCAATTTCTGTGTTTCATCGTCAATAAGAAGGTCAGAGGGATACAGTAAATCTGAAGTGAAGCATCGGAATCTATAACTAGTGTCACAGGAATGGTTCAAAGCATAGGCAGTAAGAAGACTTAGTTTTCTTGTACTTGAGTCGGCATTGTGCCTTTTGTATTTAATTCCGATTCAATTTCTGTGTTTCATCGTCAATAAGAAGGTCAGAGGGATACAGTAAATCTGAAGTGAAGCATCGGAATCTATAACTAGTGTCACAGGAATGGTTCAATACATAGACAGTAAGAAGAGTCAGTTTTCTTGTACTTAAGTCGGCATTGTGCCTTTTGAATTTAATTCCGATGCAATTTCTGTGTTCCATCGTCAATAGGAAGGTCAGAGGGATACAGTAGACCTGAAGTGAAGCATCGGAATCTATAACTAGTGTCACATGAATGGTTCAAAACATAGACAGTGAGAAGAGTCAGTTTTCTTGTACTTAAGTCAGCATTGTGCCTTTTGTAATTAATTCCGATGCATTTTCTGTGTTTCATCGTCAATAAGAATGTCAGTGGGATACAGTAAACCTGAAGTGAAGCATCGGAATCTATAACTAGTGTCACAGGAATGGTTCAAAACATAGACCGTAAGAAGAGTCAGTTTTCTTGTACTTAAGTCGGCATTGTGCGTTTTGTATATAGTTCCGATGCAATATCTGTGTTTCATCGCCAATAAGGTCAGAGGGATACAGCAAACCTGAAGTGAAGCATCGGAATCTATAACTAGTGTCACAGGAATGGTTCAAACATAGAGAGTGAGAAGAGTCAGTTTTTTTGTACGTAAGTCGGCATTGTGCCTTTTGTATTTAATTCCGATGCAATTTCTGTGTTTCATCGTCAATAAGAAGGACAGATGGATACAGTAAACCTGAAGTGAAGCATCGGAATCTATAACTAGTGTCACAGGAATGGTTCAAAACATAGACAGTAAGAAGAGTCAGTTTTCTTGTACTTAAGTCGGCATTGTGCCTTTTATATTTAATTCCGATGCAATTTCTGTGTTTCGTCGTCAATAAGAAGGTCAGAGGGAAACAGTAAACCTGAAGTGAAGCATCGGAATCTATAACTAGAGTCACAGGAATGGTTGAAATCATAGACAGTAAGAAGAGTAAGTTATCTTGTACTTAAGTCGGCATTTGGCCTTTTGTATTTAATTCCGAAGCAATTTCTGTGTTTCATCGTCAATAAGAAGATCAGAGGGATACAGTAAACCTGAAGTAAAGCATCGGAATCTATAACGAGTGTCACATGAATGGTTCAAAACATAGACAGTAAAAAGAGTCAGTTTTCTTGTACTTAAGTCGCCATTGTGCCTTTTGTATTTAATTATGATGCAATTTCTGAGTTTCATCGTCAATAAGGAGGTCAGTGGGATACAGTAAACCTGAAGTGAAGCATCGGAATCTATAACTAGTGTCACAATAATGGTTCAAAACATAGACAGTAAGAAGAGTCAGTTTTTTTGTACTTAAGTAGGCATTGTGCCTTTTGTATTTAATTCCGATGCAATATCTGTGTTTCATCAACAATATGAAGGTCAGAGGGATACAGTAAAGCTGAAGTGAAGCATCGGAATGTATAACTAGTATCACATGAATGGTTCAAACATAGACAGTAAGAAGAATCAGTTTTCTTGTACTTAAGTCGGCATTAAGCCTTTTGTATTTAATTCCGATGCAATTTCTGTGTTTCATCGTCAATAAGACGGTCAGAGCGATACAGTGAATCTGCAGTGCAACATCGGAATCTATAACCAGTGTCACAGGAACGGTTCAAAACATAGACAGTAAGAAGAGTCAGTTTTCTTGTACTTAAGTCGTAATTGTGCCTTTTTTATTTAATCCGATGCAATATCTGTTTTTCATCTTGATTATGAAGGTCAGAGGGATACAGTAAACCTGAAGTGAAGCATCGGAATCTATAACTAGTGTCAGAGGAATGGTTCAGAACATAGACAGTAAGAAGAGTCAGTTTTCTTGTACTTAAGTCGGCATTGTTCCTTTTCTATTTAATTCGATGCAATTTCTATGTTTCATCGTCAATAAGAAGGTCAGAGGGATACAGTCAACATGAAGTGAAGCATCGGAATCTATAACTAGTGTCACAGGAATGGATCAAAACATAGACAGTAAGACATAGACAGTAAGAAGGGTCAGTTTTCTTGTACTTAAGTCGACATTGTGCCTTTTGTATTTAATTCCGATGCAATTAATGTGTTTCATCGTGAATTAGAAGGTCAGAGGGATACAGTGATCCTGGAGTAAAGCATCTGAATCTATAACTAGTGTCACAGGAATGGTTCAAATCATAGACAGTAAGAAGAGTCAGTTTTCTTGTAATTAAGTCGGCATTGTGCCTTTTGTATTTAATTCCGATGCAATTTCTGTGTTTCATCGTCTGTAAGAAGGTCAGAGGGATACAGTCAACCTGAAGTGAAGCATCGGAATCTATAACTAGTGTCACAGGAATGGTTCAAAACATAGACAGTAAGAAGAGTCTGTTTTCTTGTACTTAAGTCGGCATTGTTCCTTTTGATTTAATTCCGATGCAATATCTGTGTTTCTTCGTCAATAAGAAGGTTAGATGGATACAGTAAACCTGAAGTGAAGTATCGGAATCTATAACTAGTGTCACACGAATGGTTCAAAACATAGACCGTAAGAAGGGTCAGTTTTCTTGTACTTAAGTCGGCATTGTGCCTTTGTATTTAACTCCGATGCAATTTCTGTGTTTCATCGTCAATAAGAAGGTCAGAGGGATACAGTAAACCTGAAGTGAAGCAGCAGAATCTATAACTAGTGTCACAGGATTGGTTCAAAACATAGACAGTAAGAAGAGTGAGTTTTCTTGTACTTAAGTCGGCATTGTGCCTATTGTATTTAATTCCGATGCAATTTCTGTGTGTCATCGTCAATAATATGGTCAGAGGGATACAGTAAACCTGAAGTGAAGCATCGGAATCTATAACTAGTGTCACAGGAATGGTTTAAAACATAGACAGTGAGAAGAGTCAGTTTTCTTGTACTTAAGTCGGCATACTGCATTTTGTATTTAACTCCGATGCAATATCTGTGTTTCATGGTCAATAAGAAGGTCGGAGGGATACAGTAAACCTGAAGTGAAGCATCGGAATCCATAACTAGTGTAACAGGAATGGTTCAAACATTGACAGTTGGAAGAGTTAGTTTTCTTGTACTTAGTCGGCATTGTGCCTTTTCTATCTAATTCCGATGCAATTTCTATGTTTCATCGTCAATAAGAAGGTCAGAGGGATACAGTAAACCGGAAGGGAAGCATCGGAATCAATAACTAGTGTCACAGGAATGGTTCAAAACATAGACAGTAAGAAGAGTCAGTTTTCTTGTACTTAAGTCGGCATTGTGCATTTTATATTTAATTCCGATGCAATTTCTGTGTTTCATCGTCAATAAGAAGGTCAGAGGGATGCAGTAAACCTGAAGTGAAGCATCGGAATCTATAACTAGTGTCAGAGGAATGGTTCAAAACATAGACAGTAAGAAGAGTTAGTTTTCTTGTACTTAAGTCGGCATTGTGCTTTTTGTATTTAATTCCGATGCGATTTCTGCGTCTTATCGTCAATAAGAAGGTCAGAGGGATACAGTAAACCTGAAGTGAAGCATCTGAATCTATATCTAGTGTCACAGGAATGGTTAAAACATAGACAGAAAGAAGAGACAGTTTTCTTGTACTTAAGTCCGCGTTAAGCCTTTTGTATTTAACTCCGATGCAATATCTGTGTTTCATGGTCAATAAGAAGGTCGGAGGGATACAGTAAACCTGAAGTGAAGCATCGGAATCTATAACTAGTGTAACAGGAATGGTTCAAACATAGACAGTTAGAAGAATTAGTTTTCTTGTACTTAGTCGGCATTGTGCCTTGTCTATCTAATTCCGATGCAATTTCTATGTTTCATCGTCAATAAGAAGGTCAGAGGGATACAGTAAACCTGAAGGGAAGCATCGGAATCAATAACTAGTGTCACAGGAATGGTTCAAAACATAGACAGTAAGAAGAGTCAGTTTTCTTGTACTTAAGTCGGCATTGTGCATTTTATATTTAATTCCGATGCAATTTCTGTGTTTCATCGTCAATAAGAAGGTCAGAGGGATACAGTAAACCTGAAGTGAAGCATCGGAATCTATAACTAGTGTAACAGGAATGGTTCAAACCACAGACAGTAAGATGAGTCAGTTATCTCGTACTTAAGTCGGAATTGTACCTTTTGTATCAATTCCGATGCAATTTCTGTGTTTCATCGTCAATAAGACGGTCAGAGGGATACAGTGAATCTGCAGTGAATCATCGGAATCTATAACCAGTGTCACAGGAACGGTTCAAAGCATAGACAGTAAGAAGATTCAGTTTTCTTGTACTTAAGTCGGAATTGTGCCTTTTGTATTTAAATCCGATGCAATATCTGTGTTTCATCTTCAATAAGAAGGTCAGAGGGATACAGTAAACCTGAAGTGAAGCATCGGAATCTATAACTAGTGTCAGAGGAATGGTTCAGAACATAGACAGTAAGAAGAGTCAGTTTTCTTGTACTTAAGTCGGCATTGTTCCTTTTCTATTTTATTCCGATGCAATTTCTATGTTTCATCGTCAATAAGAAAGTCAGAGGGGTACAGTAAACCTGAAGTGAAGCATCGGAATCTATAACTAGTGTCACAGGAATGGATCAAAACATAGACAGTAAGACATAGACAGTAAGAAGAGTCAGTTTTCTTGTACTTAAATCGACATTGTGCCTTTTGTATTTTATTCCGACGCAATTAATGTGTTTCATCGTCAATAAGAAGGTCAGAGGGATACAGTCAACCTGAAGTGTAGCATCGGAATCTATAACTAGTGTCACAGGAATGGTTCAAAACATAGACAGTAAGAAGAGTCAGTTTTCTTGTACTTAAGTCGGCATTGTTCCTTTTGTATTTAATTCCGATACAATATCTGTATTTGATCGTCAATAAGAAGGACAGAGGGATACAGTAAACCTGAAGTGAAGCATCGGAATCTATAACTAGTGTCACAGGAATGGTTCAAATCTTAGACAGTAAGGAAAGTCAGTTTTCTTATGCTTAAGTCGGCATTGTGCCTTTTGTATTTATTTCCGATGCAATTTCTGTGTTTCATCGTCAATAAGAACTTCAGAAGGATACAGTAAACCTGAAGTGAGGCATTGGAATCAATAACTAGTGTCACAGGAATGGTATAAAACATAGACAGTAACAAGAGTCAGTTTTCTTGTACTTAAGTCGGCATTGTGCCCTTTGTATTTAATTCCGATGCAATTTCGGTGTTTCATCGTCAATAAGAAGGTCAGAGGGATACAGTAACCCTGAGGTGAAGCATCGGAATCTATAACTAGTGTCACAGGAATGGTTCAAAACATAGACAGTAAGAAGAGTCAGTTTTCTTGTACTTAAGTCGGAATTGTGCCTTTTGTATTTAATTCCGATGCAATTTCTGTGTTTCATCGTCAAAAGGAAGGTCAGAGGGTTAGAGTGAAGCTGTAGTGAAGCATCGGAATCTATAACTAGTGTCACAGTAATGGTTCAAAACATAGACAGTAAGAAGAGTCAGTTTTCTTGTACTTAAATCGGCATTGTTCCTTTTATATTTAATTCCGATGTAATTACTGAGTTTCATCGTCAATAAGAAGGTCAGAGGGATACAGAAAGCCTGAAGTGAAGCATCGGAATCTATAACTAGTGTCACAGTAATTGTTCAAAACATAGACAGTAAGAAGAGTCAGTTTTCTTGTACTGAAGTCGGATTTGTGCCTTTTCTATTTAACTCCGATGCAATTTCTATGTTTCATCGTCACTTAGAAGGTCTGAGGCATACAGTAAACCCGAAGTGAAGCATCGGAATCTATAACTAGTGTCACAGGAATGGTTCAAAACATAGACAGTCAGAGGAGTCAGTTTTCTTGTACTTAAGTCGGCATTGTGCCTTTTGTATTTAATTCCGATGCAATTTCTGTGTTTCATCGTCAATAAGAAGGTCAGAGGGATACAGTAAACCTCAAGTGAAGCATCGGAATCTATAACTAGTGTCACAGGAATGGTTCAAAGCATATACAGTAAGAAGAGTCAGTCTTCTTGTAGTTAAGTCGGCATTGTGCCTCTTGTATTTAATTCCGATGCAATTTCAGAGTTTCATAGTCAATAAGAAAGTCAGAGGCATACAGTAAACCTGAAGTGAAGCATCGGCATCTATAACTAGTGTCACAGGAATGGTTCAAAACATAGACAGTAAGAAGAGTCAGTTTTCTTGTACTTAAGTCGGAATTGTGCCTTTTGTATTTAATTCCGATGCAATTTCTGTGTTTCATCGTCAAAAAGAAGGTCAGAGGGATACAGTGAACCTGAAGTGAAGCATCGGAATCTATAACTAGTGTCACAGTTGTGGTTCAAAACATAGACAGTAAGAAGAGTCAGTTTTCTTGTACTTAAATCGGCATTGTGCCTTTTATATTTAATACCGATGTAATTTCTGTGTTTCATCGTCAATAAGAAGGTCACAGGGATACAGTAAACCTGAAGTGAAGCATCGGAATCTATAACTAGTGTCACAGGAATGGTTCAAAACATAGAGAGTAAGAAGAGTCACTTTTCTTGTACTTAAGTCGGCATTGTGCGTTTTGTGTTTAATTCCGATGCAATATCTGTCTTTCATCGTCAATAAGAAGGTCAGAGGGATACAGTAAACCTGAAGTGAAGCATCGGAATCTATACCTAGTGTCACAGGAATGGTTCAAAACATAGACAGTAAGAAGAGTCAGTTTTCTTGAACTTAAGTCGGCATTGTGCCTTTTGTATTTAATTCCGACGCAATTTCTGTGTTTCATCGTCAATAAGAAGGTCAGAGGGATACAGTAGACCTGAAGTGAAGCATCAGAATCTATAACTAGTGTGACAGGAATGGTTCAAAACATAGACAGTAAGATGAGTCAGTTTTCTTGTACCTAAGTCGGCATTGTGATGTTTGTATTTAATTCCGATGCAATTTATGTGTTTCGTCGTCAATAAGAAGGTCATAGGCATACAGTAAACCTGAAGTGAAGCATCGGAATGTATAACAAGTTTCACAGGAATGGTTCAAAACATAGACAGTAAGAAGAGTCAGTTTTCTTGTACTTAAGTCGGCATTGTACATTTTGTATTTAATTCCGATGCTATTTCAGTGTTTCATCATCAATAAGAAGGTCAGAGGGATACAGCAAACCTGAAGTGAAGCATCGGAATCTATAACTAGTGTCACAGGAATGGTTCAAAACATAGACAGTAAGAAGAGTCAGTTTTCTTGTACTTAAGTCGGCAATGTGCCTTTTCTATTTAATTCCGATGCAATTTCTATGTTTCATCGTCTATAAGAAGCTCGGAGGGATACAGTAAACCTGAAGTGAAGCATCGGAATCTGTAACTAGTGTCACAGGAATGGTTCAAAACATTGACAGTAAGAAGAGTCAGTTAACTTGTACTTAAGTCGGCATTGTGCCTTTTGTATTTAATTCCGAAGCAATTTCTGTGTTTCATCGTCAATAAGAAGGTCAGAGGGATACAGTAAACCTGAAGTAAAGCATCGGAATCTATAACGAGTGTCACATGAATGGTTCAAAACATAGACAGTAAGAAGAGTGAGTTTTATTGTACTTAAGTCGGCATTGTGCCTTTTGTATTTAATTCCGAAGCAATTTCTGTTTTTCATCGTCAGTAAGAAGGTCAGAGGGATACAGTAAACCTGAAGTAAAGCATCGGAATCTATAACGAGTGTCACATGAATGGTTCAAAACATAGACAATAAGAAGAGTCAGTTTTCTTGTACTTAGGTCGGCATTGTGCCTTTTGTATTTAATTCCAATGCAATTTCTGTGTTTCATCGTCAATAAGGAGGTCAGAGGGATACAGTAAACCTGAAGTGAAGCATCAGAATCTATAACTTGTGTCAGAGGAATGGTTCAAATCATAGACAGTAAGAAGAGTCAGTTTTCTTGTACCTAAGTCAGCACTGTGATATTTGTATTTAATTCCGATGCTATTTCTGTGTTTCGTCGTCAATAAGGAGGTCAGAGGCATACAGTAAACCTGAAGTGAAGCATCGGAAACTATAACAAGTGTCACAGGAATGGTTCAAAACATAGACAGTAAGAAGAGTCAGTTTTCTTGTACTTAAGTCGGCATTGTGCATTTTGTATTTAATTCCGATGCAATTTCAGTGTTTCATCATCAATAAGAAGGTCAGAGGGATACAGTAAACCTGAAGTGAAGCATCGGAATCTATAACTAGCGTCACAGGAATAGTTCAAAACATAGACAGTAAGAAGAGTCAGTTTTCTTGTACTTAAGTCGGCAATGTGCCTTTTCTATTTAATTCCGATGCAATTTCTATGTTTCATCGTCTATAAAATGATCGGAGGGATACAGTAAACCTGAAGTGAAGCATCGGAATCTATAACTAGTGTCACAGGAATGGTTCAAAACATTGACAGTAAGAAGAGTCAGTTATCTTGTACTTAAGTCGGCATTGTGCCTTTTGTATTTAATTCCGTAGCAATTTCTGTGTTTCATCGTCAATACGAAGGTCAGAGGGATACAGTAAACCTGAAGTAAAGCATCGGAATCTATAACGAGTGTCACATGAATGGTTCAAAGCATAGACAGTAAGAAGAGTGAGTTTTATTGAACTTAAGTCGGCATTGTGCGTTTTGTATTTAATTCCGATGCAACTTCGGTGTTTCATCGTCTATAAGAAGGACAGATGGATATAGTGAACCTGAAGTGAAGCATCGGAATCTATTACTAGTGTCACAGGAATGGTTCAAAACATAGACAGTAAGAAGAGTCAGTTTTCTTGTACTTAAGTCGGCAATGTGCCTTTTCTATTTAATTCCGATGCAATTTCTATGTTTCATCGTCTATAAGAAGCTCGGAGGGATACAGTAAACCTGAAGTGAAGCATCGGAATCTGTAACTAGTGTCACAGGAATGGTTCAAAACATTGACAGTAAGAAGAGTCAGTTAACTTGTACTTAAGTCGGCATTGTGCCTTTTGTATTTAATTCCGAAGCAATTTCTGTGTTTCATCGTCAATAAGAAGGTCAGAGGGATACAGTAAACCTGAAGTAAAGCATCGGAATCTATAACGAGTGTCACATGAATGGTTCAAAACATAGACAGTAAGAAGAGTGAGTTTTATTGTACTTAAGTCGGCATTGTGCCTTTTGTATTTAATTCCGAAGCAATTTCTGTTTTTCATCGTCAGTAAGAAGGTCAGAGGGATACAGTAAACCTGAAGTAAAGCATCGGAATCTATAACGAGTGTCACATGAATGGTTCAAAACATAGACAATAAGAAGAGTCAGTTTTCTTGTACTTAGGTCGGCATTGTGCCTTTTGTATTTAATTCCAATGCAATTTCTGTGTTTCATCGTCAATAAGGAGGTCAGAGGGATACAGTAAACCTGAAGTGAAGCATCAGAATCTATAACTTGTGTCAGAGGAATGGTTCAAATCATAGACAGTAAGAAGAGTCAGTTTTCTTGTACCTAAGTCAGCACTGTGATATTTGTATTTAATTCCGATGCTATTTCTGTGTTTCGTCGTCAATAAGAAGGTCAGAGGCATACAGTAAACCTGAAGTGAAGCATCGGAAACTATAACAAGTGTCACAGGAATGGTTCAAAACATAGACAGTAAGAAGAGTCAGTTTTCTTGTACTTAAGTCGGCATTGTGCATTTTGTATTTAATTCCGATGCAATTTCAGTGTTTCATCATCAATAAGAAGGTCAGAGGGATACAGTAAACCTGAAGTGAAGCATCGGAATCTATAACTAGCGTCACAGGAATAGTTCAAAACATAGACAGTAAGAAGAGTCAGTTTTCTTGTACTTAAGTCGGCAATGTGCCTTTTCTATTTAATTCCGATGCAATTTCTATGTTTCATCGTCTATAAAATGATCGGAGGGATACAGTAAACCTGAAGTGAAGCATCGGAATCTATAACTAGTGTCACAGGAATGGTTCAAAACATTGACAGTAAGAAGAGTCAGTTATCTTGTACTTAAGTCGGCATTGTGCCTTTTGTATTTAATTCCGTAGCAATTTCTGTGTTTCATCGTCAATACGAAGGTCAGAGGGATACAGTAAACCTGAAGTAAAGCATCGGAATCTATAACGAGTGTCACATGAATGGTTCAAAGCATAGACAGTAAGAAGAGTGAGTTTTATTGAACTTAAGTCGGCATTGTGCGTTTTGTATTTAATTCCGATGCAACTTCGGTGTTTCATCGTCTATAAGAAGGACAGATGGATATAGTGAACCTGAAGTGAAGCATCGGAATCTATTACTAGTGTCACAGGAATGGTTCAAAGCATAGACAGTAAGAAGAGTCAGTTTTCTTGTACTTAAGTCGGCATTGTGCCTTTTGTATTTAATTCCGATGCAATTTCTGTGTTTCATCGCCAATAAGAAGGTCAGAGCGATACAGTAACCCTGATGTGAAGCATCGGAATCTATAACTAGTGTCACAGGAATGGTTCAAAGCATAGACAGTAAGAAGAGTCAGTTTCCTTGTACTTAAGTCGGAATTGTGATTTTTGTATTTAATTCCGATGCAATTTCTGTGTTTCATCGTCAAAAAGAAGGTCAGAGGGATACAGTGAACCTGAAGTGAGGCATCGGAATTTACAACTAGTATCACAGTAATGGCTCAAAACATAGACAGTAAGAAGAGTCAGTTGTCTTGTACTTAGGTCGGCATTGTGCGTTTTGTATGTAATTCCGATGCAATTTCTGTGTTTCATCGTCAATAAGGAGGTTTGAGGGATACAGTAAAGCTGAAGTGAAGAATCAGAATCTATAACTAGTGTCACAGGAATGGTTCAAAACATAGACAGTAAGAAGAGTCAGTTTTCTTGTACTTAAGTCGGCATTGTGACGTTTTTATTAAATTCCGATGCAATTTCTGTGTTTCATCGTCAATAAGAAGGTCAGAGGCATACAGTAAACCTGAAGTGAAGCATCGGAACCTATAACAAGTGTCACAGGTATGGTTCAAAACATAGAAAGTAAGAAGAGTCAGTTTTCTTGTACTTAAGTCGGCATTGTGCATTTTGTATTTAATTCCGATGCAATTTCAGTGTTTCATCATCAATAAGAAGGTCAGAGGGATACAGTAAAACTGAAGTGAAGCATCAGAATCTATAACTAGTGTCACAGGAATGGTTCAAAACATAGACAGTAAGAAGAGTCAGTTTACTTGTACTTAAGTTGGCATTGAGCCTTTTCTATTTAATTCCGAATCAATTTCTATGTTTCATTGTCTATAAGAAGGTCGGAGGCATACAGTAAACCTGAAGTGAAGCATCGGAATCTATAACTAGTGTCACAGGAATGGTTCAAAGCATTGACAGTAAGAAGAGTCAGTTATCATGTACTTAAGTCGGCATTGTGATTTTTGTATTTAATTCCGATGCAATTTCTGTGTTTCATCGTCAAAAAGAAGGTCAGAGGGATACAGTGAACCTGAAGTGAGGCATCGGAATTTATAACTAGTATCACAGTAATGGCTCAAAACATAGACAGTAAGAAGAGTCAGTTTTCTTGTACTTAAGTCGGCATTGTGCCTTTTGTATTTAATTCCAATGCAATTTCTGTGTTTCATCGTCAATAAGGAGGTCAGAGGGATACAGTAAACCTGAAGTGAAGCATCAGAATCTATAACTTGTGTCAGAGGAGTGGTTCAAATCATAGACAGTAAGAAGAGTCAGTTTTCTTGTACCTAAGTCAGCACTGTGATATTTGTATTTAATTCCGATGCTATTTCTGTGTTTCGTCGTCAATAAGAAGGTCAGAGGCATACAGTAAACCTGAAGTGAAGCATCGGAAACTATAACAAGTGTCACAGGAATGGTTCAAAACATAGACAGTAAGAAGAGTCAGTTTTCTTGTACTTAAGTCGGCATTGTGCATTTTGTATTTAATTCCGATGCAATTTCAGTGTTTCATCATCAATAAGAAGGTCAGAGGGAAACAGTAAACCTGAAGTGAAGCATCGGAATCTATAACTAGCGTCACAGGAATAGTTCAAAACATAGACAGTAAGAAGAGTCAGTTTTCTTGTACTTAAGTCGGCAATGTGCCTTTTCTATTTAATTCCGATGCAATTTCTATGTTTCATCGTCTATAAAATGATCGGAGGGATACAGTAAACCTGAAGTGAAGCATCGGAATCTATAACTAGTGTCACAGGAATGGTTCAAAACATTGACAGTAAGAAGAGTCAGTTATCTTGTACTTAAGTCGGCATTGTGCCTTTTGTATTTAATTCCGTAGCAATTTCTGTGTTTCATCGTCAATACGAAGGTCAGAGGGATACAGTAAACCTGAAGTAAAGCATCGGAATCTATAACGAGTGTCACATGAATGGTTCAAAGCATAGACAGTAAGAAGAGTGAGTTTTATTGAACTTAAGTCGGCATTGTGCGTTTTGTATTTAATTCCGATGCAACTTCGGTGTTTCATCGTCTATAAGAAGGACAGATGGATATAGTGAACCTGAAGTGAAGCATCGGAATCTATTACTAGTGTCACAGGAATGGTTCAAAGCATAGACAGTAAGAAGAGTCAGTTTTCTTGTACTTAAGTCGGCATTGTGCCTTTTGTATTTAATTCCGATGCAATTTCTGTGTTTCATCGCCAATAAGAAGGTCAGAGCGATACAGTAACCCTGATGTGAAGCATCGGAATCTATAACTAGTGTCACAGGAATGGTTCAAAGCATAGACAGTAAGAAGAGTCAGTTTCCTTGTACTTAAGTCGGAATTGTGATTTTTGTATTTAATTCCGATGCAATTTCTGTGTTTCATCGTCAAAAAGAAGGTCAGAGGGATACAGTGAACCTGAAGTGAGGCATCGGAATTTACAACTAGTATCACAGTAATGGCTCAAAACATAGACAGTAAGAAGAGTCAGTTGTCTTGTACTTAGGTCGGCATTGTGCGTTTTGTATGTAATTCCGATGCAATTTCTGTGTTTCATCGTCAATAAGGAGGTTTGAGGGATACAGTAAAGCTGAAGTGAAGAATCAGAATCTATAACTAGTGTCACAGGAATGGTTCAAAACATAGACAGTAAGAAGAGTCAGTTTTCTTGTACTTAAGTCGGCATTGTGACGTTTTTATTAAATTCCGATGCAATTTCTGTGTTTCATCGTCAATAAGAAGGTCAGAGGCATACAGTAAACCTGAAGTGAAGCATCGGAACCTATAACAAGTGTCACAGGTATGGTTCAAAACATAGAAAGTAAGAAGAGTCAGTTTTCTTGTACTTAAGTCGGCATTGTGCATTTTGTATTTAATTCCGATGCAATTTCAGTGTTTCATCATCAATAAGAAGGTCAGAGGGATACAGTAAAACTGAAGTGAAGCATCAGAATCTATAACTAGTGTCACAGGAATGGTTCAAAACATAGACAGTAAGAAGAGTCAGTTTACTTGTACTTAAGTTGGCATTGAGCCTTTTCTATTTAATTCCGAATCAATTTCTATGTTTCATTGTCTATAAGAAGGTCGGAGGCATACAGTAAACCTGAAGTGAAGCATCGGAATCTATAACTAGTGTCACAGGAATGGTTCAAAGCATTGACAGTAAGAAGAGTCAGTTATCATGTACTTAAGTCGGCATTGTGATTTTTGTATTTAATTCCGATGCAATTTCTGTGTTTCATCGTCAAAAAGAAGGTCAGAGGGATACAGTGAACCTGAAGTGAGGCATCGGAATTTATAACTAGTATCACAGTAATGGCTCAAAACATAGACAGTAAGAAGAGTCAGTTTTCTTGTACTTAAGTCGGCATTGTGCCTTTTGTATTTAATTCCGATGCAATTTCTGTGTTTCATCGTCAATAAGGAGGTCAGAGGCACACAGTAAACCTGAAGTGAAGCATCAGAATCTATAACTAGTGTCAGAGGAATGGTTCAAACATAGACAGTAAGAAGAGTCAGTTTTCTTGTACCTAAGTCGGCATTGTGATGTTTGTATTTAATTCCGATGCAATTTCTGTGTTTCGTCGTCAATAAGAAGGTCAGAGGCATACAGTAAACCTGAAGTGAAGCATCGGAATCTATAACAAGTGTCACAGGAATGGTTCAAAACATAGACAGTAAGAAGAGTCAGTTTTCTTGTACCTAAGTCGGCATTGTGATGTTTGTATTTAATTCCGATGCAATTTCTGTGTTTCATCGTCAATAAGAAGGTCAGAGGCATACAGTAAACCTGAAGTGAAGCATCGGAACCTATAACTAGTGTCACAGGAATGGTTCAAAACATAGACAGTAAGAAGAGTCAGTTTTCTTGTACTTAAGTCGGCATTGTGCCTTTTGTATTAATTCCGATGCAATTTCTGTGTTTCATCGTCAATAAGAAGGTCAGAGGGATACAGTAAACCTGAAGTGAAGCATCGGAATCCATAACTAGTGTCACATGAATGGTTCAAAACATAGACAGTAAGAAGAGTCAGTTTTCTTGTACTTAAGTCAGCATTGTGCCTTTTGTATTTAATTCCGAAGCAAATACTGTGTTTCATCGTCACTAAGAAGGTCAGAGGCATACAGTAAACCTGAAGTGAAGCATCGGAATCTATAACTGGTGTCACAGGAATGGTTCAAAACATAGACAGTAAGAGGAGTCAGTTTTCTTGTACTTAAGTGGGCATTGTGCCTTTTGTATTTAATTCCGATACAATTTTTGAGTTCCATCGTCAATAAGAAGGTCAGAGGGATACAGTAAACCTCAAGTGAAGCATCGGAATCTATAACTAGTGTCACAGGAATGGTTCAAAGCATAGACAGTAAGAAGAGTCAGTCTTCTTGTAGTTAAGTCGGCATTGTGCCTCTTGTATTTAATTCCGATGCAATTTCAGTGTTTCATAGTCAATAAGAAAGTCAGAGGCATACAGTAAACCTGAAGTGAAGCATCGGCATCTATAACTAGTGTCACAGGAATGGTTCAAAACATAGACAGTAAGAAGAGTCAGTTTTCTTGTACTTAAGTCGGAATTGTGCCTTTTGTATTTAATTCCGATGCAATTTCTGTGTTTCATCGTCAAAAAGAAGGTCAGAGGGATACAGTGAACCTGAAGTGAAGCATCGGAATCTATAACAAGTGTCACAGTAATGTTTCAAAACATAGACAGTAAGAAGAGTCAGTTTTCTTGTACTTAAATCGGCATTGTGCCTTTTATATTTAATACCGATGTAATTTCTGTGTTTCATCGTCAATAAGAAGGTCAGAGGGATACAGTAAACCTGAAGTGAAGCATCGGAATCTATAACTAGTGTCACAGGAATGGTTCAAAACATAGAAAGTAAGAAGAGTCAGTTTTCTTGTACTGAAGTCGGCCTTGTGCCTTTTGTATTTAATTCCGATGCTATTTCTGTGTTTCATCGTCATTAAGAAGGTCAGAGGGATACAGAAAACTTGAAGTGGAGCATCGGAATCTATAACTAGTGTCACTTGAATGGCTCAAAACATAGACAGTAAGAAGAGTAATTTTTCTTGTACTTAAGTCAGCATTGTGCCTTTTGTATTTAATTCCGATGCAATTTCTGTGATTCATCGTGAATAAGAAGGTCAGAGGTATACAGTAAACCTGAAGTGAAGCATCGGAATCTATAACTAGTGTCACAGGTATGGTTCAAAACATAGACAGTAAGAAGAGTCATTTTTCTTGTAATTAAGTCGGCATTGTGCCTTTTGTATTTATTTCCGATGCAATATCTGTTTTTCATCGTCAATAAGAAGATCAGAGGCATACAGTAGACCTAAAGTGGAGCATCGGAATCTATAACTTGTGTCACAGGAATGGTTCAAGACATAGACAGTAAGAAGAGTCAGTGTTCTTGTACTTAAGTCAGCATTGTGACTTTTCTATTTAATTCCGATGCAATTTCTGTGTTTCATCGTCAATAAGAACGTCAGAGGGATACAGTAAACCTGAAGTGAAGCATCGGAATCTATGACTAGTGTCACAGGAATGGTTCAAACATATACAGTAAGAAGAGTCAGTTTTCTTGTACTTAAGTCGGCATTGTGCCTTTTGTATTTAATTCCGATGCAATTTCTGTGTTTCATCGCCAATAAGAAGGTCAGAGGGATACAGTAACCCTGAAGTGAAGCATCGGAATCTATAACTAGTGTCACAGGAATGGTTCAAAGCATAGACAGTAAGAAGAGTCAGTTTTCTTGTACTTAAGTCGGAATTGTGATTTTTGTATTTAATTCCGATGCAATTTCTGTGATTCATCGTCAAAAAGAAGGTCAGAGGGATACAGTGAACCTGAAGTGAGGCATCGGAATTTATAACTAGTATCACAGTAATGGCTCAAAACATAGACAGTAAGAAGAGTCAGTTTTCTTGTACATAAATCGGCATTGTGCCTTTTATATATAATTCCGATGTAATTTCTTTGTTTCATCGTCAATAAGAAGGTCAGAGGGATACAGTAAACCTGAAGTGAAGCATCGGAATCTATAACTAGTGTCACAGGAATGGTTCAAAACTTACACAGTCAGAAGAGTCAGTTTTCTTGTACTTAAGTCGGCATTGTGCCTATTGTATTTAATTCCGATGCAATTTCTGTGTTTTATCGTCAATAAGAACTTCAGAAGGAATTAGTAAACCTGAAGTGAAGCATCGGAAACTATAACTAGTGTCACAGGAATGATTCAAAGCATAGAGAGTAAGAAGAGTCAATTTTCTTGTACTTAAGTCGGCATTGTGCGTATTGTGTTTAATTCCGATGCAATATATGTGTTTCATCGTCAATAAGAAGGTCAGAGGGTTACAGTAAACCTGAAGTGAAGCATCGGAATCCATAACTAGTGTCACAGGAATGGTTCAAAACATAGACAGTAAGAAGAGTCAGTTTTCTTGTACTTAAGTCGGCATTGTACCTTTTGTATTTAATTCCGACGCAATTTCTGTGTTTCACCGGCAATAAGAAGGTCAGAGGGAAACAGTAAACCTGAAGTGAAGCATCGGAATCTGTAACTAGTGTCACAGGAATGGTTCAAAGCATAGACAGTAAGAAGAGTCAGTTTTCTTGTACATTAGTCGGCATTGTGCGTTTTATATTTAATTCCAATGCAATTTTTGTGTTTCAACGTCAATAAGAAGGTCAGAATGAAACAGTAAGCCTGAAGTGAAGCATCGGAATCTATAACTAGTGTCACAGGAATGGTTCAAATCATAGACATTAAGAAGTGTCCGTTATCTTGTACTGAAGTCGGCATTGTGCCTTTTGTATTTAATTCCGAAGCAATTTCTGTGTTTCATCGTCAGTAAGAAGGTCAGAGGGATACAGCAAACCTTGAGTAAAGCATCGGAACCTATAACGAGTGTCACATGAATGGTTCAAAACATAGACAGTTAGAAGGGTCAGTTGTCTTGTACTTAGGTCGGCATTGTGCGTTTTGTATGTAATTCCGATGCAATTTCTGAGTTTCATCGTCAATAAGGAGGTCAGAGGGATACAGTAAAGCTGAAGTGAAGAATCAGAATCTATAACTAGTGTCACAGGAATGGTTCAAAACATAGACAGTAAGAAGAGTCAGTTTTCTTGTACTTAAGTCGGCATTGTGACGTTTGTATTAAATTCCGATGCAATTTCTGTGTTTCATCGTCAATAAGAAGGTCAGAGGCATACAGTAAACCTGAAGTGAAGCATCGGAACCTATAACAAGTGTCACAGGTATGGTTCAAAACATAGACAGTAAGAAGAGTCAGTTTTCTTGTACTTAAGTCGGCATTGTGCATTTTGTATTTAATTCCGATGCAATTTCAGTGTTTCATCATCAATAAGAAGGTCAGAGGGATACAGTAAACCTGAAGTGAAGCATCGGAATCTATAACTAGTGTCACAGGAATGGTTCAAAACATAGACAGTAAGAAGAGTCAGTTTACTTGTACTTAAGTCGGCATTGTGCCTTTTCTATTTAATTCCGAATCAATTTCTATGTTTCATTGTCTATAAGAAGGTCGGAGGCATACAGTAAACCTGAAGTGAAGCATCGGAATCTATAACTAGTGTCACAGGAATGGGTCAAAGCATTGACAGTAAGAAGAGTCAGTTATCATGTACTTAAGTCGGCATTGTGCCCTTTGTATTTAATTGCGACGCAATTTCTGTGTTTCATCGTCAATAAGAAGGTCAGAGGGATACAGTAAACCTGAAGTGAAGCATCGGAATCTATAACTAGTGTCACAGGAATGGTTCAAAGCATAGACAGTAAAAGAGTCAGTTTTCTTGTACTTAAGACGGCAATGTGCGTTTTATATTTAATTCTGATGCAATTTTTGTGTTTCATCGTCAATAAGAAGTTCAGAGGGACACAAGAAAACCCGAAGTGAAGCATCGGAATCTATAACTAGTGTCACAGAAATGGTTCAAATCAAAGACAGTAAGAAGTGTCAGTTATCTTGTACTTAAGTCGGCATTGTGCCTTTTGTATTTAATACCGAAGCAATTTCTGTGTTTCATCGTCAGTAAGGAGGTCAGAGGGATACAGTAAACCTTAAGTAAAGCATCGGAACCTATAACGAGTGTCACATGAATGGTTCAAAGCATAGACAGTAAGAAGAGTCAGTTTTCTTGTACTTAGGTCGGCATTGTGCCTTTTGTATTTAAATCCGATGCAATTTCTGTGTTTCATCGTCAATAAGGAGGTCAGAGGGATACAGTAAACCTGAAGTGAAGCATCATAATCTATAACTAGTGTCACAGGAATGGTTCAAAACATAGACAGTAAGAAGGGTCTGTTTTCTTGTACTTAAGTCGGCATTGTGATGTTTGTATTTAATTCCGATGCAATTTCTGTGTTTCATCGTCAATAAGAAGGTCAGAGGCATACAGTAAACCTGAAGTGAAGCATCGGAATCTATAACAAGTGTCACAGAGATGGTTCAAAACATAGACAGTAAGAAGAGTCAGTTTTCTTGTACTTAAGTCGGCATCGTGCCTTTTGTATTAATTCCGATGCAATTTCGGTGTTTCATTGTCAATAAGAACTTCAGAGGGATACAATGAAAATGAAATGAAGCATCGGAATCTATAACTAGAGTTACAGGAATGGTTCAAAACATAGACAGTAAGAAGAGTCAGTTTTCTTGTACTTAAGTCGGCATTGTGCCTTTTGTATTCAATTCCGATGAAATTTCTGTGTTTCGTCATCAATAAGAAGGTCAGAGGGATACAGTAAACCTGAAGTGAATTATCGGAATCTATAACTAGTGTCACATGAATGGTTCAAAACATAGACAGTAAGAAGAGTCAGTTTTCTTGTACTTAAGTCGGCATTGTGCCTTTAATATTTAATTCCGATGCAATTTCTGGGTTTCATCGTCAATAAGAAGGTCAGAGGCATACAGTAAACCTGAAGTGAAGCATCGGAATCTATAACAAGTGTCACAGGAATGGTTCAAAGCATAGACAGTAAGAAGAGTCAGTTTTCTTGTACTTAAGTCGGCATTGTGCCTTTTGTATTAATTCCGATGCAATTTCGGTGTTTCATCGTCAATAAAAAGTTCAGAGGGATACAGTGAACCTGAAATGAAGCATCGGAATCTATAACTAGTGTCACAGGAATGGTTCAAAACATAGACAGTAAGAAGAGTCAGTTTTCTTGTACTTAAGTTGGCATTGTGCCTTTTGTATTTAATTCCGATGCAATTTCTGTGTTTCATCGTCAATAAGAAGGTCAGAGGGATACAGTAAAACTGAAGTGAAGCATCGGAATCCATAACTAGTGTCACATGAATGGTTCAAAACATAGACAGTAAGAAGAGTCGGTTTTCTTGTACTTAAGTCAGCATTGTGCCTTTTGTATTTAATTCCGAAGCAAATACTGTGTTTCATCGTCACTAAGAAGGTGAGAGGCATACAGCAAACCTGAAGTGAAGCATCGGAATCTATAACTGGTGTCACAGGAATGGTTCAAAACATAGACAGTAAGAGGAGTCAGTTTTCTTGTACTTAAGTCGGCATTGTGCATTTTGTATTTAATTTCGATGCAATTTTTGTGTTTCATCGTCAATAAGAAGGTCAGAGGGATACACTAAACCTCAAGTGAAGCATCGGAATCTATAACTAGTGTCACAGGAATGGTTCAAAGCATAGACAGTAAGAAGAGTCACTCTTCTTGTAGTTAAGTCGGCATTGTGCCTCTTGTATTTAATTCCGATGCAATTTCAGTGTTTCATAGTCAATAAGAAAGTCAGAGGCATACAGTAAACCTGAAGTGAAGCATCGGCATCTATAACTAGTGTCACAGGAATGGTTCAAAACATAGACAGTAAGAAGAGTTAGTTTTCTTGTACTTAAGTCGGAATTGTGCCTTTTGTATTTAATTCCGATGCAATTTCTGTGTTTCATCGTCAAAAAGAAGGTCAGAGGGATACAGTGAACCTGAAGTGAAGCATCGGAATCTATAACTAGTGTCACAGTAATGGTTCAAATCATAGACAGTAAGAAGAGTCAGTTTTCTTTTACTTAGATCGGCATTGTGCCTTTTATATTTAATACCGATGTAATTTCTGTGTTTCATCGTCAATAAGAAGGTCAGAGGGATACAGTAAACCTGAAGTGAAGCATCGGAATCTATAACTAGTGTCACAGTAATGGTTCAAATCATAGACAATAAGAAGAGTGAGTTTTCTTTTACTTAAATCGGCATTGTGCCTTTTATATTTAATACCGATGTAATTTCTGTGTTTCATCGTCAGAAAGAAGGTCAGAGGGATACAGTAAACCTGAAGTGACGCATCAGAATCTATAACTAGTGTCACAGGAATGGTTCAAAACATAGACAGTAAGAAGAGTCAGTTTTCTTGTACTTAAGTCAACATTGTGCATTTTGTATTTAATTTGGATGCAATTTCAGTGTTTCATCATCAATAAGAAGGTCAGAGGGATACAGTTAACCTGAAGTGAAGCATCGGAATCTATAACTAGTGTCATGGGAATGGTTCAAAACATAGACAGTAAGAAGAGTCAGTTTTCTTGTACTTAAGTTGGCATTGTGCCTCTTCTATTTAATTCCGATGCAATTTCTATGTTTCATCGTCTATAAGAAGGTCGGAGGGATACAGTAAACCTGAAGTGAAGCATTGGAATCTATAACTAGTGTCACAGGAATGGTTAAAAGCATTGACAGTAAGAAGAGTCAGTTATCTTGTACTTAAGTCGGCATTGTGCCTTTTGTATTTAATTCCAACGCAATTTCTGTGTTTGATCGTCAATAAGAAGGTCAGAGGGATTCAGTAAACCTGAAGTGAAGCATCGGAATCTATAACTAGTGTCACAGGAATGGTTCAAAGCATAGACAGTTAGAAGAGTCAGTTTTCTTGTACTTAAGTCGGCATTGTGCGTTTTATATTTTATTCTGATGCAATTTTTGTGTTTCATCGTCAATAAGAAGTTCAGAGGGACACAGTAAACCTGAAGTGAAGCATCGGAATCTATAACTAGTGTCACAGAAATGGTTCAAATCACAGACAGTAAGAAGTGTCAGTTATCTTGTACTTAAGACGGCATTGTGCCTTTTGTATTTAATACCGAAGCAATTTCTGTGTTTCATCGTCTGTAAGAAGGTCAGAGGGATACAGTAAACGTGAAGTAAAGGATCGGAATCTATATAGAGTGTCACATGAATGGTTCAAAACATAGACAGTCAGAAGAGTCAGTTTTCTTGTACTTAGGACGGCATTGTGCCTTTTGTATTTAATTCCGATGCAATTTCTGTGTTTCATCGTCAATAAGGAGGTCAGAGGGATACAGTAAACCTGAAGTGAAGCATCATAATCTGTAACTAGTGTCACAGGAATGGTTCAAAACATAGACAGTAAGAAGAGTCTTTTTGCCTGTACTTAAGTCGGCATTGTGATGTTTGTATTTAATTCCGATGCAATTTCTGTGTTTCATCGTCAATAAGAAGGTCAGAAGCATACAGTAAACGTGAAGTGAAGCATCGGAATCTATAACAAGTGTCACAGGAATGGTTCAAAGCATAGACAGTAAGAAGAGTCAGTTTTCTTGTACTTAAGTCGGCATTGTGCCTTTTGTATTAATTCCGATGCAATTTCGGTGTTTCATTGTCAATAAGAAGTTAAGAGGGATACAGTAAACCTGAAGTAAAGCATCGGAATCGATGACGAGTGTCACATGAATGGTTCAAAACATAGACAGTAAGAAGAGTGAATTTTATTGTACTTAAGTCGGCATTGTGCGTTTTGTATTTAATTCCGATGCAATTTCGGTGTTTCATCGTCAATAAGAAGGTCAGAGGGATACAGTGAACCTGAAGTGAAGCATCGGAACCTATAACTAGTGTCACAGGTATGGTTCAAAACATAGACAGTAAGAAGAGGCAGTTTTCTTGTACTTAAGTCGGCATTGTGCCTTTTGTATTTAATTCCGAAGCAATTTCTGTGTTTCATCGTCAATAAGGAGGTCAGAGGGATACAGTAAACCTGAAGTGAAGCATCGGAATCTATAACTCGTGTCACATGAATGATTCAAAACATAGACAGTAAGAAGAGTCAGTTATCTTGTACTTAAGTCGGCATTGTGCCTTTTCTATTTAATTCCGATGCAATTTCTATGTTTCATCGTCTATAAGAAGGTCGGAGGGATACAGTAAACCTGAAATGAAGCATCGGAATCTATAACTAGTGTCACAGGAATGGTTCAAAACATAGACAGTAAGAAGAGTCAGTTTTCTTGTACTTAAGTCGGCATTGTGCCTTTTGTATTCAATTCCGATGAAATTTCTGTGTTTCGTCATCAATAAGAAGGTCAGAGGGATACAGTAAACCTGAAGTGAATTATCGGAATCTATAACTAGTGTCACATGAATGGTTCAAAACATAGACAGTAAGAAGAGTCAGTTTTCTTGTACTTAAGTCGGCATTGTGCCTTTAATATTTAATTCCGATGCAATTTCTGGGTTTCATCGTCAATAAGAAGGTCAGAGGCATACAGTAAACCTGAAGTGAAGCATCGGAATCTATAACAAGTGTCACAGGAATGGTTCAAAGCATAGACAGTAAGAAGAGTCAGTTTTCTTGTACTTAAGTCGGCATTGTGCCTTTTGTATTAATTCCGATGCAATTTCGGTGTTTCATCGTCAATAAAAAGTTCAGAGGGATACAGTGAACCTGAAATGAAGCATCGGAATCTATAACTAGTGTCACAGGAATGGTTCAAAACATAGACAGTAAGAAGAGTCAGTTTTCTTGTACTTAAGTTGGCATTGTGCCTTTTGTATTTAATTCCGATGCAATTTCTGTGTTTCATCGTCAATAAGAAGGTCAGAGGGATACAGTAAAACTGAAGTGAAGCATCGGAATCCATAACTAGTGTCACATGAATGGTTCAAAACATAGACAGTAAGAAGAGTCGGTTTTCTTGTACTTAAGTCAGCATTGTGCCTTTTGTATTTAATTCCGAAGCAAATACTGTGTTTCATCGTCACTAAGAAGGTGAGAGGCATACAGCAAACCTGAAGTGAAGCATCGGAATCTATAACTGGTGTCACAGGAATGGTTCAAAACATAGACAGTAAGAGGAGTCAGTTTTCTTGTACTTAAGTCGGCATTGTGCCTTTTGTATTTAATTTCGATGCAATTTTTGTGTTTCATCGTCAATAAGAAGGTCAGAGGGATACACTAAACCTCAAGTGAAGCATCGGAATCTATAACTAGTGTCACAGGAATGGTTCAAAGCATAGACAGTAAGAAGAGTCACTCTTCTTGTAGTTAAGTCGGCATTGTGCCTCTTGTATTTAATTCCGATGCAATTTCAGTGTTTCATAGTCAATAAGAAAGTCAGAGGCATACAGTAAACCTGAAGTGAAGCATCGGCATCTATAACTAGTGTCACAGGAATGGTTCAAAACATAGACAGTAAGAAGAGTTAGTTTTCTTGTACTTAAGTCGGAATTGTGCCTTTTGTATTTAATTCCGATGCAATTTCTGTGTTTCATCGTCAAAAAGAAGGTCAGAGGGATACAGTGAACCTGAAGTGAAGCATCGGAATCTATAACTAGTGTCACAGTAATGGTTCAAATCATAGACAGTAAGAAGAGTCAGTTTTCTTTTACTTAGATCGGCATTGTGCCTTTTATATTTAATACCGATGTAATTTCTGTGTTTCATCGTCAATAAGAAGGTCAGAGGGATACAGTAAACCTGAAGTGAAGCATCGGAATCTATAACTAGTGTCACAGTAATGGTTCAAATCATAGACAATAAGAAGAGTCAGTTTTCTTTTACTTAAATCGGCATTGTGCCTTTTATATTTAATACCGATGTAATTTCTGTGTTTCATCGTCAGAAAGAAGGTCAGAGGGATACAGTAAACCTGAAGTGACGCATCAGAATCTATAACTAGTGTTACAGGAATGGTTCAAAACATAGACAGTAAGAAGAGTCAGTTTTCTTGTACTTAAGTCAACATTGTGCATTTTGTATTTAATTTGGATGCAATTTCAGTGTTTCATCATCAATAAGAAGGTCAGAGGGATACAGTTAACCTGAAGTGAAGCATCGGAATCTATAACTAGTGTCATGGGAATGGTTCAAAACATAGACAGTAAGAAGAGTCAGTTTTCTTGTACTTAAGTTGGCATTGTGCCTCTTCTATTTAATTCCGATGCAATTTCTATGTTTCATCGTCTATAAGAAGGTCGGAGGGATACAGTAAACCTGAAGTGAAGCATTGGAATCTATAACTAGTGTCACAGGAATGGTTAAAAGCATTGACAGTAAGAAGAGTCAGTTATCTTGTACTTAAGTCGGCATTGTGCCTTTTGTATTTAATTCCAACGCAATTTCTGTGTTTGATCGTCAATAAGAAGGTCAGAGGGATTCAGTAAACCTGAAGTGAAGCATCGGAATCTATAACTAGTGTCACAGGAATGGTTCAAAGCATAGACAGTTAGAAGAGTCAGTTTTCTTGTACTTAAGTCGGCATTGTGCGTTTTATATTTTATTCTGATGCAATTTTTGTGTTTCATCGTCAATAAGAAGTTCAGAGGGACACAGTAAACCTGAAGTGAAGCATCGGAATCTATAACTAGTGTCACAGAAATGGTTCAAATCACAGACAGTAAGAAGTGTCAGTTATCTTGTACTTAAGACGGCATTGTGCCTTTTGTATTTAATACCGAAGCAATTTCTGTGTTTCATCGTCAGTAAGAAGGTCAGAGGGATACAGTAAACGTGAAGTAAAGGATCGGAATCTATATAGAGTGTCACATGAATGGTTCAAAACATAGACAGTCAGAAGAGTCAGTTTTCTTGTACTTAGGACGGCATTGTGCCTTTTGTATTTAATTCCGATGCAATTTCTGTGTTTCATCGTCAATAAGGAGGTCAGAGGGATACAGTAAACCTGAAGTGAAGCATCATAATCTGTAACTAGTGTCACAGGAATGGTTCAAAACATAGACAGTAAGAAGAGTCTTTTTGCCTGTACTTAAGTCGGCATTGTGATGTTTGTATTTAATTCCGATGCAATTTCTGTGTTTCATCGTCAATAAGAAGGTCAGAAGCATACAGTAAACGTGAAGTGAAGCATCGGAATCTATAACAAGTGTCACAGGAATGGTTCAAAGCATAGACAGTAAGAAGAGTCAGTTTTCTTGTACTTAAGTCGGCATTGTGCCTTTTGTATTAATTCCGATGCAATTTCGGTGTTTCATTGTCAATAAGAAGTTAAGAGGGATACAGTAAACCTGAAGTAAAGCATCGGAATCGATGACGAGTGTCACATGAATGGTTCAAAACATAGACAGTAAGAAGAGTGAGTTTTATTGTACTTAAGTCGGCATTGTGCGTTTTGTATTTAATTCCGATGCAATTTCGGTGTTTCATCGTCAATAAGAAGGTCAGAGGGATACAGTGAACCTGAAGTGAAGCATCGGAACCTATAACTAGTGTCACAGGTATGGTTCAAAACATAGACAGTAAGAAGAGGCAGTTTTCTTGTACTTAAGTCGGCATTGTGCCTTTTGTATTTAATTCCGATGCAATTTCTGTGTTTCATCGTCAATAAGGAGGTCAGAGGGATACAGTAAACCTGAAGTGAAGCATCGGAATCTATAACTCGTGTCACATGAATGATTCAAAACATAGACAGTAAGAAGAGTCAGTTATCTTGTACTTAAGTCGGCATTGTGCCTTTTCTATTTAATTCCGATGCAATTTCTATGTTTCATCGTCTATAAGAAGGTCGGAGGGATACAGTAAACCTGAAATGAAGCATCGGAATCTATAACTAGTGTCACAGGAATGGTTCAAAACATAGACAGTAAGAAGAGTCAGTTTTCTTGTACTTAAGTCGGCATTGTGCCTTTTCTATTTAATTCCGATGCAATTTCTATGTTTCATCGTCTATAAGAAGGTCGGAGGGATACAGTAAACCAGAAGTGAAGCATCGGAATCTATAACTAGTGTCACAGGAATGGTTCAAAACATAGACAGTAAGAAGAGTCAGTTTTCTTGTACTTAAGTCGGGATTGTGATGTTTGTATTTAATTCCGATGCAATTTCTGTGTTTCATCGTCAATAAGAAGGTCAGTGGGATACAGTAACCCTGAAGTGAAGCATCGGAATCTATAACTAGTGTCACAGGAATGGTTCAAAACATAGACAGTAAGAAGAGTCAATTTTCTTGTACTTAAGTCGGCATTGTGCCTTTTGTATTAATTCCGATGCAATTTCGGTGTTTCATTGTCAATAAGAAGTTAAGAGGGATACAGTAAACCTGAAGTAAAGCATCGGAATCGATGACGAGTGTCACATGAATGGTTCAAAACATAGACAGTAAGAAGAGTCAGTTATCTTGTACTTAGGTCGGCATTGTGCCTTTTGTATTTAATTCCAATGCAATTTCTGTGTTTCATCGTCAATAAGGAGGTCAGAGGGATACAGTAAACCTGAAGTGAAGCAGCAGAATCTATAACTAGTGTCACAGGAATGGTTCAAAACATAGACAGTAAGAAGAGTCAGTGTTCTTGTACTTAAGTCGGCAATGTGCCTTTCCTATTTAATTCCGATGCAATTTCTATGTTTCATCGTCTATGAGAAGGTCGGAGGGATAAAGTAAACCTAAAGTGAAGCATCGGAATCTATAACTAGTGTCACAGGAATGGTTCAAAACATTGACAGTAAGAAGAGTCAGTTATCTTGTACTTAAGTCGGCATTGTGCCTTTTGTATTTAATTCCGAAGCAATTTCTGTGTTTCATCGTCAATAAGAGGGTCAGAGGGATACAGTAAACCTGAAGTAAAGCATCGGAATCTATAACGAGTGTCACATGAATGGTTCAAAACATAGACAGTAAGAAGAGTGAGTTTTATTGTACTTAAGTCGGCATTGTGCGTTTTGTATTTAATTCCGATGCAATTTCGGTGTTTCATCGTCAATAAGAAGGTCAGAGGGATACAGTGAACCTGAAGTGAAGCATCGGAACCTATAACTAGTGTCACAGGAATGGTTCAAAGCATAGACAGTAAGAAGAGTCAGTTTTCTTATACTTAAGTCAGCATTGTGCCTTTTGTATTTAATTCCGATGCAACTTCAGTGTTTCATCATCAATAAGAAGGTCAGAGGGATACAGTAAACCTGAAGTGAAGCATCGGAATCTATAACTAGTGTCACAGGAATGGTTCAAAACATAGACAGTAAGAAGAGTCAGTTTTCTTGTACTTAAGTCGGCAATGTGCCTTTTCTATTCAATTCCGATGCAATTTCTATGTTTCATCGTCTATAAGAAGGTCGGAGGGATACAGTAAACCTGAAGTGAAGCATCGGAATCTGTAACTAGTGTCACAGGAATGGTTCAAAACATTGACAGTTAGAAGAGTCAGTTATCTTGTACTTAAGTCGGCATTGTGCCTTTTGTATTTAATTCCGAAGCAATTTCTGTGTTTCATCGTCAATAAGAAGGTCAGAGGGATACATTAATCCTGAAGTAAAGCGTCGGAATCTATATCGAGTGTCACATGAATGGTTCAAAACATAGACAGTAAGAAGAGTGAGTTTTATTGTACTTAAGTCGGCATTGTGCCTTTTGTATTTAATTCCGAAGCAATTTCTGTGTTTCATCGTCAGTAAGAAGGTCAGAGGGATACAGTAAACCTGAAGTAAAGCATTGGAATCTATAACGAGTGTCACATGAATGGTACAAAACATAGACAGTAAGAAGAGTCAGTTATCTTGTACTTAGGTCGGCATTGTGCCTTTTGTATTTAATTCCTATGCAATTTCTGTGTTTCATCGTCAATAAGGAGGTCAGAGGCATACAGTAAACCTTAAGTGAAGCATCAGAATCTATAACTAGTGTCAGAGGAATGGTTCAAACATAGACAGTAAGAAGAAACAGTTTTCTTTTACCTAAGTCGGCATTGAGATGTTTGAATTTAATTCCGATGCAATATCTGTGTTTCGTCGTCAATAAGAAGGTCAGAGGTATACAGTAAACCTGAAGTGAAGCATCGGAATCTATAACAAGTGTCACAGGAATGGTTCAAAACATAGACAGTAAGAAGAGTCAGTTTTCTTGTACCTAAGTCGGCATTGTGATGTTTGTATTTAATTCCGATGCAATTTCTGTGTTTCATCGTCAATAAGAAGGTCAGAGGCATACAGTAAACCTGAAGTGAAGCATCGGAATCTATAACTAGTGTCACAGGAATGGTTCAAAACATAGACAGTAAGAAGAGTCAGTTTTCTTGTACTTAAGTCGGCATTGTGCCTTTTGTATTAATTCCGATGCAATTTCTGTGTTTCATCGTCAATAAGAAGGTCAGAGGGATACAGTAAACCTGAAATGAAGCATCGGAGTCCATAACTAGTGTCACATGAATGGTTCAAAACATAGACAGTAAGAAGAGTCAGTTTTCTTGTACTTAAGTCAGCATTGTGCCTTTTGTATTTAATTCCGAAGCAAATACTGTGTTTCATCGTCACTAAGAAGGTCAGAGGCATACAGTAAACCTGAAGTGAAGCATCGGAATCTATAACTGGTGTCACAGGAATGGTTCAAAACATAGACAGTAAGAGGAGTCAGTTTTCTTGTACTTAAGTCGGCATTGTGCCTTTTATATTTAATACCGATGTAATTTCTGTGTTTCATCGTCAATAAGAAGGTCAGAGGGATACAGTAAACCTGAAGTGAAGCATCGGAATCTATAACTAGTGTCACAGGAATGGTTCAAAGCATAGACAGTAAGAAAAGTCAGTCTTCTTGTAGTTAAGTCGGCATTGTGCCTCTTGTATTTAATTCCGATGCAATTTCAGTGTTTCATAGTCAATAAGAAAGTCAGAGGCATACAGTAAACCTGAAGTGAAGCATCGGCATCTATAACTAGTGTCACAGGAATGGTTCAAAACATAGACAGTAAGAAGAGTCAGTTTTCTTGTACTTAAGTCGGAATTGTGAATTTTGTATTTAATTCCGATGCAATTTCTGTGTTTCATCGTCAAAAAGAAGGTCAGAGGGATACAGTGAACCTGAAGTGAAGCATCGGAATCTATAACAAGTGTCACAGTAATGTTTCAAAACATAGACAGTAACAAGAGTCAGTTTTCTTGTACTTAAATCGGCATTGAGCCTTTTATATTTAATACCGATGTAATTTCTGTGTTTCATCGTCAATAAGAAGGTCAGAGGGATACAGTAAACCTGAAGTGAAGCATCGGAATCTATAACTAGTGTCACAGGAATGGTTCAAAACATAGAAAGTAAGAAGAGTCAGTTTTCTTGTACTGAAGTCGGCCTTGTGCCTTTTGTATTTAATTCCGATGCTATTTCTGTGTTTCATCGTCAATAAGAAGGTCAGAGGGATACAGAAAACTTGAAGTGGAGCATCGGAATCTATAACTAGTGTCACATGAATGGTTCAAAACATAGACAGTAAGAAGAGTCATTTTTCTTGTACTTAAGTCAGCATTGTGCCTTTTGTATTTAATTCCGATGCAATTTCTGTGATTCATCGTGAATAAGAAGGTCAGAGGTATACAGTAAACCTGAAGTGAAGCATCGGAATCTATAACTAGTGTCACAGGTATGGTTCAAAACATAGACAGTAAGAAGAGTCATTTTTCTTGTAATTAAGTCGGCATTGTGCCTTTTGTATTTATTTCCGATGCAATATCTGTTTTTCATCGTCAATAAGAAGGTCAGAGGGATACAGTAGACCTAAAGTGGAGCATCGGAATCTATAACTTGTGTCACAGGAATGGTTCAAGACATAGACAGTAAGAAGAGTCAGTGTTCTTGTACTTAAGTCAGCATTGTGACTTTTCTATTTAATTCCGATGCAATTTCTGTGTTTCATCGTCAATAAGAAGGTCAGAGGGACACAGTAAACCTGAAGTGAAGCATAGGATTCTATAACTAGTGACACAAGAATGGTTCAAAACTTACACAGTAAGAAGAGTCAGTTTTCTTGTACTTAAGTC
Source organism: Schistocerca piceifrons (assembly GCF_021461385.2). NCBI lineage: Eukaryota > Metazoa > Arthropoda > Insecta > Orthoptera > Acrididae > Schistocerca > Schistocerca piceifrons. The sequence goes on from NW_025727780.1 coordinate 116,556, forward strand.
GGCATTGTGCCTATTGTATTTAATTCCGATGCAATTTCTGTGTTTCATCGTCAATAAGAACTTCAGAAGAATACAGTAAACCTGAAGTGAAGCATCGGAAACTATAACTAGTGTCACAGGAATGGTTCAAAATATGGAGAGTAAGAAGAGTCAATTTTCTTGTACTTAAGTCGGCATTGTGCGTTTTGTGTTTAATTCCGATGCAATATCTGTGTTTCATCGTCAATAAGAAGGTCAGAGGGATACAGTAAACCTGAAGTGAAGCATCGGAATCTATATCTAGTGTCACAGGAATGGTACAAAACATAGACAGTAAGAAGAGTCAGTTTTCTAGTACTTAAGTCGGCATTGTGCCTTTTGTATTTAATTCCGACGCAATTTCTGTGTTTCATTGTCAATAAGAAGGTCAGAGGGATACAGCAGACCTGAAGTGAAGCATCGGAATCTATAATTAGTGTCACAGGAATGGTTCAAAGCATAGACAGTAAGAATAGTCAGTTTTCTTGTACTTAAGTCGGCATTCTGCGTTTTATATTTAATTCCGATGCAATTTTTGTGTTTCATCGTCATTAAGAAGGTCAGAGGGAAACAGTAAACCTGAAGTGAAGCATCGGAATCTATAACTAGTGTCACAGGAATGGTTCAAATCATAGACAGTAAGAAGTGTCAGTTATCTTGTACTTAAGTCGGCATTGTGCCTTTTGTATTTAATTCCGAAGCAATTTCTGTGTTTCATCGTCAGTAAGAAGGTCAGAGGGATACAGTAAACCTGAAGTAAAGCATCGGAATCTATAACGAGTGTCACATGAATCGTTCAAAACATAGACAGTAATAAGAGTCAGTTTTCTTGTACTTAGGTCGGCATTGTGCCTTTTGTATTTAACTCCAATGCAATTTCTGTGTTTCATCGTCTATACGGAGGTCAGAGGGATACAGTAAACCTTAAGTGAAGCATCAGAATCTATAACTAGTGTCACAGGAATGGTTCAAAACATAGACAGTAAGATGAGACAGTTTTCTTGTACCTAAGTCGGCATTGTGATGTTTGTATTTAATTCCGATGCAATATCTGTGTTTCATCGTCAATAAGAAGGTCAGAGGCATACAGTAAACCTGAAGTGACGCATCGGAATCTACAACAGGTGTCACAGGAATGGTTCAAAACATAGACAGTAAGAAGAGTCAGTTTTCTTGTACTTAAGTCGGCATTGTGCATTTTGTATTTAATTCTGTTGCAACTTCAGTGTTTCATCATCAATAAGAAGGTCAGAGGGATACAGTAAACCTGAAGTGAAGCATCGGAATCTATAACTAGTGTCACAGGAATGGTTCAAAACATAGACAGTAAGAAGAGTCAGTTTTCTTGTACTTAAGTCGGCAATGTGCCTTTTCTATTTAATTCCGATGCAATTTCTATGTTACATCGTCTATAAGAAGGTCGGAGGGATACAGTAAACCTGAAGTGAAGCATCGGAATCTATAACTAGTGTCACAGGAATGGTTCAAAACATTGACAGTAAGAAGAGTCAGTTATCTTGTACTTAAGTCGGCATTGTGCCTTTTGTATTTAATTCCGAAGCAATTTCTGTGTTTCATCGTCAATAAGAAGATCAGAGGGATACAGTAACCTGAAGTAAAGCATCGGAATCTATATCGAGTGTCACATGAATGGTTCAAAACATAGACAGTAAGATGAGTGAGTTTTATTGTACTTAAGTCGGCATTGTGCCTTTTGTATATAATTCCGAAGCAATTTCTGTGTTTCATCGTCAGTAAGAAGGTCAGAGGGATACAGTAAACCTGAAGTAAAGCATCGGAATCGATAACGAGTGTCACATGAATGGTTCAAAACATAGACAGTAAGAAGAGTCAGTTATCTTGTACTTAGGTCGGCATTGTGCCTTTTGTATTTAATTCCAATGCAATTTCTTTGTTTCATCGTCAATAAGGAGGTCAGAGGGATACAGTAAACCTGAAGTGAAGCAGCAGAATCTATAACTAGTGTCAGAGGAATGGATCAAACATAGACAGTAAGAAGAGTCAATTTTCTTGTACCTAAGTCGGCATTGTGATGTTTGTATTTAATTCCGATGCAATTTCTGTGTTTCGTCGTCAATAAGAAGGTCAGAGGCATACAGTAAACCTGAAGTGAAGCATCGGAATCTATAACAAGTGTCACAGGAATGGTTCAAAACATAGACAGTAAGAAGAGTCAGTTTTCTTGTACTTAAGTCGGCATTGTGCATTTTGTATTTAATTCCGATGCAATTTCAGTGTTTCATCATCAATAAGAAGGTCAGAGGGATACAGCAAACCTGAAGTGAAGCATCGGAATCTATAACTAGTGTCACAGGAATGGTTCAAAACATAGACAGTAAGAAGAGTCAGTTTTCTTGTACTTAAGTCGGCAATGTGCCTTTCCTATTTAATTCCGATGCAATTTCTATGTTTCATCGTCTATAAGAAGGTCGGAGGGATAAAGTAAACCTAAAGTGAAGCATCGGAATCTATAACTAGTGTCACAGGAATGGTTCAAAGCATTGACAGTAAGAAGAGTCAGTTATCTTGTACTTAAGTCGGCATTGTGCCTTTTGTATTTAATTCCGAAGCAATTTCTGTGTTTCATCGTCAATAAGAGGGTCAGAGGGATACAGTAAACCTGAAGTAAAGCATCGGAATCTATAACGAGTGTCACATGAATGGTTCAAATCATAGACAGTAAGAAGAGTGAGTTTTATTGTACTTAAGTCGGCATTGTGCGTTTTGTATTTAATTCCGATGCAATTTCGGTGTTTCATCGTCAATAAGAAGGTCAGAGGGATACAGTGAACCTGAAGTGAAGCATCGGAACCTATAACTAGTGTCACAGGAATGGTTCAAAGCATAGACAGTAAGAAGAGTCAGTTTTCTTGTACTTAAGTCGGCATTGTGATTTTTGTATTTAATTCCGATGCAATATCTGTGATTCATCGTCAATAAGAAGGTCAGAGGGATACAGTAACCCTGAAGTGAAGCATCGGAATCTATAACTAGTGTCACAGGAATGGTTTAAAACATAGACAGTAAGAAGAGTCAGTTTTCTTGTACTTAAGTCGCAATTGTGCCTTTTGTATTTAATTCCGATGCAATTTCTGTGTTTCATCGTCAAAAAGAAGGTCAGAGGGATACAGTGAACCTGAAGTGAAGCATCGGAATCCATAACTAGTATCACAGTAATGGTTCAAAACATAGACAGTAAGAAGAGTCAGATTTCTTGTACTTAAATCGGCATTGTGCCTTTTATATTTAATTCCGATGTAATTTCTTTGTTTCATCGTCAATAAGAAGGTCAGAGCGATACAGTAAACCTGAAGTGAAGCATCGGAATCTATAACTAGTGTCACAGGAATGGTTCAAAGCTTACACGGTAAGAAGAGTCAGTTTTCTTGTACTTAAGTCGGCATTGTGCCTATTGTATTTAATTCCGATGCAATTTCTGTGTTCCATCGTCAATAAGAACTTCAGAAGGATACAGTAATCCTGAAGTGAAGCATCGGAATCTATAACTAGTGTCACAGGAATGGTTCAAAGCATAGACAGTAAGAAGAGTCAGTTTTCTTGTACATTAGTCGGCATTGTGCGTTTTATATTTAATTCCAATGCAATTTTTGTATTTCATCGTCAATAAGAAGGTCAGAAGGAAACAGTAAACCTGCAGTGAAGCATCGGAATCTATAACTGGTGTCACAGGAATGGTTCAAATCATAGACATTAAGAAGTGTCCGTTATCTTGTACTGAAGTCGGCATTGTGCCTTTTGTATTTAATTCCGAAGCAATTTCTGTGTTTCATCGTCAGTAAGAAGGTCAGAGGGATACAGTAAACCTTAAGTAAAGCATCGGAATCTATAACGAGTGTCACATGAATGGTTCAAATCATAGACAGTAAAAAGAGTCAGTTTTCTTGTACTTAGGTCGGCATTGTGCGTTTTGTATGTAATTCCGATGCAATTTCTGTGTTTCATCGTCAATAAGAAGGTCAGAGGGATACAGTAAACCTGACGTGAAGCATCAGAATCTATAACTAGTGTCACAGGAATGGTACAAAACATAGACAGTAAGAAGAGTCAGTTTTCTTGTACTTAAGTCGGCATTGTGACGTTTGTATTTAATTCCGATGCAATTTCTGTGTTTCATCGTCAATAAGAAGGTCAGAGGCATACAGTAAACCTGAAGTGAAGCATCGGAATCTATAACAAGTGTCACAGGTATGGTTCAAAACATAGACAGTAAGAAGAGTCAGTTTTCTTGTACTTAAGTCGGCATTGTGCCTTTTCTATTTAATTCCGATGCAATTTCTATGTTTCATCGTCTATAAGAAGGTCGGAGGGATACAGTAAACATGAAGTGAAGCATCGGAATCTATAACTAGTGTCACAGGAATGGTTCAAAGCATTGACAGTAAGAAGAGTCAGTTATCTTGTACTTAAGTCGGCATTGTGCCTTTTGTATTTAATTCCGACGCAATTTCTGTGTTTCATCGTCAATAAAAAGGTCAGAGGGATACAGTAAACCTGAAGTGAAGCATCGGAATCTATAACTAGTGTCACAGGAATAGTTCAAAACATAGACAGTGAGAAGAGTCAGTTTTCTTGTACTTAAGTCGGCATTGTTCGTTTTATATTTAATTCTGATGCAATTTTTGTGTTTCATCGTCAATAAGAAGTTCAGAGGCACACAGTAAACCTGAAGTGAAGCATCGGAATCTATAACTAGTGTCACAGGAATGGTTCAAAACATTGACAGTAAGAAGAGTCAGTTATCTTGTACTTAAGTCGGCATTGTGCCTTTTGTATTTAATTCCGAAGCAATTTCTGTGTTTCATCGTCAATAAGAAGGTCAGAGGGATACAGTAAACCTGAAGTAAAGCATCGGAATCTATATCGAGTGTCACATGAATGGTTCAAAACATAGACAGTAAGATGAGTGAGTTTTATTGTACTTAAGTCGGCATTGTGCCTTTTGTATTTAATTCCGAAGCAATTTCTGTGTTTCATCGTCAGTAAGAAGGTCAGAGGGATACAGTAAACCTGAAGTAAAGCATCGGAATCTATAACGAGTGTCACATGAATGGTTCAAAACATAGACAGTAATAAGAGTCAGTTTTCTTGTACTTAGGTCGGCATTGTGCCTTTTGTATTTAACTCCAATGCAATTTCTGTGTTTCATCGTCAATAAGGAGGTCAGAGGGATACAGTAAACCTGAAGTGAAGCATCAGCATCTATAACTAGTGTCACAGGAATGGTTCAAAACATAGACAGTAAGATGAGTCAGTTTTCTTGTACCTAAGTCGGCATTGTGATGTTTGTATTTAATTCCGATGCAATTTCTGTGTTTCGTCGTCAATAAGAAGGTCAGAGGCATACAGTAAACCTGAAGTGAAGCATCGGAATCTATAACTAGTGTCACAGGAATGGTTCAAAACATAGACAGTAAGAAGAGTCAGTTTTCTTGTACTTAAGTCGGCAATGTGTCTTTTCTATTTAATTCCGATGCAATTTCTATGTTTCATCGTCTATAAGAATGTCGGAGGGATACAGTAAACCTGAAGTGAAGCATCGGAATCTATAACTAGTGTCACAGGAATGGTTCAAAACATTGACAGTAAGAAGAGTCAGTTATCTTGTACTTAAGTCGGCATTGTGCCTTTTGTATTTAATTCCGAAGCATTTTCTGTGTTTCATCGTCAATAAGAAGGTCAGAGGGATACAGTAAACCTGAAGTAAAGCATCGGAATCTATATCGAGTGTCACATGAATGGTTCAACACATAGACAGTAAGATGAGTGAGTTTTATTGTACTTAAGTCGGCATTGTGCCTTTTGTATTTAATTCCGAAGCAATTTCTGTGTTTCATCGTCAGTAAGAAGGTCAGAGGGATATTGTAAACCTGAAGTAAAGCATCGGAATCGATAACGAGTGTCACATGAATGGTTCAAAACATAGACAGTAAGAAGAGTCAGTTATCTTGTACTTAGGTCGGCATTGTGCCTTTTGTATTTAATTCCAATGTAATTTCCGTGTTTCATCGTCAATAAGGAGGGCAGAGGGATACAGTAAACCTGAAGTGAAGCAGCAGAATCTATAACTAGTGTCAGAGGAATGGTTCAAACATAGACAGTAAGAAGAGTCAGTTTTCTTGTACCTAAGTCGGCATTGTGATGTTTGTATTTAATTCCGATGCAATTTCTGTGTTTCGTCGTCAATAAGAAGGTCAGAGGCATACAGTAAACCTGAAGTGAAGCATCGGAATCTATAACAAGTGTCACAGGAATGGTTCAAACATAGACAGTAAGAAGAGTCAGTTTTCTTGTACCTAAGTCGGAATTGTGATGTTTGTATTTAATTCCGATGCAATTTCTGTGTTTCCTCGTCAACAAGAAGGTCAGAGGCATACAGTAAACCTGAAGTGAAGCATCGGAATCTATAACAAGTGTCACAGGAATGGTTCAAAACATAGACAGTAAGAAGAGTCAGTTTTCTTGTACTTAAATCGGCATTGTGCCTTTTATATTTAATTCCGATGTAATTTCTTTGTTTCATCGTCAATAAGATGGTCAGAGCGATACAGTAAACCTGAAGTGAAGCATCGGTTCTATAACTAGTGACACAGGAATGGTTCAAAACTTACACGGTAAGAAGAGTCAGTTTTCTTGTACTTAAGTCGGCATTGTGCCTATTGTATTTAATTCCGATGCAATTTCTGTGTTCCATCGTCAATAAGAACTTCAGAAGGATACAGTAAACCTGAAGTGAAGCATCGGAAACTATAACTAGTGTCACAGGAATGATTCAAAGCATAGAGAGTAAGAAGAGTCAATTTTCTTGTACTTAAGTCGGCATTGTGCGTTTTGTGTTTAATTCCGATGCTATATCTGTGTTTCATCGTCAATAAGAAGGTCAGAGGGATACAGTGAACTTGAAGTGAAGCATCGGAATCCATAACTAGTGTCACAGGAATGGTTCAAAACATAGACAGTAAGAAGAGTCAGTTTTCTTGTACTTAAGTCGACATTGTGCCTTTTGCATTTAATTCCGACGCAATTTCTGTGTTTCATCGTCAATAAGAAGGTCAGAGGGAAACAGTAAACCTGAAGTGAAGCATCGGAATCTATAACTGGTGTCACAGGAATGGTTCAAATCATAGATATTAAGAAGTGTGCGTTATCTTGTACTGAAGTCGGCATTGTGCCTTTTGTATTTAATTCCGAAGCAATTTCTGTGTTTCATCGTCAGTAAGAAGGTCAGAGGGATACAGTAAACCTTAAGTAAAGCATCGGAATCTATAACGAGTGTCACATGAATGGTTCAAAACGTAGACAGTAAGAAGAGTCAGTTTTCTTGTACTTAGGTCGGCATTGTGCGTTTTGTATGTAATTCCGATGCAATTTCTGTATTTCATCGTCAATAAGGAGGTCAGAGGGATACAGTAAACCTGAAGTGAAGCATCAGAATCTATAACTAGTGTCACAGGAATGGTACAAAACATAGACAGTAAGAAGTGTCAGTTTTCTTGTACTTAAGTCGGCATTGTGACGTTTGTATTTAATTCCGATGCAATTTCTGTGTTTCATCGTCAATAAGAAGGTCAGAGGCATACAGTAAACCTGAAGTGAAGCATCGGAATCTATAACAAGTGTCACAGGTATGGTTCAAAACATAGACAGTAAGAAGAGTCAGTTTTCTTGTACTTAAGTCGGCATTGTGCATTTTGTAATTATTTCCGATGCAATATCAGTGTTTCATCATCAATAAGAAGGTCAGAGGGATACAGTAAACCTGAAGTGAACCATCGGAATCTATTACTAGTGCCACAGGAATGGTTCAAAACATAGGCAGTAAGAAGAGTCAGTTTTCTTGTACTTAAGTCGGCATTGTGCCTTTTCTATTTAATTCCGATGCAATTTCTATGTTTCATCGTCTATAAGAAGGTCGGAGGGATACAGTAAACCTGAAGTGAAGCATCGGAATCTATAACTAGTGTCACAGGAATGGTTCAAAGCATTGACAGTAAGAAGAGTCAGTTATCTTGTACTTAAGTCGGCATTGTGCCTTTTGTATTTAATTCCGACGCAATTTCTGTGTTTCATCGTCAATAAGAAGGTCAGAGGGATACAGTAAACCTGAAGTGAAGCATCGGAATCTATAACTAGTGTCACAGGAATAGTTCAAAACATAGACAGTAAGAAGAGTCAGTTTTCTTGTACTTAAGTCGGCATTGTGCGTTTTATATTTAATTCTGATGCAATTTTTGTGTTTCATCGTCAATAAGAAGTTCAGAGCTACACAGTAAACCTGAAGTGAAGCATCGGAATCTATAACTAGTGTCACAGAAATGGTTCAAAACACAGACAGTAAGAAGTGTCAGTTATCTTGTACTTAAGTCGGCATTGTGCCTTTTGTATTTAATACCGAAGGTATTTCTGTGTTTCATCGTCAGTAAGAAGGTCAGAGGGATACAGTAAACCTGAAGTAAAGAATCGGAATCTATATTGGGTGTCACATGAATGGTTCAAAACATAGACAGTCAGAAGAGTCAGTTTTCTTGTACTTAAGTCGGCATTGTGATGTTTGTATTTAATTCCGATGCTATTTCTGTGTTTCATCGTCAATAAGAAGGTCAGAGGCATACAGTAAACCTGAAGTGAAGCATCGGAATCTATAACAAGTGTCACAGGAATGGTTCAAATCATAGACAGTAAGAAGAGTCAGTTTTCTTGTACTTAAGTTTGCATTGTGCATTTTGTATTTAATTCCGATGCAATTTCAGTGTTTCATCATCAATAAGAAGGACAGAGGGATACAGTAAACCTGAAGTGAAGCATCGGAATCCATAACTAGTGTCACAGGAATTGTTCAAAACATAGACAGTAAATAGAGTCAGTTTTCTTGTACTTAAGTCGGCATTGTGCCTTTTCTATTTAATTCCTATGCAATTTCTATGTTTCATCGTCTATAAGTAGGTCGGAGGGATACAGTAAACCTGAAGTGAAGCATCGGAATCTATAACTAGTGTCACAGGAATGGTTCAAAACATTGACAGTAAGAAGAGTCAGATATCTTGTACTTAAGTCGGCATTGTGTCTTTTGTATTTAATTCCGAAGCAATTTCTTTGTTTCATCGTCAATAAGAAGGTCAGAGGGATACAGTAAAACTGAAGTAAAGCATCGGAATCTATAACGAGTGTCACATGAATGGTACAAAACATAGACAGTAAGAAGAGTCAGTTTTCTTGTACTTAAGTCGGCATTGTGCCCTTTGTATTTAATTCCGATGCAATTTCGATGTTTCATCGTCAATAAGAAGGTCAGAGGGATACAGTGAACCTGAAGTGAAGCATCGGAATCTATAACTAGTGTCACAGGAATGGTTCAAATCATAGACAGTAAGAAGAGTGAGTTTTATTGTACTTAAGTCGGCATTGTGCGTTTTGTATTTAATTCCGATGCAATTTCGGTGTTTGATGGTCAATAAGAATGTCAGAGGGATACAGTGAACCTGAAGTGAAGCATCGGAATCTATAACTAGTGTCACAGGAATGGTTCAAAGCATAGACAGTAAGAAGAGTCAGTTTTCTTGTACTTAAGTCGGCATTGTGCCTTTTGTATTTAATTCCGATGCAATTTCTGTGTTTCATCGTCAATAAGAAGGTCAGAGGGATACAGTAACCCTGAAGTGAAGCATCGAATCTATAACTAGTGTCACAGGAATGGTTCATAACATAGACAGTAAGAAGAGTCAGTTTTCTTGTACTTAAGTCGGAATTGTGCCTTTTGTATTTAATTCCGATGCAATTTCTGTGTTTCATCGTCAAAAAGAAGGTCAGAGGGATACAGTGAACCTGAAGTGAAGCATCGGAATCCATAACTAGTATCACAGTAATGGTTCAAAACATAGACAGTAAGAAGAGTCAGTTTTCTTGTACTTAAATCGGCATTGTGCCTTTTATATTTAATTCCGATGTAATTTCTTTGTTTCATCGTCAATAAGAAGGTCAGAGGGATACAGTAAACCTGAAGTGAAGCATCGGAATCTATAACTAGTGTCACAGGAATAGTTCAAATCTTACACAGTAAGAAGAGTCAGTTTTCTTGTACTGAAGTCGGCATTGTGCCTATTGTATTTAATTCCGATGCAATTTCTGTGTTTCATCGTCAATATGAACTTTCAGAAGGATACAGTAAACTTGAAGTGAAGCATCGGAAAACTATAACTAGTGTCACAGGAATGATTCAAAGCATCGAGAGTAAGAAGAGTCAATTTTCTTGTACTTAAGTCGGCATTGTGCGTTTTGTGATTAATTCCGATGCAATATCTGTGTTTCATCGTCAATAAGAAGGTCAGAGGGATACAGTGAACCTGAAGTGAAGCATCGGAATCTATAACTAGTGTCACAGGAATGGTTCAAAACATAGACAGTAAGAAGAGTGAGTTTTATTGTACTTAAGTCGGCATTGTGCGTTTTGTATTTAATTCCGATGCAATTTCGGTGTTTGATCGTCAATAAGAATGTCAGAGGGATACGGTGAACCTGAAGTGAAGCATCGGAATCTATAACTAGTGTCACAGGAATGGTTCAAAGCAATAGACAGTAAGAAGAGTCAGTTTTCTTGTACTTAAGTCGGCATTGTGCCTTTTGTATTTAATTCCGATGCAATTTCTGTGTTTCATCGTCAATAAGAAGGTCAGAGGGATACAGTAACCCTGAAGTGAAGCATCGGAATCTATAACTAGTGTCACAGGAATGGTTCAAAACCATAGACAGTAAGAAGAGTCAGTTTTCTTGTACTTAAGTCGGAATTGTGCCTTTTGTATTTAATTCCGATGCAATTTCTGTGTTTCATCGTCAAAAAGAAGGTCAGAGAGATACAGTAACCCTGAAGTGAAGCATCGGAATCTATAACTAGTGTCACAGGAATGGTTCAAAACATAGACAGTAAGAAGAGTCAGTTTTCTTGTACTTAAATCGGCATTGTGCCTTTTATATTTAATTCCGATGTAATTTCTTTGTTTCATCGTCAATAAGAAGGTCAGAGGGATACAGTAAACCTGAAGTGAAGCATCGGAATCTATAACTAGTGTCACAGGAATGGTTCAAATCTTACACAGTAAGAAGAGTCAGTTTTCTTGTACTGAAGTCGGCATTGTGCCTATTGTATTTAATTCCGATGCAATTTCTGTGTTTCATCGTCAATATGAACTTCAGAAGGATACAGTAAACTTGAAGTGAAGCATCGGAAACTATAACTAGTGTCACAGGAATGATTCAAAGCATCGAGAGTAAGAAGAGTCAATTTTCTTGTACTTAAGTCGGCATTGTGCGTTTTGTGTTTAATTCCGATGCAATATCTGTGTTTCATCGTCAATAAGAAGGTCAGAGGGATACAGTAAACCTGAAGTGAAGCATCGGATTCCATAACTAGTGTCACAAAAATGGTTCAAAACATAGACAGTAAGAAGAGTCAGTTTTCTTGTACTTAAGTCGACATTGCGCCTTTTGTATTTAATTCCGACGTAATTTCTGTGTTTCATCGTCAATAAGAAGGTCAGAGGGACACAGTAAACCTGAAGTGAAGCATCGGAATCTATAACTAGTGTCACAGGAATGGTTCAAATCATAGACAGTAAGAAGTGTCAGTTATCTTGTACTTAAGTCTGCATTGTGCCTTTTGTATTTAATTCCGAAGCAATTCTGTGTTTCATCGTCAGTAAGAAGGTCAGAGGGATACAGTAAACCTGAAGTAAAGCATCGGAATCTATAACGAGTGTCACATGAATGGTTCAAAACATAGACAGTAATAAGAGTCAGTTTTCTTGTAGTTAGGTCGGCATTGTGCCTTTTGTATTTAACTCCAATGCAATTTCTGTGTTTCATCGTCAATAAGGAGGTCAGAGGGATACAGTAAACCTGAAGTGAAGCATCAGAATCTATAACTAGTGTCACAGGAATGGTTCAAAACATAGACAGTAAGATGAGTCAGTTTTCTTGTACCTAAGTCGGCATTGTGATGTTTGTATTTAATTCCGATGCAATTTCTGTGTTTCGTCGTCAATAAGAAGGTCAGAGGCATACAGTAAACCTGAAGTGAAGCATCGGAATCTATAACAAGAGTCACAGGAATGGTTCAAAACATAGACAGTAAGAAGAGTCAGTTTTCTTGTACTTAAGTCGGCATTGTGCATTTTGTATTTAATTCCGATGCAACTTCAGTGTTTCATCATCAATAAGAAGGTCAGAGGGATACAGTAAACCTGAAGTGAAGCATCGGAATCTATAACTAGTGTCACAGGAATGGTTGAAATCATAGACAGTAAGAAGAGTCAGTTTTCTTGTACTTAAGTCGGCAATGTGCATTTTCTATTTAATTCCGATGCAATTTCTATGTTTCATCGTCTATAAGAAGGTCGGAGGGATACAGTAAACCTGAAGTGAAGCATCGGAATCTATAACTATTGTCACAGGAATGGTTCAAAACATTGACAGTAAGAAGAGTCAGTTATCTTGTACTTAAGTCGGCATTGTGCCTTTTGTATTTAATTCCGAAGCAATTTCTGTGTTTCATCGCCAATAAGAAGGTCAGAGGGATACAGTAATCCTGAAGTAAAGCATCGGAATCTATATCGAGTGTCAATGATTGGTTCAAAACATAGACAGTAAGATGAGTGAGTTTTATAGTACTTAAGTCGGCATTGTGCCTTTTGTATTTAATTCCGAAGCAATTTCTGTGTTTCATCGTCAGTAAGAAGGTCAGAGGGATACAGTAAACCTGAAGTAAAGCATCGGAATCGATAACGAGTGTCACATGAATGGTTCAAAACATAGACAGTAAGAAGAGTCAGTTATCTTGTACTTAGGTCGGCATTGTGCCTTTTGTATTTAATTCCAATGCAATTTCTGTGTTTCATCGTCAATAAGGAGGTCAGAGGGATACAGTAAACCTGAAGTGAAGCAGCAGAATCTATAACTAGTGTCAGAGGAATGGTTCAAACATAGACAGTAAGAAGAGTCAGTTTTCTTGTACCTAAGTCGGCATTGTGATGTTTGTATTTAATTCCGATGCAATTTCTGTGTTTCGTCGTCAATAAGAAGGTCAGAGGCATACAGTAAACCTGAAGTGAAGCATCGGAATCTATAACAAGTGTCACAGGAATGGTTCAAAACATAGACAGTAAGAAGAGTCAGTTTTCTTGTACTTAAGTCGGCCTTGTGCATTTTGTATTTAATTCCGATGCAATTTCAGTGTTTCATCATCAATAAGAAGGTCAGAGGGATACAGTAAACCTTAAGTGAAGCATCGGAATCTATAACTAGTGTCACAGGAATGGTTCAAAACATAGACAGTAAGAAGAGTCAGTTTTCTTGTACTTAAGTCGGCAATGTGCCTTTTCTATTTAATTCCGATGCAATTTCTATGTTTCATCGTCTATAAGAAGGTCGGAGGGATAAAGTAAACCTGAAGTGAAGCATCGGAATCTATAACTAGTGTCACAGGAATGGTTCAAAACATTGACAGTAAGAAGAGTCAGTTATCTTGTACTTAAGTCGGCATTGTGCCTTTTGTATTTAATTCCGAAGCAATTTCTGTGTTTCATCGTCAATAAGAAGGTCAGAGGGATACAGTAAACCTGAAGTAAAGCATCGGAATCTATAACGAGTGTCACATGAATGGTTCAAAACATAGACAGTAAGAAGAGTGAATTTTATTGTACTTAAGTCGGCATTGTGCGTTTTGCATTTAATTCCGATGCAATTTCGGTGTTTCATCGTCAATAAGAAGGTCAGAGGGATACAGTGAACCTGAAGTGAAGCATCGGAATCTGTAACTAGTGTCACAGGAATGGTTCAAAGCATAGACAGTAAGAAGAGTCAGTTTTCTTGTACTTAAGTCGGCATTGTGATTTTTGTATTTATTTCCGATGCAATTTCTGTGTTTCATCGTCAATAAGAAGGTCAGAGGGATACAGTAACCCTGAAGTGAAGCATCGGAATCTATAACTAGTGTCACAGGAATGGTTCAAAACATAGACAGTAAGAAGAGTCAGTTTTCTTGTACTTAAGTCGGAATTGTGCCTTTTGTATTTAATTCCGATGCAATTTCTGTGTTTCATCGTCAAAAAGAAGGTCAGAGGGATACAGTGAACCTGAAGTGAAGCATCGGAATCCATAACTAGTATCACAGTAATGGTTCAAAACATAGACAGTAAGAAGAGTCAGTTTTCTTGTACTTAAATCGGCATTGTGCCTTTTATATTTAATTCCGATGTAATTTCTTTGTTTCATCGTCAATAAGAAGGTCAGAGCGATACAGTAAACCTGAAGTAAAGCATCGGAATCTATAACTTGTGTCACAGGAATGGTTCAAAACTTACACGGTAAGAAGAGTCAGTTTTCTTGTACTTAAGTCGGCATTGTGCCTATTGTATTTAATTCCGATGCAATTTCTGTGTTCCATCGTCAATAAGAACTTCAGAAGGATACAGTAAACCTGAAGTGAAGCATCGGAAACTATAACTAGTGTCACAGGAATGATTCAAAGCATAGAGAGTAAGAAGAGTCAATTTTCTTGTACTTAAGTCGGCATTGTGCGTTTTGTGTTTAATTCCGATGCAATATCTGTGTTTCATCGTCAATAAGAACGTCAGAGGGATACAGTAAACCTGAAGTGAAGCATCGGAATCCATAACTAGTGTCACAGGAATGGTTCAAAACATAGACAGTAAGAAGAGTCAGTTTTCTTGTACTTAAGTCGACATTGTGCCTTTTGCATTTAATTCCGACGCAATTTCTGTGTTTCATCGTCAATAAGAAGGTCAGAGGGAAACAGTAAACCCGAAGTGAAGCATCGGAATCTATAACTAGCGTCACAGGAATGGTTCAAAGCATAGACAGTAAGAAGAGTCAGTTTTCTTGTACATTAGTCGGCATTGTGCGTTTTATATTTAATTCCGATGCAATTTTTGTATTTCATCGTCAATAAGAAGGTCAGAGGGAAACAGTAAACCTGAAGTGAAGCATCGGAATCTATAACTGGTGCCACAGGAATGGTTCAAATCATAGACATTAAGAAGTGTCCGTTATCTTGTACTGAAGTCGGCATTGTGCCTTTTGTATTTAATTCCGAAGCAATTTCTGTGTTTCATCGTCACTAAGAAGGTCAGAGGGATACAGTAAACCTTAAGTAAAGCATCGGAATCTATAACGAGTGTCACATGAATGGTTCAAAACATAGACAGTAAGAAGAGTCAGTTTTCTTGTACTTAGGTCGGCATTGTGCGTTTTGTATGTAATTCCGATGCAATTTCTGTGTTTCATCGTCAATAAGGAGGTCAGAGGGATACAGTAAACCTGAAGTGAAGCATCAGAATCTATAACTAGTGTCACAGGAATGGTACAAAACATAGACAGTAAGAAGAGTCAGTTTTCTTGTACTTAAGTCGGCATTGTGACGTTTGTATTTAATTCCGATGCAATTTCTGTGTTTCATCATCAATAAGAAGGTCAGAGGCATACAGTAAACCTGAAGTGAAGCATCGGAATCTATAACAAGTGTCACAGGTATGGTTCAAAACATAGACAGTAAGAAGAGTCAGTTTTCTTGTACTTAAGTCGGCATTGTGCATTTTGTATTTAATTCCGATGCAATTTCAGTGTTTCATCATCAATAAGAAGGTCAGAGGGATACAGTAAACCTGAAGTGAACCATCGGAATCTATTACTAGTGCCACAGGAGTGGTTCAAAACATAGGCAGTAAGAAGAGTCAGTTTTCTTGTACTTTAATCGGCAATGTGCGTTTTCTATTTAATTCCGATGCAATTTCTATGCTTCATCGTCTATAAGAAGGTCGGAGGGATACAGTAAACCTGAAGTGAGGCATCGGAATCTATAACTAGTGTCACAGGAATGGTTCAAAGCATTGACAGTAAGAAGAGTCAGTTATCTTGTACTTAAGTCGGCATTGTGCCTTTTGTATTTAATTCCGACGCAATTTCTGTGTTTCATCGTCAATAAGAAGGTCAGAGGGATACAGTAAACCTGAAGTGAAGCATCGGAATCTATAACTAGTGTCACAGGAATAGTTCAAAACATAGACAGTAAGAAGAGTCAGTTTTCTTGTACTTAAGTCGGCATTGTGCGTTTTATATTTAATTCTGATGCAATTTTTGTGTTTCATCGTCAATAAGAAGTTCAGAGGGACACAGTAAACCTGAAGTGAAGCATCGGAATCTATAACTAGTGTCACAGAAATGGTTCAAATCACAGACAGTAAGAAGTGTCAGTTATCTTGTACTTAAGTCGGCATTGTGCCTTTTGTATTTAATACCGAAGGTATTTCTGTGTTTCATCGTCAGTAAGAAGGTCAGAGGGATACAGTAAACCTGAAGTAAAGCATCGGAATCTACAACTAGTGTCACAGGAATGGTTCAAAACATAGACAGTAAGAAGAGTGAGTTTTATTGTACTTAAGTCGGCATTGTGCGTTTTGTATTTAATTCCGATGCAATTTCGGTGTTTCATCGTCAATACGAATGTCAGAGGGATACAGTGAACCTGAAGTGAAGCATCGGAATCTATAACTAGTGTCACAGGAATGGTTCAAAGCATAGACAGTAAGAAGAGTCAGTTTTCTTGTGCTTAAGTCGGCATTGTGCCTTTTGTATTTAATTCCGACGCAATTTCTGTGTTTCATCGTCAATAAGAAGGTCGGAGGGATACAGTAAACCTGAAGTGAAGCATCGGAATCTATAACTAGTGTCACAGGAATGGTTCAAAGCATTGACAGTAAGAAGAGTCAGTTTTCTTGTACTTAAGTCGGCATTGTGCCCTTTGTATTTAATTCCGATGCAATTTCGATGTTTCATCGTCAATAAGAAGGTCAGAGGGATACAGTGAACCTGAAGTGAAGGCATCGGAATCTATAACTAGTGTCACAGGAATGGTTCAAAACATAGACAGTAAGAAGAAGTCAGTTTTATTGTACTTAAGTCGGCATTGTGCGTTTTGTATTAAATTCCGATGCAATTTCGGTGTTTCATCGTCAATAAGAATGTCAGAGGGATACAGTGAACCTGAAGTGAAGCATCGAATCTATAACTAGTGTCACAGGAATGGTTCAAAGCATAGACAGTAAGAAGAGTCAGTTTTCTTGTACTTAAGTCGCATTGTGCCTTTTGTATTTAATTCCGATGCAATTTCTGTGTTTCATCGTCAATAAGAAGGTCAGAGGGGATACAGTAACCCTGAAGTGAAGCATCGGAATCTATAACTAGTGTCACAGGAATGGTTCAAAACATAGACAGTAAGAAGAGTCAGTTTTCTTGTACTTAAGTCGGAATTGTGCCTTTTGTATTTAATTCCGATGCAATTTCTGTGTTTCATCGTCAAAAAGAAGGTCAGAGGGATACAGTGAACCTGAAGTGAAGCATCGGAATCCATAACTAGTATCACAGTAATGGTTCAAACATAGACAGTAAGAAGAATCAGTTTTCTTGTACTTAAATCGGCATTGTGCCTTTTATATTTAATTCCGATGTAATTCCTTTGTTTCATCGTCAATAAGAAGGTCAGAGCGATACAGTAAACCTGAAGTGAAGCATCGGAATCTATAACTAGTGTCACAGGAATGGTTCAAAACTTACACAGTAAGAAGAGTCAGTTTTCTTGTACTTAAGTCGGCATTGTGCCTATTGTATTTAATTCCGATGCAATTTCTGTGTTTCATCGTCAATATGAACTTCAGAAGGATACAGTAAACTTGAAGTGAAGCATCGGAAACTATAACTAGTGTCACAGGAATGATCCAAAGCATCGAGAGTAAGAAGAGTCAATTTTCTTGTACTTAAGTCGGCATTGTGCGTTTTGTGTTTAATTCCGATGCAATATCTGTGTTTCATCGTCAATAAGAAGGTCAGAGGGATACAGGAATCCTGAAGTGAAGCATCGGAATCCATAACTAGTGTCACAAAAATGGTTCAAAACATAGACAGTAAGAAGAGTCAGTTTTCTTGTACTTAAGTCGACATTGTGCCTTTTGTATTTAATTCCGACGCAATTTCTTTGTTTCATCGTCAATAAGAAGGTCAGGGGGATACAGTAAACCTGAAGTGAAGCATCGGAATCTATAACTAGTGTCACAGGAATGGTTCAAAGCATAGACAGTAAGAAGTGTCAGTTTTCTTGTACTTAAGTCGGCATTGTGCCTTTTGTATTTAATTCCGAAGCAATTTCTGTGTTTCGTCGTCAAGAAGAAGGTCAGAGGGATACAGTAAACCTGAAGTAAAGCATCGGAATCTATATCGAGTGTCACATGAATGGTTCAAAACATAGACAGTAAGATGAGTGAGTTTTATTGTACTTAAGTCGGCATTGTGCCTTTTGTATTTAATTCCGAAGCAATTTCTGTGTTTCATCGTCAGTAAGAAGGTCAGAGGGATACAGTAAACCTGAAGTAAAGCATCGGAATCGATAACGAGTGCCACATGAATGGTTCAAAACATAGACAGTAAGAAGAGTCAGTTATCTTGTACTTAGGTCGGCATTGTGCCTTTTGTATTTAATTCCAATGCAATTTCTATGTTTCATCGTCAATAAGGAGGTCAGAGGGATACAGTAAACCTGAAGTGAAGCAGCAGAATCTATAACTAGTGTCAGAGGAATGGTTCAAACATAGACAGTAAGAAGAGTCAGTTTTCTTGTACCTAAGTCGGCATTGTGATGTTTGTATTTAATTCCGATGCAATTTCTGTATTTCGTCGTCAATAAGAAGGTCAGAGGCATACAGTAAACCTGAAGTGAAGCATCGGAATCTATAACAAGTGTCACAGGAATGGTTCAAAACATAGACAGTAAGAAGAGTCAGTTTTCTTGTACTTAAGTCGGCATTGTACATTTTGTATTTAATTCCGATGCAATTTCAGTGTTTCATCATCAATAAGAAGGTCAGAGGGATACAGTAAACCTGAAGTGAAGCATCGGAATCTATAACTAGTGTCACAGGAATGGTTCAAAACATAGACAGTAAGAAGAGTCAGTTTTCTTGTACTTAAGTCGGCAATGTGCCTTTTCTATTTAATTCCGATGCAATTTCTATGTTTCATCGTCTATAAGAAGGTCGGAGGGATAAAGTAAACCAGAAGTGAAGCATCGGAATCTATAACTAGTGTCACAGGAATGGTTCAAAACATTGACAGTAAGAAGAGTCAGTTATCTTGTACTTAAGTCGGCATTGTGCCTTTTGTATTTAATTCCGAAGCAATTTCTGTGTTTCATCGTCAATAAGAAGGTCAGAGGGATACAGTAAACCTGAAGTAAAGCATCGGAATCTATAACGAGTGTCACATGAATGGTTCAAAACATAGACAGTAAGAAGAGTGAGTTATATTGTACTTCAGTCGGCATTATGCGTTTTGTATTTAATTCCGATGCAATTTCGGTGTTTCATCGTCAATAAGAAGGTCAGAGGGATACAGTGAACCTAAAGTGAAGCATCGGAATCTATAACTAGTGTCACAGGAATGGTTCAAAGCATAGACAGTAAGAGGAGTCAGTTTTCTTGTACTTAAGTCGGCATTGTGATTTTTGTATTTAATTCCGATGCAATTTCTGTGTTTCATCGTCAATAAGAAGGTCAGAGGGATACAGTAACCCTGAAGTGAAGCATCGGAATCTATAACTAGTGTCACAGGAATGGTTCAAAACATAGACAGTAAGAAGAGTCAGTTTTCTTGTACTTAAGTCGGAATTGTGTCTTTTGTATTTAATTCCGATGCAATTTCTGTGTTTCATCGTCAAAAAGAAGGTCAGAGGGATACAGTGAACCTGAAGTGAAGCATCTGAATCCATAACTAGTATCACAGTAATGGTTCAAAACATAGACAGTAAGAAGAGTCAGTTTTCTTGTACTTAAATCGACATTGTGCCTTTTATATTTAATTCCGATGTAATTTCTTTGTTTCATCGTCAATAAGAAGGTCAGAGCGATACAGTAAACCTGAAGTGAAGCATCGGAATCTATAACTAGTGTCACAGGAATGGTTCAAAACTTACACGGTAAGAAGAGTCAGTTTTCTTGTACTTAAGTCGGCATTGTGCCTATTGTATTTAATTCCGATGCAATTTTCTGTGTTCCATCGTCAATACGAACTTCAGAAGGATACAGTAAACCTGAAGTGAAGCATCGGAAACTATAACTAGTGTCACAGGAATGATTCAAAGCATAGAGAGTAAGAAGAGTCAATTTTCTTGTACTTAAGTCGGCATTGTGCGTTTTGTGTTTAATTCCGATGCAATATCTGTGTTTCATCGTCAATAAGAAGGTCAGAGGGATACAGTAAACCTGAAGTGTAGCATCGGAAACCATAACTAGTGTCACAGGGATGGTTCAAAACATAGACAGTAAGAAGAGTCAGTTTTCTTGTACTTAAGTCGACATTGTGCCTTTTGCATTTAATTCCGACGCAATTTCTGTGTTTCATCGTCAATAAGAAGGTCAGAGGGAAACAGTAAACCTGAAGAGAAGCATCGGAATCTATAACTAGTGTCACAGGAATGGTTCAAAGCATAGACAGTAAGAAGAGTCAGTTTTCTTGTACATTAGTCGGCATTGTGCGTTTTATATTTAATTCCGATGCAATTTTTGTATTTCATCGTCAATAAGAAGGTCAGAGGGAAACAGTAAACCTGAAGTGAAGCATCGGAATCTATAACAGGTGTCACAGGAATGGTTCAAATCATAGACATTAAGAAGTGTCCGTTATCTTGTACTGAAGTCGGCATTGTGCCTTTTGTATTTAATTCCGAAGCAATTTCTGTGTTTCATCGTCAGTAAGAAGGTCAGAGGGATACAGTAAACCTTAAGTAAAGCATCGGAATCTATAACGAGTGTCACATGAATGGTTCAAAACATAGACAGTAAGAAGAGTCAGTTTTCTTGTACTTAGGTCGGCATTGTGCGTTTTGTATGTAATTCCGATGCAATTTCTGTGTTTCATCGTCAATAAGGAGGTCAGAGGGATACAGTAAACCTGAAGTGAAGCATCAGAATCGATAACTAGTGTCACAGGAATGGTACAAAACATAGACAGTAAGAAGAGTCAGTTTTCTTGTACTTAAGTCGGCATTGTGAGGTTTGTATTTAATTCCGATGCAATTTCTGTGTTTCATCGTCACTAAGAAGGTCAGAGGCATACAGTAAACCTGAAGTGAAGCATCGGAATCTATAACAAGTGTCACAGGTATGGTTCAAAACATAGACAGTAAGAAGAGTCAGTTTTCTTGTACTTAAGTCGGCATTGTGCGTTTTATATTTTATTCTGATGCAATTTTTGTGTTTCATCGTCAATAAGAAGTTCAGGAGGGACACAGTAAACCTGAAGTGAAGCATCGGAATCTATAACTAGTGTCACAGAAATGGTTCAAATCACAGACAGTAAGAAGTGTCAGTTATCTTGTACTTAAGTCGGCAATGTGCCTTTTGTATTTAATACCGAAGGTATTTCTGTGTTTCATCGTCAGTAAGAAGGTCAGAGGGATACAGTAAACCTGAAGTAAAGCATCGAATCTATATTGGGTATCACATGAATGGTTCAAAACATAGACAGTCAGAAGAGTCAGTTTTCTTGTACTTAAGTCGGCATTGTGATGTTTGGATTTAATTCCGATGCTATTTCTGTGTTTCATCGTCAATAAGAAGGTCTGAGGCATACAGTAAACCTGAAGTGAAGCATCGGAATCTATAACGAGAGTCACAGGAATGGTTCAAAACATAGACAGTAAGAAGAGTCATTTTTCTTGTACTTAAGTGGGCATTGTGCATTTTGTATTTAATTCCGATGCAATTTCAGTGTTTCATCATCAATAAGAAGGACAGAGGGATACAGTAAACCTGAAGTGAATCATCGGAATCCATAACTAGTGTCACAGGAATGGTTCGAAACATAGACAGTAAGAAGAGTCAGTTTTCTTGTACTTAAGTCGGCATTGTGCCTTTTCTGTTTAATTCCTATGCAATTTCTATGTTTCATCGTCTATAAGTAGGTCGGAGGGATACAGTAAACCTGAAGTGAAGCATCGGAATCTATAACTAGTGTCACAGGAATGGTTCAAAACATTGACAGTAAGAAGAGTCAGTTATCTTGTACTTAAGTCGGCATTGTGTCTTTTGTATTTAATTCCGAAGCAATTTCTTTGTTTCATCGTCAATAAGAAGGTCAGAGGGATACAGTAAAACTGAAGTAAAGCATCGGAATCTATAACGAGTGTCACATGAATGGTTCAAAACATAGACAGTAAGAAGAGTCAGTTTTCTTGTAATTAAGTCGGCATTGTGCCCTTTGTATTTAATTCCGATGCAATTTCGATGTTCCATCGTCAATAAGAAGGTCAGAGGAATACAGTGAACCTGAAGTGAAGCATCGGAATCTATAACTAGTGTCACAGGAATGGTTCAAAACATAGACAGTAAGAAGAGTGAGTTTTATTGTACTTAAGTCGGCATTGTGCGTTTTGTATTTAATTCCGATGCAATTTCGGTGTTTCATCGTCAATAAGAATGTCAGAGGGATACAGTGAACCTGAAGTGAAGCATCGGAATCTATAACTAGTGTCACAGGAATGGTTCAAAGCATAGACAGTAAGAAGAGTCAGTTTTGTTGTACTTAAGTCGGCATTGTTCCTTTTGTATTTAATTCCGATGCAATTTCTGTGTTTCATCGTCAATAAGAAGGTCAGAGGGATACAGTGAACCTGAAGTGAAGCATCTGAATCCATAACTAGTATCACAGTAATGGTTCAAAACATAGACAGTAAGAAGAGTCAGTTTTCTTGTACTTAAATCGACATTGTGCCTTTTATATTTAATTCCGATGTAATTTCTTTGTTTCATCGTCAATAAGAAGGTCAGAGCGATACAGTAAACCTGAAGTGAAGCATAGG
This sequence comes from Schistocerca piceifrons, assembly GCF_021461385.2. Classification (NCBI taxonomy): domain Eukaryota; kingdom Metazoa; phylum Arthropoda; class Insecta; order Orthoptera; family Acrididae; genus Schistocerca; species Schistocerca piceifrons. The sequence continues at coordinate 139,525 of NW_025727780.1, forward strand.
AATCTATAACTAGTGTCACAGGAATGGTTCAAAACTTACACGGTAAGAAGAGTCAGTTTTCTAGTACTTAAGTCGGCATTGTGCCTATTGTATTTAATTCCGATGCAATTTTCTGTGTTCCATCGTCAATAAGAACTTCAGAAGGATACAGTAAACCTGAAGTGAAGCATCGGAAACTATAACTAGTGTCACAGGAATGATTCAAAGCATAGAGAGTAAGAAGAGTCAATTTTCTTGTACTTAAGTCGGCATTGTGCGTTTTGTGTTTAATTCCGATGCAATATCTGTGTTTCATCGTCAATAAGAAGGTCAGAGGGATACAGTAAACCTGAAGTGTAGCATCGGAATCCATAACTAGTGTCACAGGGATGGTTCAAAACATAGACAGTAAGAAGAGTCAGTTTTCTTGTACTTAAGTCGACATTGTGCCTTTTGCATTTAATTCCGACGCAATTTCTGTGTTTCATCGTCAATAAGAAGGTCAGAGGGAAACAGTAAACCTGAAGAGAAGCATCGGAATCTATAACTAGTGTCACAGGAATGGTTCAAAGCATAGACAGTAAGAAGAGTCAGTTTTCTTGTACATTAGTCGGCATTGTGCGTTTTATATTTAATTCCGATGCAATTTTTGTATTTCATCGTCAATAAGAAGGTCAGAGGGAAACAGTAAACCTGAAGTGAAGCATCGGAATCTATAACAGGTGTCACAGGAATGGTTCAAATCATAGACATTAAGAAGTGTCCGTTATCTTGTACTGAAGTCGGCATTGTGCCTTTTGTATTTAATTCCGAAGCAATTTCTGTGTTTCATCGTCAGTAAGAAGGTCAGAGGGATACAGTAAACCTTAAGTAAAGCATCGGAATCTATAACGAGTGTCACATGAATGGTTCAAAACATAGACAGTAAGAAGAGTCAGTTTTCTTGTACTTAAGTCGGCATTGTGCATTTTGTATTTAATTCCGATGCAATTTCAGTGTTTCATCATGAATAAGAAGGTCAGAGGGATACAGTAAACCTGAAGTGAACCATCGGAATCTATTACTAGTGCCACAGGAATGGTTCAAAACATAGGCAGTAAGAAGAGTCAGTTTTCTTGTACTTAAGTCGGCATTGTGCCTTTTCTATTTAATTCCGATGCAATTTCTATGTTTCATCGTCTATAAGAAGGTCGGAGGGATACAGTAAACCTGAAGTAAAGCATCGGAATCTATAACTAGTGTCACAGGAATGGTTCAAAGCATTGACAGTAAGAAGAGTCAGTTATCTTGTACTTAAGTCGGCATTGTGCCTTTTGTTTTTAATTCCGACGCAATTTCTGTGTTTCATCGTCAATAAGAAGGTCAGAGGGATACAGTAAACCTGAAGTGAAGCATCGGAATCTATAACTAGTGTCACAGGAATGGTTCAAAGCATAGACAGTAAGAAGAGTCAGTTTTCTTGTACTTAAGTCCGCATTGTGCCTTTTCTATCTAATTCCTATGCAATTTCTATGTTTCATCGTCTATAAGTAGGTCGGAGGGATACAGTAAACCTGAAGTGAAGCATCGGAATCTATAACTAGTGTCACAGGAATGGTTCAAAACATTGACAGTAAGAAGAGTCAGTTATCTTGTACTTAAGTCGGCATTGTGTCTTTTGTATTTAATTCCGAAGCAATTTCTTTGTTTCATCGTCAATAAGAAGGTCAGAGGGATACAGTAAAACTGAAGTAAAGCATCGGAATCTATAACGAGTGTGACATGAATGGTTCAAAACATAGACAGTAAGAAGAGTCAGTTTTCTTGTACTTAAGTCGGCATTGTGCCCTTTGTATTTAATTCCGATGCAATTTCGATGTTCCATCGTCAATAAGAAGGTCAGAGGAATACAGTGAACCTGAAGTGAAGCATCGGAATCTATAACTAGTGTCACAGGAATGGTTCAAAACATAGACAGTAAGAAGAGTGAGTTTTATTGTACTTAAGACGGCATTGTGCGTTTTGTATTTAATTCCGATGCAATTTCGGTGTTTCATCGTCAATAAGAATGTCAGAGGGATACAGTGAACCTGAAGTGAAGCATCGGAATCTATAACTAGTGTCACAGGAATGGTTCAAAGCATAGACAGTAAGAAGAGTCAGTTTTCTTGTACTTAAGACGGCATTGTTCCTTTTGTATTTAATTCCGATGCAATTTCTGTGTTTCATCGTCAATAAGAAGGTCAGAGGGATACAGTAACCCTGAAGTGAAGCATCGGAATCTATAACTAGTGTCACAGGAATGGTTCAAACATAGACAGTAAGAAGAGTCAGTTTTCTTGTACTTAAGTCGGAATTGTGCCTTTTGTATTTAATTCCGATGCAATTTCTGTGTTTCATCGTGAAAAAGAAGGTCAGAGGGATACAGTGAACCTGAAGTGAAGCATCGGAATCCATAACTAGTATCACAGTAATGGTTCAAAACATAGACAGTAAGAAGAGTCAGTTTTCTTGTACTTAAATCGGCATTGTGCCTTTTATATTTAATTCCGATGTAATTTCTTTGTTTCATCGTCAATAAGAAGGTCAGAGGGATACAGTAAACCTGAAGTGAATCATCGGAATCTATAACTAGTGTCACAGGAGTGGTTCAAAACTTACACAGTAAGAAGAGTCAGTTTTCTTGTACTTAAGTCGACATTGTGCCTATTGTATTTAATTCCGATGCAATTTCTGTGTTCATCATCAATATGAACTTCAGAAGGATACAGTAAACTTGAAGTGAAGCATCGGAAACTATAACTAGTGTCACAGGAAAGATTCAAAGCATCGAGAGTAAGAAGAGTCAATTTTCTTGTACTTAAGTCGGCATTGTGCGTTTTGTGTTTAATTCCGATGCAATATCTGTGTTTCATCGTCAACAAGAAGGTCAGAGGGATACAGTAAACCTGATATGAAGCATCGGAATCCATAACTAGTGTCACAAAAATGGTTCAAAACATAGACAGTAAGAAGAGTCAGTTTTCTTGTACTTAAGTCGACATTGTGCCTTTTGTATTTAATTCCGACGCAATTTCTGTGTTTCATCGTCAATAAGAAGGTCAGAGGGATACAGTAAACCTGAAGTGAAGCATCGGAATCTATAACTAGTGTCACAGGAATGGTTCAAAGCATAGACAGTAAGAAGAGTCAGTTTTCTTGTACATTAGTCGGCATTGTGCGTTTTATATTTAATTCCGATGCAATTTTTGTGTTTTATCGTCAATAAGACGGTCAGAGGAAAACAGTAAACCTGAAGTGAAGCATCGGAATCTATAACTAGTGTCACAGGAATGGTTCAAATCATAGACATTAAGAAGTGTCCGTTATCTTGTACTGAAGTCGGCATTGTGCCTTTTGTATTTAATTCCGAAGCAATTTCTGTATTTCATCGTCAGTAAGAAGGTCAGAGGGATACAGTAAACCTTAAGTAAAGCATCGGAATCTATAACGAGTGTCACATGAATGGTTCAAAACATAGACAGTAAGAAGAGTCAGTTTTCTTGTACTTAGGTCGGCATTGTGCGTTTTGTATGTAATTCCGATGCAATTTCTGTGTTTCATCGTCAATAAGGAGGTCAGAGGGATACAGTAAACCTGAAGTGAAGCATCAGAATCTATAACTAGTGTCACAGGAACGGTTCAAAACATAGACAGTAAGAAGAGTCAGTTTTCTTGTACTTAAGTAGGCATAGTGACGTTTGCATTTAATTCCGATGCAATTTCTGTGTTTCATCGTCAATAAGAAGGTCAGAGGCATACAGTAAACCTGAAGTGAAGCATCGGAATCTATAACAAGTGTCACAGGTATGGTTCAAAACATAGACAGTAAGAAGAGTCAGTTTTCTTGTACTTAAGTCGGCATTGTGCATTTTGTATTTAATTCCGATGCAATTTCAGTGTTTCATCATCAATAAGAAGGTCAGAGGGATACAGTAAACCTGAAGTGAACCATCGGAATCTATAACTAGTGCCACAGGAATGGTTCAAAACATAGACAGTAAGAAGAGTCAGTTTTCTTGTACTTAAGTCGGCATTGTGCCTTTTCTATTTAATTCCGATGCAATTTCTATGTTTCATCGTCTATAAGAAGGTCGGAGGGATACAGTAAACCTGAAGTGAAGCATCGGAATCTATAACTAGTGTCACAGGAATGGTTCAAAGCATTGACAGTAAGATGAGTCAGTTTTCTTGTACTTAAGTCGGCATTGTGCCTTTTGTATTTAATTCCGACGCAATTTCTGTGTTTCATCGTCAATAAGAAGGTCAGAGGGATACAGTAAACCTGAAGTGAAGCATCGGAATCTGTAACTAGTGTCACAGGAATAGTTCAAAGCATAGACAGTAAGAAGAGTCAGTTTTCTTGTACTTAAGTCGGCATTGTGCGTTTTATATTTAATTCTGATGAAATTTTTGTGTTTCATCGTCAATAAGAAGTTCAGAGGGACACAGTAAACCTGAAGTGAAGCATCGGAATCTATAACTAGTGTCACAGAAATGGTTCATATCACAGACAGTAAGAAGTGTCAGTTATCTTGTACTTAAGTCGGCATTGTGCCTTTTGTATTTAATACCGAAGGAATTTCTGTGATTCATCGTCAGTAAGAAGGTCAGAGGGATACAGTAAACCTGAAGTTAAGCATCGGAATCTATATTTTGTGTCACATGAATGGTTCAAAACATAGACAGTCAGAAGAGTCAGTTTTCTTGTACTTAAGTCGGCATTGTGATGTTTGTATTTAATTCCGATGCTATTTCTGTGTTTCATCGTCAATAAGAAGGTCAGACGCATACAGTAAACCTGAAGTGAAGCATCGGAATCTATAACAAGTGTCACAGGAATGGTTCAAAACATAGACAGTAAGAAGAGTCAGTTTTCTTGTATTTAAGTGGGCTTTGTGCATTTTGTATTTAATTCCGATGCAATTTCAGTGTTTCATCATCAATAAGAACGTCAGAGGGATACAGTAAACCTGAAGTGAAGCATCGGAATCCATAACTAGTGTCACAGCAATGGTTCAAAACATAGACAGTAAGAAGAGTCAGTTTTCTTGTACTTAAGTCGGCATTGTGCCTTTTCTATTTAATTCCTATGCAATTTCTATGTTTCATCGTCTATAAGTAGGTCGGAGGGATACAGTAAACCTGAAGTGAAGCATCGGAATCTATAGCTAGTGTCACACGAATGGTTCAAAACATTGACAGTAAGAAGAGTCAGTTATCTTGTACTTATGTCGGCATTGTGTCTTTTGTATTTAATTCCGAAGTAATTTCTTTGTTTCATCGTCAATAAGAAGGTCAGAGGGATACAGTAAACCTGAAGTAAAGCATCGGAATCTATAACTAGTGTCATAGGAATGGTTCAAAACATAGGCAGTAAGAAGAGTCAGTTTTCTTGTACTTAAGTCGGAATTGTGCATTTTGTATTTAATTCCGATGCAATTTGTGTTTCATCGTCAAAAAGAAGGTCAGAGGGATACAGTGAACCTGAAGTGAAGCATCGGAATCTATACTGGGTGTCACATGAATGGTTCAAAACATAGACAGTAAGAAGACTCAGTTTTCTTGTACTTAAATCGGCATTGTGCCTTTTATATTTAATTCCGATGTAATTTCTGTGTTTCATCGTCAATAAGAAGGTCAGAGGGATACAGTAAACCTGAAGTGAAGCATCGGAATCTATAACTAGTGTCACAGGAATGGTTCAAAACATAGACAGTAAGAAGAGTTAGTTTTCTTGTACTGAAGTCGGCCTTGTGCCTTTTCTATTTAATTCCGATGCAATTTCTATGTTTCATCGTCTATTAGAAGGTCAGAGGGATACAGTAAACCTGAAGTGAAGCATCGGAATCTATAAGTAGTGTCACAGGAATGGTTCAAAGCATTGACAGTAAGACGAGTCAGTTATCTTGTACTTAAGTCGGCATTGTGCCTTTTGTATTTAATTCCGAAGCAATTTCTGTGTTTCATCGTCAATAAGAATGTCAGAGGGATACTGTAAACCTGAAGTAAAGCATCGGAATCTATAACGAGTGTCACATAAATGGTTCAAAACATAGACAGTAAGAAGAGTCAGTTTTCTTGTACTTAAGTCGGCATTGTGCGTTTTGTATGTAATTCCGATGCAATTTCAGAGTTTCATCGTCAATAAGAAGGTCAGAGGGATACAGTGAACCTGAAGTGAAGCATCGGAATCTATAACTAGTGTCACAGGAATGGTTCAAAACATAGACAGTAAGAAGAGTCAGTTTTCTTGTACTTAAGTCGGTATTGTGCCTTTTGTATTTAATTCCGATGCAATTTCTGTGATTCATCGTCAATAGGAAGGTCAGAGGGATACAGTAACCCTGAAGTGAAGCATCGGAATCTATAACTAGTGTCACAGGAATGGTTCAAACATAGACAGTGAGAAGAGTCAGTTTTCTTGTACTTAAGTCGGCATTGTGCCTTTTGTATTTAATTCCAATGCAATTTCTGTGTTTCATCGTCAATAAGAAGGTCAGAGGGACACAGTAAACCTGAAGTGAAGCATAGGATTCTATAACTAGTGTCACAGGAATGGTTCAAAACTTACACAGTAAGAAGAGTCAGTTTCCTTGTACTTAAGTCGGCATTGTGCCTATTGTATTTAATTCCGATGCAATTTCTGTGTTTCATCGTCAATAAGAATTTCAGAAGAATACAGTAAACCTGAAGTGAAGCATCGGAATCCATAACTAGTGTCACAGGAATGGTTCAAAACATAGACAGTAAGAAGAGTCAGTTTTCTTGTACTTAAGTCGGCATTGTGCCTTTTCTATTTAATTCCTATGCAATTTCTATGTTTCATCGTCTATAAGTAGGTCGGAGGGATACAGTAAACCTGAAGTGAAGCATCGGAATCTATAACTAGTGTCACAGGAATGGTTCAAAACATTGACAGTAAGAAGAGCCAGTTATCTTGTACTTAAGTCGGCATTGTGTTTTTTGTATTTAATTCCGAAGCAATTTCTTTGTTTCATCGTCAATAAGAAGGTCAGAGGGATACAGTAAAACTGAAGTAAAGCATCGGAATCTATAACGAGTGTCACATGAATGGTTCAAATCATAGACAGTAAGAAGAGTCAGTTTTCTTGTACTTAAGTCGGCATTGTGCTTTGTATTTAATTCCGATGCAATTTCGATGTTTCATCGTCAATAAGAAGGTCGGAGGGATACAGTGAACCTGAAGTGAAGCATCGGAATGTATAACTAGTGTCACAGGAATGGTTCAAAACATAGACAGTAAGAAGAGTGAGTTTTATTGTACTTAAGTCGGCATTGTGCGTTTTGTATTTAATTCCGATGCAATTTCGGTGTTTCATCGTCAATAAGAATGTCAGAAGGATACAGTGAACCTGAAGTGAAGCATCGGAATCTATAACTAGTGTCACAGGAAATGGTTCAAAACATAGACAGTAAGAAGAGTCAGTTTTCTTGTACTTAAGTCGCCATTGTGCCTTTTGTATTTAATTTCGATGCAATTTCTGTGTTTCATCGTCAATAAGAAGGTCAGAGGGATACAGTAACCCTGATGTGAAGCATCGGAATCTATAACTAGTGTCACAGGAATGGTTCAAAACATAGACAGTAAGAAGAGTGAGGTTTTCTTGTACTTAAGTCGGAATTGTGCCTTTTGTATTTAATTCCGATGCAATTTCTGTGTTTCATCGTCAAAAAGAAGGTCAGAGGGATACAGTGAACCTGAAGTGAAGCATCGGAATCCATAACTAGTATCACAGTAATGGTTCAAAACATAGACAGTAAGAAGAGTCAGTTTTCTTGTACTTAAATCGGCATTGTGCCTTTTATATTTAATTCCGATGTAATTTCTTTGTTTCATCGTCAATAAGAAGGTCAGAGGGATACATTAAACCTGAAGTGAAGCATCGGAATCTATAACTAGTGTCACAGGAATGGTTCAAAACTTACACAGTAAGAAGAGTCAGTTTTCTTGTACTTAAGTCGGCATTGTGCCTATTGTATTTAATTCCGATGCAATTTCTGTGTTTCATCGTCAGTATGAACTTCAGAAGGATACAGTAAACCTGAAGTGAAGCATCGGAAACCATAACTAGTGTCACAGGAATGATTAAAAGCATAGAGAGTAAGAAGAGTCAATTTTCTTGTACTTAAGTCGGCATTGTGCGTTTTGTGTTTAATTACGATGCAATATCTGTGTTTCATCGTCAATAAGAAGGTCAGAGGGATACAGTAAACCTGAAGTGAAGCATCGGAATCTGTAACTAGTGTCACAGGAATAGTTCAAAGCATAGACAGTAAGAAGAGTCAGTTTTCTTGTACTTAAGTCGGCATTGTGCGTTTTATATTTAATTCTGATGCAATTTTTGTGTTTCATCGTCAATAAGAAGTTCAGAGGGACACAGTAAACCTGAAGTGAAGCATCGGAATCTATAACTAGTGTCACAGGAATGGTTAAAAACATGGAGAGTAAGAAGAGTCAATTTTCTTGTACTTAAGTCGGCATTGTGCTTTTTGTGTTTAATTCCGATGCAATATCTGTGCTTCATCGTCAATAAGAAGGTCAGAGGGATACAGTAAACCTGAAGTGAAGCATCGGAATCTATATTTAGTGTCACAGGAATGGTTCAAAACATAGACAGTAAGAAGAGTCAGTTTTCTTGTACTTAAGTCGGCATTGTGCGTTTTGTATTTAATTCCGATGCAATTTCGGTGTTTCATCGTCAATAAGAAGGTCAGAGGGATACAGTGAACCTGAAGTGAAGCATCGGAATCTATAACTAGTGTCACAGGAATGGTTCAAAACATAGACAGTAAGAAGAGTCAGTTTTCTTGTACTTAAGTCGGCATTGTGCCTTTTGTATTTAATTCCGATGCAATTTCTGTGTTTCATCGTCAATAGGAAGGTCAGAGGGATACAGTAACCCTGAAGTGAAGCATCGGAATCTATAACTAGTGTCACAGGAATGGTTCAAACATAGACAGTTAGAAGAGTCAGTTTTCTTGTACTTAAGTCGGCATTGTGCCTTTTGTAATTAATTCCAATGCAATTTATGTGTTTCATCGTCAATAAGAAGGTCAGAGGGACACAGTAAACCTGAAGTGAAGCATAGGATTCTATAACTAGTGTCACAGGAACGGTTCAAAACTTACACAGTAAGAAGAGTCAGTTTTCTTGTACTTAGGTCGGCATTGTGCCTTTTGTATTTAATTCCAATGCAATTTCTGTGTTTCATCGTCAATAAGGAGGTCTGAGGGATACAGTAAACCTGAAGTGAAGCATTAGAATCTATAACTAGTGTCAGAGGAATGGTTCAAAACATAGACAGTAAGAAGAGTCAGTTTTCTTGTACTTAAGTCGGCAATGTGCCTTTTCTATTTAATTCCGATGCAATTTCTATGTTTCATCGTCTATAAGAAGGTCGGAGGGATAAAGTAAACCAGAAGTGAAGCATCGGAATCTATAACTAGTGTCACAGGAATGGTTCAAATCATTGACAGTAAGAAGAGTCAGTTATCTTGTACTTTAGTCGGCATTGTGCCTTTTGTATTTAATTCCGAAGCAATTTCTGTGTTTCATCGCCAATAAGAAGGTCAGCGGGATACAGTAAACCTGAAGTAAAGCATCGGAATCTATAACGAGTGTCACATGAATGGTTCAAAACATAGACAGTAAGAAGAGTGAGTTTTATTGTACTTAAGTCGGCATTGTGCTTTTTGTATTTAATTCCGATGCAATTTCGGTGTTTCATCGTCAATAAGAAGGTCAGAGGGATACAGTGAACCTGAAGTGAAGCATCGGAATCTATAACTAGTGTCACAGGAATGGTTCAAAGCATAGACAGTAAGAAGAGTCAGTTTTCTTGTACTTAAGTCGGCATTGTGCCTTTTGTATTTAATTCCGATGCAATTTCTGTGTTTCATCGTCAATAAGAAGGTCAGAGAGATACAGTAACCCTGAAGTGATGCATCGGAATCTATAACTAGTGTCACATTAATGGTTCAAAACATAGACAGTAAGAAGAGTCAGTTTTCTTGTACTTAAGTCGGAATTGTGCCTTTTGTATTTAATTCCGATGCAATTTCTGTGTTTCATCGTCAAAAAGAAGGTCAGAGGGATACAGTGAACCTGAAGTGAAGCATCGGAATCCATAACTAGTATCACAGTAATGGTTCAAAACATAGACAGTAAGAAGAGTCAGTTTTCTTTTACTTAAATCGGCATTGTGCCTTTTATATTCAATTCCGATGTAATTTCTTTGTTTCATCGTCAATAAGAAGGTCAGAGGGATACAGTAAACCTGAAGTGAAGCATCGGAATCTATAACTAGTGTCACAGGAATGGTTCAAAACTTACACAGTAAGAAGAGTCAGTTTTCTCGTACTTAAGTCGGCATTGTGCCTATTGTATTTAATTCCGATGCAAATTCTGTGTTTCATCGTCAATAAGAACTTCAGAAGGATACAGTAAACCTGAAGTGAAGCATCGGAAACTATAACTAGTGTCACAGGAATTATTCAAAGCATAGAGAGTAAGAAGAGTCAATTTTCTTGTACTTAAGTCGGCATTGTGCGTTTTGTGTTTAATTCCGATGCAATATCTGTGTTTCATCGTCAATAAGAAGGTCAGAGGGATACAGTAAACCTGAAGTGATGCATCGGAATCCATAACTAGTGTCACAGGAATGGTTCAAAACATAGACAGTAAGAAGAGTCAGTTTTCTTGTACTTAAGTCGACATTGTGCCTTTTGTATTTAATTCCGACGCAATTTCTGTGTTTCATCGTCAATAAGAAGGTCAGAGGGAAACAGTAAACCTGAAGTGAAGCATCGGAATCTATAACTAGTGTCACAGGAATGGTTCAAAGCATAGACAGTAAGAAGAGTCAGTTTTCTTGTACATTAGTCGGCATTGTGCGTTTTATATTTAATTCCGATGCAATTTTTGTGTTTCATCGTCAATAAGAAGGTCAGAGGGAAACAGTAAACCTGAAGTGAAGCATCGGAATCTATAACTAGTGTCACAGGAATGGTTCAAGTCATAGACATTAAGAAGTGTCCGTTATCTTGTACTTAAGTCGGCATTGTGCGTTTTATATTTAATTCTGATGCAATTTTTGTGTTTCATCGTCAATAAGAAGTTCAGAGGGACACAGTAAACCTGAAGTGAAGCATCGGAATCTATAACTAGTGTCACACAAATGGTTCAAATCACAGACAGTAAGAAGTGTCAGTTATCTTGTACTTAAGTCGGCATTGTGCCTTTTGTATTTAATACCGAAGGAATTTCTGTGTTTCATCGTCAGTAAGAAGGTCAGAGGGATACAGTAAACCTGAAGTAAAGCATCGGAATCTATATTGGGTGTCACATGAATGGTTCAAAACATAGACAGTCAGAACAGTCAGTTTTCTTGTACTTAAGTCGGCATTGTCATGTTTGTATTTAATTCCGATGCTATTTCTGTGTTTCATCATCAATAAGAAGGTCAGAGGGATACAGTAAACCTGAAGTGAAGCATCGGAATCTATAACAAGTGTCACAGGAATGGTTCAAAACTTAGACAGTAAGAAGAGTCAGTTTTCTTGTACTTAAGTGGGCATTGTGCATTTTGTATTTAATTCCGATGCAATTTCAGTGTTTCATCATCAATACGAAGGTCAGAGGGATACAGTAAACCTGAAGTGAAGCATCGGAATCCATAACTAGTGTCACAGGAATGGTTCAAAACATAGACAGTAAGAAGAGTCAGTTTTCTTGTACTTAAGTCGGCATTGTGCCTTTTCTATTTAATTCCTATGCAATTTCTATGTTTCATCGTCTATAAGTAGTTCGGAGGGATAGAGTGAACCTGAAGTGAAGCATCGGAATCTATAACTAGTGCCACAGGAATGGTTCAAAACATTGACAGTAAGAAGAGTCAGTTATCTTGTACTTAAGTCGGCATTGTGTCTTTTGTATTTAATTCCGAAGCAATTTCTTTGTTTCATCGTCAATAAGAAGGTCAGAGGGATACAGTAAACCTGAAGTAAAGCATCGGAATCTATAACTAGTGTCATAGGAATGGTTCAAAACATAGACAGTAAGAAGAGTCAGTTTTCTTGTACTTAAGTCGGAATTGTGCATTTTGTATTTAATTCCCATGCAATTTGTGTTTCATCGTCAAAAAGAAGGTCAGAGGGAAACAGTGAACCTGAAGTGAAGCATCGGAATCTATAACTAGTGTCACAGTAATGGTTCAAAACATAGACAGTAAGAAGAGTCAGTTTTCTTGAACTTAAATCGGCATTGTGCCTTTTATATTTAATTCCGATGTAATTTCTGTGTTTCATCGTCAATAAGAACGTCAGAGGGATACAGTAAACCTGAAGTGAAGCATCGGAATCTATAACTAGTGTCACAGGAATGGTTCAAAACATAGACAGTAAGAAGAGTCAGTTTTCTTGTACTGAAGTCGGCCTTGTGCCTTTTCTATTTAATTCCGATGCAATTTCTATGTTTCATCGTCTATTAGAAGGTCGGAGGTATACAGTAAACCTGAAGTGAAGCATCGGAATCTATAAGTAGTGTCACAGGAATGGTTCAAAGCATTGACAGTAAGAAGAGTCAGTTATCTTGTACTTAAGTCGGCATTGTGCCTTTTGTATTTAATTCCGAAGCAATTTCTGTGTTTCATCGTCAATAAGAATGTCAGAGGGATACAGTAAACCTGAAGTAAAGCATCGGAATCTATAACGAGTGTCACATAAATTGTTCAAAACGTAGACAGTAAGAAGAGTCAGTTTTCTTGTACTTAAGTCGACATTGTGCCTTTTGTATTTAATTCCGACGCAATTTCTGTGTTTCATCGTCAATAAGAAGGTCAGAGGGAAACAGTAAACCTGAAGTGAAGCATCGGAATCTATAACTAGTGTCACAGGAATGGTTCAAAGCATAGACAGTAAGAAGAGTCAGTTTTCTTGTACATTAGTCGGCATTGTGCGTTTTATATTTAATTCCGATGCAATTTTTGTGTTTCATCGTCAATAAGAAGGTCAGAGGGAAACAGTAAACCTGAAGTGAAGCATCGGAATCTATAACTAGTGTCACAGGAATGGTTCAAGTCATAGACATTAAGAAGTGTCCGTTATCTTGTACTGAAGTCAGCATTGTGCCTTTTGTATTTAATTCCGAAGCAATTTCTGTGTTTCATTGTCAGTAAGAAGGTCAGAGGGATACAGTAAACCTGAAGTAAAGCATCGGAATCTATAACAAGTGTCACAGGTATGGTTCAAAACATAGACAGTAAGAAGAGTCAGTTTTCTTGTACTTAAGTCGGCATTGTGACGTTTGTATTTAATTCCGATGCAATTTCTGTGTTTCATCGTCAATAAGAAGGTCAGAGGCATACAGTGAACCTGAAGTGAAGCATCGGAATCTATAACAAGTGTCACAGGTATGGTTCAAAACATAGACAGTAAGAAGATTCAGTTTTCTTGTACTTAAATCGGCATTGTGCATTTTGTATTTCATTCCGATGCAATCTCAGTGTTTCATCATCAATAAGAAGGTCAGAGGGATACAGTAAACCTGAAGTGAACCATCGGAATCTATAACTAGTGCCACAGGAATGGTTCAAAACATAGACAGTAAGAAGAGTCAGTTTTCTTGTATTTAAGTCGGCATTGTGCCTTTTCTATTTAATTCCGATGCAATTTCTATGTTTCATCGTCTATAAGAAGGTCGGAGGGACACAGTAAACCTGAAGTGAAGCATCGGAATCTATAACTAGTGTCACAGGAATGGTTCAAAGCATTGACAGTAAGAAGAGTCAGTTATCCTCTACTTAAGTCGGCATTGTGCCTTTTGTATTTAATTCCGACGCAATTTCTGTGTTTCATCGTCAATAAGAAGGTCAGAGGGATACAGTAAACCTGAAGTGAAGCATCGGAATCTATAACTAGTGTCACAGGAATAGTTCAAAGCATAGACAGTAAGAAGAGTCAGTTTTCTTGTACTTAAGTCGGCATTGTGCGTTTTATATTTAATTCTGATGCAATTTTTGTGTTTCATCGTCAATAAGAAGTTCAGAGGCACACAGTAAACCTGAAGTGAAGCATCGGAATCTATAACTAGCGTCACAGGAATGGTTCAAAGCATAGAGAGTAAGAAGAGTCAGTTTTTTTGTACTTAAGTTGGCATTGTGCGTTTTATATTTAATTCTGATGCAATTTTTGTGTTTCATCGTCAATAAGAAGGTCAGAGGGATACAGTAAACCTGAAGTGAAGCATCGGAATCCATAACTAGTGTCACAGGAATGATTCAAAACATAGACAGTAAGAAGAGTCAGTTTTCTTGTACTTATGTCGACATTGTGCCTTTTGTATTTAATTCCGACGCAATTTCTGTGTTTCATCGTCAATAAGAAGGTCAGAGGGAAACAGTAAACCTGAAGTGAAGCATCGGAATCTATAACTAGTGTCAGAGGAATGGTTCAAAGCATAGACAGTAAGAAGAGTCAGTTTTCTTGTACATTAGTCGGCATTGTGCGTTTTATATTTAATTCCGATGCAATTTTTGTGTTTCATCGTCAATAAGAAGGTCAGAGGGAAACAGTAAACCTGAAGTGAAGCATCGGAATCTATAACTAGTGTCACAGGAATGGTTCAAGTCATAGACATTAAGAAGTGTCCGTTATCTTGTACTGAAGTCGGCATTGTGCCTTTTGTATTTAATTCCGAAGCAATTTCTGTGTTTCATCGTCAATAAGAATGTCAGAGGGATACAGTAAACCTGAAGTAAAGCATCGGAATCTATAACGAGTGTCACATAAATTGTTCAAAACGTAGACAGTAAGAAGAGTCAGTTTTCTTGTACTTAAGTCGACATTGTGCCTTTTGTATTTAATTCCGACGCAATTTCTGTGTTTCATCGTCAATAAGAAGGTCAGAGGGAAACAGTAAACCTGAAGTGAAGCATCGGAATCTATAACTAGTGTCACAGGAATGGTTCAAAGCATAGACAGTAAGAAGAGTCAGTTTTCTTGTACATTAGTCGGCATTGTGCGTTTTATATTTAATTCCGATGCAATTTTTGTGTTTCATCGTCAATAAGAAGGTCAGAGGGAAACAGTAAACCTGAAGTGAAGCATCGGAATCTATAACTAGTGTCACAGGAATGGTTCAAGTCATAGACATTAAGAAGTGTCCGTTATCTTGTACTGAAGTCGGCATTGTGCCTTTTGTATTTAATTCCGAAGCAATTTCTGTGTTTCATTGTCAGTAAGAAGGTCAGAGGGATACAGTAAACCTGAAGTAAAGCATCGGAATCTATAACAAGTGTCACAGGTATGGTTCAAAACATAGACAGTAAGAAGAGTCAGTTTTCTTGTACATTAGTCGGCATTGTGCGTTTTGTATGTAATTCCGATGCAATTTCTGTGTTTCATCGTCAATAAGAAGGTCAGAGGGATACAGTAAACCTGAAGTGAAGCATAAGAATCTATAACTAGTGCCACAGGAATAGTTCAAACATAGACAGTAAGAAGAGTCAGTTTTCTTGTACTTAAGTCGGCATTGTGACGTTTGTATTTAATTCCGATGCAATTTCTGTGTTTCATCGTCAATAAGAAGGTCAGAGGCATACAGTGAACCTGAAGTGAAGCATCGGAATCTATAACAAGTGTCACAGGTATGGTTCAAAACATAGACAGTAAGAAGATTCAGTTTTCTTGTACTTAAATCGGCATTGTGCATTTTGTATTTCATTCCGATGCAATCTCAGTGTTTCATCATCAATAAGAAGGTCAGAGGGATACAGTAAACCTGAAGTGAACCATCGGAATCTATAACTAGTGCCACAGGAATGGTTCAAAACATAGACAGTAAGAAGAGTCAGTTTTCTTGTATTTCAGTCGGCATTGTGCCTTTTCTATTTAATTCCGATGCAATTTCTATGTTTCATCGTCTATAAGAAGGTCGGAGGGACACAGTAAACCTGAAGTGAAGCATCGGAATCTATAACTAGTGTCACAGGAATGGTTCAAAGCATTGACAGTAAGAAGAGTCAGTTATCCTCTACTTAAGTCGGCATTGTGCCTTTTGTATTTAATTCCGACGCAATTTCTGTGTTTCATCGTCAATAAGAAGGTCAGAGGGATACAGTAAACCTGAAGTGAAGCATCGGAATCTATAACTAGTGTCACAGGAATAGTTCAAAGCATAGACAGTAAGAAGAGTCAGTTTTCTTGTACTTAAGTCGGCATTGTGCGTTTTATATTTAATTCTGATGCAATTTTTGTGTTTCATCGTCAATAAGAAGTTCAGAGGCACACAGTAAACCTGAAGTGAAGCATCGGAATCTATAACTAGTGTCACAGGAATGGTTCAAAGCATAGAGAGTAAGAAGAGTCAGTTTTTTTGTACTTAAGTTGGCATTGTGCGTTTTATATTTAATTCTGATGCAATTTTTGTGTTTCATCGTCAATAAGAAGGTCAGAGGGATACAGTAAACCTGAAGTGAAGCATCGGAATCCATAACTAGTGTCACAGGAATGATTCAAAACATAGACAGTAAGAAGAGTCAGTTTTCTTGTACTTATGTCGACATTGTGCCTTTTGTATTTAATTCCGACGCAATTTCTGTCTTTCATCGTCAATAAGAAGGTCAGAGGGAAACAGTAAACCTGAAGTGAAGCATCGGAATCTATAACTAGTGTCAGAGGAATGGTTCAAAGCATAGACAGTAAGAAGAGTCAGTTTTCTTGTACATTAGTCGGCATTGTGCGTTTTATATTTAATTCCGATGCAATTTTTGTGTTTCATCGTCAATAAGAAGGTCAGAGGGAAACAGTAAACCTGAAGTGAAGCATCGGAATCTATAACTAGTGTCACAGGAATGGTTCAAGTCATCGACATTAAGAAGTGTCCGTTATCTTGTACTGAAGTCGGCATTGTGCCTTTTGTATTTAATTCCGAAGCAATTTCTGTGTTTCATCGTCAGTAAGAAGGTCAGAGGGATACAGTAAACCTGAAGTAAAGCATCGGAATCTATAACGAGTGTCACATGAATGGGTCAAAACATAGACAGTAAGACGAGTCAGTTTTCTTGTACTTAGGTCGGCATTGTGCGTTTTGTATGTAATTCCGATGCAATTTCTGTGTTTCATCGTCAATAAGAAGGTCAGAGGGATACAGTAAACCTGAAGTGAAGCATCAGAATCTGTAACTAGTGCCACAGGAATAGTTCAAACATAGACAGTAAGAAGAGTCAGTTTTCTTGTACTTAAGTCGGCATTGTGCCTTTTCTATTTAATTCCTATGCAATTTCTATGTTTCATCGTCTATAAGTAGGACGGAGGGATACAGTGAACCTGAAGTGAAGCATCGGAAACTATAACTAGTGTCACAGGAATGGTTCAAAACATTGACAGTAAGAAGAGTCAGTTATCGTGTACTTAAGTCGGCATTGTGTCTTTTGTATTTAATTCCGAAGCAATTTCTTTGTTTCATCGTCAATAAGAAGGTCAGAGGGATACAGTAAACCTGAAGTAAAGCATCGGAATCCATAACGAGTGTCACATGAATGGTTCAAAACATAGACAGTAAGAAGAGTCAGTTTTCTTGTACTTAAGTCGGCATTGTGCCCTTTGTATTTAATTCCGATGCAATTTCGATGTTTCATCGTCAATAAGAAGGTCAGAGGGATTCAGTGAACCTGAAGTGAAGCATCGGAATCTATAACTAGTGTCAAAGGGAATGGTTCAAAACATAGACAGTAAGAGGAGTCAGTTTTCTTGTACTTAAGTCGGCATTGTGCCTTTTGTATTTAATTCCGAAGCAATTTCTGTGTTTCATCGTCAATAAGAAGGACAGAGGGATACAGTAAACCTGAAGTAAAGCATCGGAATCTATAACGAGTGTCACATGAATGGTTCAAAACATAGACAGTAAGAAGAGTGAGTTTGATTGTTCTTAAGTCGGCATTGTGCGTTTTGTATTTAATTCCGATGCAATTTCGGTGTTTCATCGTCAATAAGAAGGTCAGAGGGATACAGTGAACCTGAAGTGAAGCATCGGAATCTATAACTAGTGTCACAGGAATGGTTCAAAGCATAGACAGTAAGAAGAGTCAGTTGTCTTGTACTTAAGTCGGCATTGTGATTTTTGTATTTAATTCCGATGCAATTTCTGTGTTTCATCGTCAATAAGAAGGTCAGAGGGATACAGTAACCCTGAAGTGAAGCATCGGAATCTATAACTAGTGTCACAGGAATGGTTCAAAACATAGACAGTAAGAAGAGTCAGTTTTCTTGTACTTAAGTCGGAATTGTGCCTTTTGTATTTAATTCCGATGCAGTTTGTGTGTTTCATCGTCAAAAAGAAGGTCAGAGGGATACAGTGAACCTGAAGTGAAGCATCGGAATCCATAACTAGTATCACAGTAATGGTTCAAAACAGAGACAGTAAGAAGAGTCAGTTTTCTTGTACTTAAATCGGCATTGTGCCTTTTATATTTAATTCCGATGTAATTTCTTTGTTTCATCGTCAATAAGAAGGTCAGAGGGATACAGTAAACCTGAAGTGAAGCATCGGAATCTATAACTAGAGTCACAGGAATGGTTCAAAACTTACACAGTAAGAAGAGTCAGTTTTCTTGTACTTAAGTCGGCATTGTGCCTATTGTATTTAATTCCGATGCAATTTCTGTGTTTCATCGTCAATAAGAAGTTCAGAGGGACACAGTAAACCTGAAGTGAAGCATCGGAATCTATAACTAGTGTCACACAAATGGTTCAAATCACAGACAGTAAGAAGTGTCAGTTATCTTGTACTTAAGTCGGCATTGTGCCTTTTGTATTTAATACCGAAGGAATTTCTGTGTTTCATCGTCAGTAAGAAGGTCAGAGGGATACAGTAAACCTGAAGTAAAGCATCGGAATCTATATTGGGTGTCACATGAATGGTTCAAAACATAGACAGTCAGAACAGTCAGTTTTCTTGTACTTAAGTCGGCATTGTCATGTTTGTATTTAATTCCGATGCTATTTCTGTGTTTCATCGTCAATAAGAAGGTCAGAGGCATACAGTAAACCTGAAGTGAAGCATCGGAATCTATAACAAGTGTCACAGGAATGGTTCAAAACTTAGACAGTAAGAAGAGTCAGTTTTCTTGTACTTAAGTGGGCATTGTGCATTTTGTATTTAATTCCGATGCAATTTCAGTGTTTCATCATCAATAAGAAGGTCAGAGGGATACAGTAAACCTGAAGTGAAGCATCAGAATCCATAACTAGTGTCACAGGAATGGTTCAAAACATAGACAGTAAGAAGAGTCAGTTTTCTTGTACTTAAGTCGGCATTGTGCCTTTTCTATTTAATTCCTATGCAATTTCTATGTTTCATCGTCTATAAGTAGTTCGGAGGGATAGAGTGAACCTGAAGTGAAGCATCGGAATCTATAACTAGTGCCACAGGAATGGTTCAAAACATTGACAGTAAGAAGAGTCAGTTATCTTGTACTTAAGTCGGCATTGTGTCTTTTGTATTTAATTCCGAAGCAATTTCTTTGTTTCATCGTCAATAAGAAGGTCAGATTGATACAGTAAACCTGAAGTAAAGCATCGGAATCTATAACTAGTGTCATAGGAATGGTTCAAAACATAGACAGTAAGAAGAGTCAGTTTTCTTGTACTTAAGTCGGAATTGTGCATTTTGTATTTAATTCCCATGCAATTTGTGTTTCATCGTCAAAAAGAAGGTCAGAGGGATACAGTGAACCTGAAGTGAAGCATCGGAATCTATAACTAGTGTCACAGTAATGGTTCAAAACATAGACAGTAAGAAGAGTCAGTTTTCTTGAACTTAAATCGGCATTGTGCCTTTTATATTTAATTCCGATGTAATTTCTGTGTTTCATCGTCAATAAGAAGGTCAGAGGGATACAGTAAACCTGAAGTGAAGCATCGGAATCTATAACTAGTGTCACAGGAATGGTTCAAAACATAGACAGTAAGAGGAGTCAGTTTTCTTGTGTTGAAGTCGGCCTTGTGCCTTTTCTATTTAATTCCGATGCAATTTCTATGTTTCATCGTCTATTAGAAGGTCGGAGGTATACAGTAAACCTGAAGTGAAGCATCGGAATCTATAAGTAGTGTCACAGGAATGGTTCAAAGCATTGACAGTAAGAAGAGTCAGTTATCTTGTACTTAAGTCGGCATTGTGCCTTTTGTATTTAATTCCGAAGCAATTTCTGTGTTTCATCGTCAATAAGAATGTCAGAGGGATACAGTAAACCTGAAGTAAAGCATCGGAATCTATAACGAGTGTCACATAAATTGTTCAAAACATAGACAGTAAGAAGAGTCAGTTTTCTTGTACTTAAGTCGACATTGTGCCTTTTGTATTTAATTCCGACGCAATTTCTGTGTTTCATCGTCAATAAGAAGGTCAGAGGGAAACAGTAAACCTGAAGTGAAGCATCGGAATCTATAACTAGTGTCACAGGAATGGTTCAAAGCATAGACAGTAAGAAGAGTCAGTTTTCTTGTACATTAGTCGGTATTGTGCGTTTTATATTTAATTCCGATGCAATTTTTGTGTTTCATCGTCAATAAGAAGGTCAGAGGGAAACAGTAAACCTGAAGTGAAGCATCGGAATCTATAACTAGTGTCACAGGAATGGTTCAAGTCATAGACATTAAGAAGTGTCCGTTATCTTGTACTGAAGTCGGCATTGTGCCTTTTGTATTTAATTCCGAAGCAATTTCTGTGTTTCATTGTCAGTAAGAAGGTCAGAGGATACAGTAAACTTGAAGTAAAGCATCGGAATCTATAACAAGTGTCACAGGTATGGTTCAAAACATAGACAGTAAGAAGAGTCAGTTTTCTTGTACATTAGTCGGCATTGTGCGTTTTGTATGTAATTCCGATGCAATTTCTGTGTTTCATCGTCAATACGAAGGTCAGAGGGATACAGTAAACCTGAAGTGAAGCATAAGAATCTATAACTAGTGCCACAGGAATAGTTCAAACATAGACAGTAAGAAGAGTCAGTTTTCTTGTACTTAAGTCGGCATTGTGACGTTTGTATTTAATTCCGATGCAATTTCTGTGTTTCATCGTCAATAAGAAGGTCAGAGGCATACAGTGAACCTGAAGTGAAGCATCGGAATCTATAACAAGTGTCACAGGTATGGTTCAAACCATAGACAGTAAGAAGATTCAGTTTTCTTGTACTTAAATCGGCATTGTGCATTTTGTATTTCATTCCGATGCAATTTCAGTGTTTCATCATCAATAAGAAGGTCAGAGGGATACAGTAAACCTGAAGTGAACCATCGGAATCTATAACTAGTGCCACAGGAATGGTTCAAAACATAGACAGTAAGAAGAGTCAGTTTTCTTGTATTTAAGTCGGCATTGTGCCTTTTCTATTTAATTCCGGTGCAATTTCTATGTTTCATCGTCTATAAGAAGGTCGGAGGGACACAGTAAACCTGAAGCGAAGCATCGGAATCTATAACTAGTGTCACAGGAATGGTTCAAAGCATTGACAGTAAGAAGAGTCAGTTATCCTCTACTTAAGTCGGCATTGTGCCTTTTGTATTTAATTCCGACGCAATTTCTGTGTTTCATCGTCAATAAGAAGGTCAGAGGGATACAGTAAACCTGAAGTGAAGCATCGGAATCTATAACTAGTGTCACAGGAATAGTTCAAAGCATAGACAGTAAGAAGAGTCAGTTTTCTTGTACTTAAGTCGGCATTGTGCGTTTTATATTTAATTCTGATGCAATTTTTGTGTTTCATCGTCAATAAGAAGTTCAGAGGCACACAGTAAACCTGAAGTGAAGCATCGGAATCTATAACTAGTGTCACAGGAATGGTTCAAAGCATAGAGAGTAAGAAGAGTCAGTTTTCTTGTACTTAAGTTGGCATTGTGCGTTTTATATTTAATTCTGATGCAATTTTTGTGTTTCATCGTCAATAAGAAGGTCAGAGGGATACAGTAAACCTGAAGTGAAGCATCGGAATCTATAACTAGTGTCAGAGGAATGGTTCAAAGCATAGACAGTAAGAAGAGTCAGTTTTCATGTACATTAGTCGGCATTGTGCGTTTTATATTTAATTCCGATGCAATTTTTGTGTTTCATCGTCAATAAGAAGGTCAGAGGGAAACAGTAAACCTGAAGTGAAGCATCGGAATCTATAACTAGTGTCACAGGAATGGTTCAAGTCATAGACATTAAGAAGTGTCTGTTATCTTGTACTGAAGTCGGCATTGTGCCTTTTGTATTTAATTCCGAAGCAATTTCTGTGTTTCATCGTCAGTAAGAAGGTCAGAGGGATACAGTAAACCTGAAGTAAAGCATCGGAATCTATAACGAGTGTCACATGAATGGGTCAAAACATAGACAGTAAGAAGAGTCAGTTTTCTTGTACTTAGGTCGGCATTGTGCGTTTTGTATGTAATTCCGATGCAATTTCTGTGTTTCATCGTCAATAAGAAGGTCAGAGGGATACAGTAAACCTGAAGTGAAGCATCAGAATCTGTAACTAGTGCCACAGGAATAGTTCAAACATAGACAGTAAGAAGAGTCAGTTTTCTTGTACTTAAGTCGGCATTGTGCCTTTTCTATTTAATTCCTATGCAATTTCTATGTTTCATCGTCTATAAGTAGGACGGAGGGATACAGTGAACCTGAAGTGAAGCATCGGAAACTATAACTAGTGTCACAGGAATGGTTCAAAACATTGACAGTAAGAAGAGTCAGTTATCTTGTACTTAAGTCGGCATTGTGTCTTTTGTATTTAATTCCGAAGCAATTTCTTTGTTTCATCGTCAATAAGAAGGTCAGAGGGATACAGTAAACCTGAAGTAAAGCATCGGAATCCATAACGAGTGTCACATGAATGGTTCAAAACATAGACAGTAAGAAGAGTCAGTTTTCTTGTACTTAGGTCGGCATTGTGCGTTTTGTATGTAATTCCGATGCAATTTCTGTGTTTCATCGTCAATAAGAAGGTCAGAGGGATACAGTAAACCTGAAGTGAAGCATCGGAATCTATAACTAGTGTCACAGGAATAGTTCAAAGCATAGACAGTAAGAAGAGTCAGTTTTCTTGTACTTAAGTCGGCATTGTGCGTTTTATATTTAATTCTGATGCAATTTTTGTGTTTCATCGTCAATAAGAAGTTCAGAGGCACACAGTAAACCTGAAGTGAAGCATCGGAATCTATAACTAGTGTCACAGGAATGGTTCAAAGCATAGAGAGTAAGAAGAGTCAGTTTTCTTGTACTTAAGTTGGCATTGTGCGTTTTATATTTAATTCTGATGCAATTTTTGTGTTTCATCGTCAATAAGAAGGTCAGAGGGATACAGTAAACCTGAAGTGAAGCATCGGAATCCATAACTAGTGTCACAGGAATGATTCAAAACATAGACAGTAAGAAGAGTCAGTTTTCTTGTACTTATGTCGACATTGTGCCTTTTGTATTTAATTCCGACGCAATTTCTGTGTTTCATCGTCAATAAGAAGGTCAGAGGGAAACAGTAAACCTGAAGTGAAGCATCGGAATCCATAACTAGTGTCAGAGGAATGGTTCAAAGCATAGACAGTAAGAAGAGTCAGTTTTCTTGTACATTAGTCGGCATTGTGCGTTTTATATTTAATTCCGATGCAATTTTTGTGTTTCATCGTCAATAAGAAGGTCAGAGGGAAACAGTAAACCTGAAGTGAAGCATCGGAATCTATAACTAGTGTCACAGGAATGGTTCAAGTCATAGACATTAAGAAGTGTCCGTTATCTTGTACTGAAGTCGGCATTGTGCCTTTTGTATTTAATTCCGAAGCAATTTCTGTGTTTCATCGTCAGTAAGAAGGTCAGAGGGATACAGTAAACCTGAAGTAAAGCATCGGAATCTATAACGAGTGTCACATGAATGGGTCAAAACATAGACAGTAAGAAGAGTCAGTTTTCTTGTACTTAGGTCGGCATTGTGCGTTTTGTATGTAATTCCGATGCAATTTCTGTGTTTCATCGTCAATAAGAAGGTCAGAGGGATACAGTAAACCTGAAGTGAAGCATCAGAATCTGTAACTAGTGCCACAGGAATAGTTCAAACATAGACAGTAAGAAGAGTCAGTTTTCTTGTACTTAAGTCGGCATTGTGCCTTTTCTATTTAATTCCTATGCAATTTCTATGTTTCATCGTCTATAAGTAGGACGGAGGGATACAGTGAACCTGAAGTGAAGCATCGGAAACTATAACTAGTGTCACAGGAATGGTTCAAAACATTGACAGTAAGAAGAGTCAGTTATCGTGTACTTAAGTCGGCATTGTGTCTTTTGTATTTAATTCCGAAGCAATTTCTTTGTTTCATCGTCAATAAGAAGGTCAGAGGGATACAGTAAACCTGAAGTAAAGCATCGGAATCCATAACGAGTGTCACATGAATGGTTCAAAACATAGACAGTAAGAAGAGTCAGTTTTCTTGTACTTAAGTCGGCATTGTGCCCTTTGTATTTAATTCCGATGCAATTTCGATATTTCATCGTCAATAAGAAGGTCAGAGGGATTCAGTGAACCTGAAGTGAAGCATCGGAATCTATAACTAGTGTCAAAGGGAATGGTTCAAAACATAGACAGTAAGAGGAGTCAGTTTTCTTGTACTTAAGTCGGCATTGTGCCTTTTGTATTTAATTCCGAAGCAATTTCTGTGTTTCATCGTCAATAAGAAGGACAGAGGGATACAGTAAACCTGAAGTAAAGCATCGGAATCTATAACGAGTGTCACATGAATGGTTCAAAACATAGACAGTAAGAAGAGTGAGTTTGATTGTTCTTAAGTCGGCATTGTGCGTTTTGTATTTAATTCCGATGCAATTTCGGTGTTTCATCGTCAATAAGAAGGTCAGAGGGATACAGTGAACCTGAAGTGAAGCATCGGAATCTATAACTAGTGTCACAGGAATGGTTCAAAGCATAGACAGTAAGAAGAGTCAGTTGTCTTGTACTTAAGTCGGCATTGTGATTTTTGTATTTAATTCCGATGCAATTTCTGTGTTTCATCGTCAATAAGAAGGTCAGAGGGATACAGTAACCCTGAAGTGAAGCATCGGAATCTATAACTAGTGTCACAGGAATGGTTCAAAACATAGACAGTAAGAAGAGTCAGTTTTCTTGTACTTAAGTCGGAATTGTGCCTTTTGTATTTAATTCCGATGCAGTTTGTGTGTTTCATCGTCAAAAAGAAGGTCAGAGGGATACAGTGAACCTGAAGTGAAGCATCGGAATCCATAACTAGTATCACAGTAATGGTTCAAAACAGAGACAGTAAGAAGAGTCAGTTTTCTTGTACTTAAATCGGCATTGTGCCTTTTATATTTAATTCCGATGTAATTTCTTTGTTTCATCGTCAATAAGAAGGTCAGAGGGATACAGTAAACCTGAAGTGAAGCATCGGAATCTATAACTAGAGTCACAGGAATGGTTCAAAACTTACACAGTAAGAAGAGTCAGTTTTCTTGTACTTAAGTCGGCATTGTGCCTCTTGTATTTAATTCCGATGCAATTTCTGTGTTTCATCGTCAATAAGAAGTTCAGAGGGACACAGTAAACCTGAAGTGAAGCATCGGAATCTATAACTAGTGTCACACAAATGGTTCAAATCACAGACAGTAAGAAGTGTCAGTTATCTTGTACTTAAGTCGGCATTGTGCCTTTTGTATTTAATACCGAAGGAATTTCTGTGTTTCATCGTCAGTAAGAAGGTCAGAGGGATACAGTAAACCTGAAGTAAAGCATCGGAATCTATATTGGGTGTCACATGAATGGTTCAAAACATAGACAGTCAGAACAGTCAGTTTTCTTGTACTTAAGTCGGCATTGTCATGTTTGTATTTAATTCCGATGCTATTTCTGTGTTTCATCGTCAATAAGAAGCAAGGTCAGAGGCATACAGTAAACCTGAAGTGAAGCATCGGAATCTATAACAAGTGTCACAGGAATGGTTGAAAACTTAGACAGTAAGAAGAGTCAGTTTTCTTGTACTTAAGTGGGCATTGTGCATTTTGTATTTAATTCCGATGCAATTTCAGTGTTTCATCATCAATAAGAAGGTCAGAGGGATACAGTAAACCTGAAGTGAAGCATCAGAATCCATAACTAGTGTCACAGGAATGGTTCAAAACATAGACAGTAAGAAGAGTCAGTTTTCTTGTACTTAAGTCGGCATTGTGCCTTTTCTATTTAATTCCTATGCAATTTCTATGTTTCATCGTCTATAAGTAGTTCGGAGGGATACAGTGAACCTGAAGTGAAGCATCGGAATCTATAACTAGTGCCACAGGAATGGTTCAAAACATTGACAGTAAGAAGAGTCAGTTATCTTGTACTTAAGTCGGCATTGTGTCTTTTGTATTTAATTCCGAAGCAATTTCTTTGTTTCATCGTCAATAAGAAGGTCAGATTGATACAGTAAACCTGAAGTAAAGCATCGGAATCTATAACTAGTGTCATAGGAATGGTTCAAAACATAGACAGTAAGAAGAGTCAGTTTTCTTGTACTTAAGTCGGAATTGTGCATTTTGTATTTAATTCCCATGCAATTTGTGTTTCATCGTCAAAAAGAAGGTCAGAGGGATACAGTGAACCTGAAGTGAAGCATCGGAATCTATAACTAGTGTCACAGTAATGGTTCAAAACATAGACAGTAAGAAGAGTCAGTTTTCTTGAACTTAAATCGGCATTGTGCCTTTTATATTTAATTCCGATGTAATTTCTGTGTTTCATCGTCAATAAGAAGGTCAGAGGGATACAGTAAACCTGAAGTGAAGCATCGGAATCTATAACTAGTGTCACAGGAATGGTTCAAAACATAGACAGTAAGAGGAGTCAGTTTTCTTGTACTGAAGTCGGCCTTGTGCCTTTTCTATTTAATTCCGATGCAATTTCTATGTTTCATCGTCTATTAGAAGGTCGGAGGTATACAGTAAACCTGAAGTGAAGCATCGGAATCTATAAGTAGTGTCACAGGAATGGTTCAAAGCATTGACAGTAAGAAGAGTCAGTTATCTTGTACTTAAGTCGGCATTGTGCCTTTTGTATTTAATTCCGAAGCATTTTCTGTGTTTCATCGTCAATAAGAATGTCAGAGGGATACAGTAAACCTGAAGTAAAGCATCGGAATCTATAACGAGTGTCACATAAATTGTTCAAAACATAGACAGTAAGAAGAGTCAGTTTTCTTGTACTTAAGTCGACATTGTGCCTTTTGTATTTAATTCCGACGCAATTTCTGTGTTTCATCGTCAATAAGAAGGTCAGAGGGAAACAGTAAACCTGAAGTGAAGCATCGGAATCTATAACTAGTGTCACAGGAATGGTTCAAAGCATAGACAGTAAGAAGAGTCAGTTTTCTTGTACATTAGTCGGTATTGTGCGTTTTATATTTAATTCCGATGCAATTTTTGTGTTTCATCGTCAATAAGAAGGTCAGAGGGAAACAGTAAACCTGAAGTGAAGCATCGGAATCTATAACTAGTGTCACAGGAATGGTTCAAGTCATAGACATTAAGAAGTGTCCGTTATCTTGTACTGAAGTCGGCATTGTGCCTTTTGTATTTAATTCCGAAGCAATTTCTGTGTTTCATTGTCAGTAAGAAGGTCAGAGGGATACAGTAAACCTGAAGTAAAGCATCGGAATCTATAACAAGTGTCACAGGTATGGTTCAAAACATAGACAGTAAGAAGAGTCAGTTTTCTTGTACATTAGTCGGCATTGTGCGTTTTGTATGTAATTCCGATGCAATTTCTGTGTTTCATCGTCAATAAGAAGGTCAGAGGGATACAGTAAACCTGAAGTGAAGCATAAGAATCTATAACTAGTGCCACAGGAATAGTTCAAACATAGACAGTAAGAAGAGTCAGTTTTCTTGTACTTAAGTCGGCATTGTGACGTTTGTATTTAATTCCGATGCAATTTCTGTGTTTCATCGTCAATAAGAAGGTCAGAGGCATACAGTGAACCTGAAGTGAAGCATCGGAATCTATAACAAGTGTCACAGGTATGGTTCAAACCATAGACAGTAAGAAGATTCAGTTTTCTTGTACTTAAATCGGCATTGTGCATTTTGTATTTCATTCCGATGCAATTTCAGTGTTTCATCATCAATAAGAAGGTCAGAGGGATACAGTAAACCTGAAGTGAACCATCGGAATCTATAACTAGTGCCACAGGAATGGTTCAAAACATAGACAGTAAGAAGAGTCAGTTTTCTTGTATTTAAGTCGGCATTGTGCCTTTTCTATTTAATTCCGATGCAATTTCTATGTTTCATCGTCTATAAGAAGGTCGGAGGGACACAGTAAACCTGAAGCGAAGCATCGGAATCTATAACTAGTGTCACAGGAATGGTTCAAAGCATTGACAGTAAGAAGAGTCAGTTATCCTCTACTTAAGTCGGCATTGTGCCTTTTGTATTTAATTCCGACGCAATTTCTGTGTTTCATCGTCAATAAGAAGGTCAGAGGGATACAGTAAACCTGAAGTGAAGCATCGGAATCTATAACTAGTGTCACAGGAATAGTTCAAAGCATAGACAGTAAGAAGAGTCAGTTTTCTTGTACTTAAGTCGGCATTGTGCGTTTTATATTTAATTCTGATGCAATTTTTGTGTTTCATCGTCAATAAGAAGTTCAGAGGCACACAGTAAACCTGAAG
The DNA here is from genome assembly GCF_021461385.2 of Schistocerca piceifrons. Classification (NCBI taxonomy): domain Eukaryota; kingdom Metazoa; phylum Arthropoda; class Insecta; order Orthoptera; family Acrididae; genus Schistocerca; species Schistocerca piceifrons. The sequence goes on from NW_025727780.1 coordinate 168,226, forward strand.
TGAAGCATCGGAATCTATAACTAGTGTCACAGGAATGGTTCAAAGCATAGAGAGTAAGAAGAGTCAGTTTTCTTGTACTTAAGTTGGCATTGTGCGTTTTATATTTCTGATGCAATTTTTGTGTTTCATCGTCAATAAGAAGGTCAGAGGGATACAGTAAACCTGAAGTGAAGCATCGGAATCTATAACTAGTGTCAGAGGAATGGTTCAAAGCATAGACAGTAAGAAGAGTCAGTTTTCTTGTACATTAGTCGGCATTGTGCGTTTTATATTTAATTCCGATGCAATTTTTGTGTTTCATCGTCAATAAGAAGGTCAGAGGGAAACAGTAAACCTGAAGTGAAGCATCGGAATCTATAACTAGTGTCACAGGAATGGTTCAAGTCATAGACATTAAGAAGTGTCCGTTATCTTGTACTGAAGTCGGCATTGTGCCTTTTGTATTTAATTCCGAAGCAATTTCTGTGTTTCATCGTCAGTAAGAAGGTCAGAGGGATACAGTAAACCTGAAGTAAAGCATCGGAATCTATAACGAGTGTCACATGAATGGGTCAAAACATAGACAGTAAGAAGAGTCAGTTTTCTTGTACTTAGGTCGGCATTGTGCGTTTTGTATGTAATTCCGATGCAATTTCTGTGTTTCATCGTCAATAAGAAGGTCAGAGGGATACAGTAAACCTGAAGTGAAGCATCAGAATCTGTAACTAGTGCCACAGGAATAGTTCAAACATAGACAGTAAGAAGAGTCAGTTTTCTTGTACTTAAGTCGGCATTGTGCCTTTTCTATTTAATTCCTATGCAATTTCTATGTTTCATCGTCTATACGTAAGACGGAGGGATACAGTGAACCTGAAGTGAAGCATCGGAAACTATAACTAGTGTCACAGGAATGGTTCAAAACATTGACAGTAAGAAGAGTCAGTTATCTTGTACTTAAGTCGGCATTGTGTCTTTTGTATTTAATTCCGAAGCAATTTCTTTGTTTCATCGTCAATAAGAAGGTCAGAGGGATACAGTAAACCTGAAGTAAAGCATCGGAATCCATAACGAGTGTCACATGAATGGTTCAAAACATAGACAGTAAGAAGAGTCAGTTTTCTTGTACTTAAGTCGGCATTGTGCCCTTTGTATTTAATTCCGATGCAATTTCGACGTTTCATCGTCAATACGAAGGTCAGAGGGATTCAGTGAACCTGAAGTGAAGCATCGGAATCTATAACTAGTGTCAAAGGGAATGGTTCAAAACATAGACAGTAAGAGGAGTCAGTTTTCTTGTACTTAAGTCGGCATTGTGCCTTTTGTATTTAATTCCGAAGCAATTTCTGTGTTTCATCGTCAATAAGAAGGACAGAGGGATACAGTAAACCTGAAGTAAAGCATCGGAATCTATAACGAGTGTCACATGAATGGTTCAAAACATAGACAGTAAGAAGAGTGAGTTTGATTGTTCTTAAGTCGGCATTGTGCGTTTTGTATTTAATTCCGATGCAATTTCGGTGTTTCATCGTCAATAAGAAGGTCAGAGGGATACAGTGAACCTGAAGTGAAGCATCGGAATCTATAACTAGTGTCACAGGAATGGTTCAAAGCATAGACAGTAAGAAGAGTCAGTTGTCTTGTACTTAAGTCGGCATTGTGATTTTTGTATTTAATTCCGATGCAATTTCTGTGTTTCATCGTCAATAAGAAGGTCAGAGGGATACAGTAACCCTGAAGTGAAGCATCGGAATCTATAACTAGTGTCACAGGAATGGTTCAAAACATAGACAGTAAGAAGAGTCAGTTTTCTTGTACTTAAGTCGGAATTGTGCCTTTTGTATTTAATTCCGATGCAGTTTGTGTGTTTCATCGTCAAAAAGAAGGTCAGAGGGATACAGTGAACCTGAAGTGAAGCATCGGAATCCATAACTAGTATCACAGTAATGGTTCAAAACATAGACAGTAAGAAGAGTCAGTTTTCTTGTACTGAAACCGGCATTGTGCCTTTTATATTTAATTCCGATGTAATTTCTTTGTTTCATCGTCAATAAGAAGGTCAGAGGGATACAGTAAACCTGAAGTGAAGCATCGGAATCTATAACTAGAGTCACAGGAATGGTTCAAAACTTACACAGTAAGAAGAGTCAGTTTTCTTGTACTTAAGTCGGCATTGTGCCTATTGTATTTAATTCCGATGCAATTTCTGTGTTTCATCGTCAATAAGATCTTCAGAAGGATACAGTAAACCTGAAGTGAAGCATCGGAAACTATAACTAGTGTCACAGGAATGATTCAAAGCATAGAGAGTAAGAAGAGTCAATTTTTTGTACTTAAGTCGGCATTGTGCGTTTTGTGTGTAATTCCGATGCAATATCTGTGTTTCATCGTCAATAAGGTCAGAGGAATACAGTAAACCTGAAGTGAAGCATCGGAATCCATAACTAGTGTCACAGGAATGGTTCAAAACATAGACAGTAAGAAGAGTCAGTTTTCTTGTACTTAAGTCGACATTGTGCCTTTTGTATTTAATTCCGACGCAATTTCTGTGTTTCATCGTCAATAAGAAGGTCAGAGGGATACAGTAAACCTGAAGTGAAGCATCGGAATCTATAACTAGTGTCACAGGAATGGTTCAAACATAGACAGTAAGAAGAGTCAGTTTTCTTGTACATTAGTCGGCATTGTGCGTTTTATATTTAATTCCGATGCAATTTTTGTATTTCATCGTCAATACGAAAGTCAGAGGGAAACAGTAAACCTGAAGTGAAGCATCGGAATCTATAACTAGTGTCACACGAATGGTTCAAATCATAGACATTAAGAAGTGTCCGTTATCTTGTACTGAAGTCGGCATTGTGCCTTTTGTATTTAATTCCGAAGCAATTTCTGTGTTTCATCGTCAGTAAGAAGGTCGGAGGGATACATTAAACCTTAAGTAAAGCATCGGAATCTATAACGAGTGTCACATGAAAGGTTCAAAGCACAGACAGTAAGAAGAGTCAGTTTTCTTGTACTTAGGTCGGCATTGTGCGTTTTGTATGTAATTCCGATGCAATTTCTGTGTTTCATCGTCAATAAGGAGGTCAGAGGGATACGGCAAACCTGAAGTGAAGCGTCAGAATCTATAACTAGTGTCACAGGAACGGTTCAAAACATAGACAGTAAGAAGAGTCAGTTTTCTTGTACTTAAGTCGGCATTGTGGCGTTTGTATTTAATTCCGATGCAATTTCTGTGTTTCATCGTCAATAAGAAGGTCAGAGGCATACAGTAAACCTGAAGTGAAGCATCGGAATCTATAACAAGTGTCACAGGTATGGTTCAAAACATAGACAGTAAGAAGAGTCAGTTTTCTTGTACTTAAGTCGGCATTGTGCATTTTGTATTTAATTCCGATGCAATTTCAGTGTTTCATCCTCAAAAAGAAGGTCAGAGGGATACAGTAAACCTGAAGTGAACCATCGGAATCTATAACTAGAGCCACAGGAATGGTTCAAAACATAGACAGTAAGAAGAGTCAGTTTTCTTGTACGTAAGTCGGCATTGTGCCTTTTCTATTTAGTTCCGATGCAATTTCTATGTTTCATCGTCTATAAGAAGGTCGGAGGGATACAGTAAACCTGAAGTGAAGCATCGGAATCTATAACTAGTGTCACAGGAATGGTGCAAAGCATTGACAGTAAGAAGAGTCAGTTATCTTGTACTTAAGTCGGCATTGTGCCTTTTGTATTTAATTCCGACGCAATTTCTGTGTTTCATCGTCAATAAGAAGGTCAGAGGGATACAGTAAACCTGAAGTGAAGCATCGGAATCTATAACTAGTTTCACAGGAATAGTTCAAAGCATAGACAGTAAGAAGAGTCAGTTTTTTTGTACTTAAGTCGGCATTGTGCGTTTTATATTTAATTCTGATGCAATTTTTGTGTTTCATCGTCAATAAGAAGTTCAGAGGGACACAGTAAACCTGAAGTGAAGCATCGGAATCTATAACTAGTGTCACAGAAATGGTTCAAATCACAGACAGTTAGAAGTGTCAGTTATCTTGTACTGAAGTCGGCATTGTGCCTTTGTATTTAATACCGAAGGAATTTCTGTGTTTCATCGTCAGTAAGAAGGTCAGAGGGATACAGTAAACCTGAAGTAAAGCATCGGAATCTATATTGGGTGTCACATGAATGGTTCAAAACATAGACAGTCAGAAGAGTAAGTTTTCTTGTACTTTAGTCGGCATTGTGATGTTTGTATTTAATTCCGATGCTATTTCTGTGTTTCATCGTCAGTAAGAAGGTCAGAGGCATACAGTAAACCTGAAGTGAAGCATCGGAATCTATAACAAGTGTCATAGGAATGGTTCAAATCATAGACAGTAAGAAGAGTCAGTTTTCTTGTACTTAAGTGGGCATTGAGCATTTTGTATTTAATTCCGATGCAATTTCAGTGTTTCATCATCAATAAGAAGGTCAGAGGGATACAGTAAACCTGAAGTGAAGCATCGGAATCCATAACTAGTGTCACAGGAATGGTTCAAAACATAGACAGTAAGAAGAGTCAGTTTTCTTGTACTTAAGTCGGCATTGTCCCTTTTCTATTTAATTCCTATGCAATTTCTATGTTTCATCGTCTATAAGTAGGTCGGAGGGATACAGTAAACCTGAAGTGAAGCATCGGAATCTATAACTAGTGTCACAGGAATGGTTCAAAGCATTGACAGTAAGAAGAGTCAGTTATCTTGTACTTAAGTCGGCATTGTGTCTTTTGTATTTAATTCCGAAGCAATTTCTTTGTTTTATCGTCAATAAGAAAGTCACAGGGATACAGTAAACCTGAAGTAAAGCATCGAAATCTATAACGAGTGTCACATGAATGGTTCAAAACATAGACAGTAAGAAGAGTCAGTTTTCTTGTACTTAAGTCCGCATTGTGCCCTTTGTATTTAATTCCGATGCAATTTCGATGTTTCATCGTCAATAAGAAGGTCAGAGGGATACAGTGAACCTGAAGTGAAGCATCGGAATCTATAACTAGTGTCACAGGAATGGTTCAAAACATAGACAGTAAGAAGAGTCAGTTTTCTTGTACTTAAGTCGGCATTGTGCCTTTTGTATTTAATTCCGATGCAATTTCTGTGTTTCATCGTCAATAAGAAAGTCAGAGGGATACAGTAACCCTGAAGTGAAGCATCGGAATCTATAACTAGTGACATAGGAATGGTTCAAAACATAGACAGTAAGAAGAGTCAGTTTTCTTGTACTTAAGTCGGAATTGTGCATTTTGTATTTAATTCCGATGCAATTTGTGTTTCATCGTCAAAAAGAAGGTCAGAGGGATATAGTGAACCTGAAGTGAAGCATCGGAATCTATAACTAGTGTCACAGTAATGGTTCAAAACATAGACAGTAAGAAGAGTCAGTTTTCTTGCACTTAAATCGGCATTGTGCCTTTTATATTTAATTCCGATGTAATTTCTGTGTTTCATCGTCAATAAGAAGGTCAGAGGGATACAGTAAACCTGAAGTGAAGCATCGGAATCTATAACTAGTGTCACAGGAATGGTTCAAATCATAGGCAGTAAGAAGAGTCAGTTTTCTTGTACTGAAGTCGGCCTTGTGCCTTTTCTATTTAATTCCGATGCAATTTCTATGTTTCATCGTCTATTAGAAGGTCGGAGGGATACAGTAAACCTGAAGTGAAGCATCGGAATCTATAAGTAGTGTCACAGGAATGGTTCAAAGCATTGACAGTAAGAAGAGTCTGTTATCTTGTACTTAAGTCGGCATTGTGCCTTTTGTATTTAATTCCGAAGCAATTTCTGTGTTTCATCGTCAATAAGAATGTCAGAGGGTTACAGTAAACCTGAAGTAAAGCATCGGAATCTATAACGAGTGTCACATAATTGGTTCAAAACATAGACAGTAAGAAGAGTCAGTTTTCTTGTACTTAAGTCGGCATTTTGCCTTTTGTGTTTAATTCCGATGCAATTTCGGTGTTTCATCGTCAATAAGAAGGTCAGAGGGATACAGTGAACCTGAAGTGAAGCATCGGAATCTATAACTAGTGTCACAGGAATGGTTCAAAACATAGACAGTAAGAAGAGTCAGTTTTCTTGTACTTAAGTCGGCATTGTGCCTTTTGTATTTAATTCCGATGCAATTTCTGTGTTTCATCGTCAATAGGAAGGTCAGAGGGATACAGTAACCCTGAAGTGAAGCATCGGAATCTATAACTAGTGTCACAGGAATGGTTCAAAACATTGACAGTAAGAAGAGTCAGTTTTCTTGTACTTAAGTCGGCATTGTGCCTTTATATTTAATTCCGATGCAATTTCTGTGTTTCATCCTCAAAAAGAAGGTCAGAGGGATACAGTAAACCTGAAGTGAAGCATCGGAATCTATAACTAGTGTCACAGAAATGGTTCAATACATAGACAATAAGCAGAGTCAGTTTTCTTGTACTTAATTCGGTATTGTGCCTTTTGTATTTAATTCCGAAGCAAATTCTGTGTTTCATCGTCACTAAGAAGGTCAGAGGCATACAGTAAACCTGAAGTGAAGCATCGGAATCTATAACTGGTGTCACAGGAATGGTTCAAAACGTAGACAGTAAGAGGAGTCAGTTTTCTTGTACTTAAATCGGCATTCTGCCTTTTGTATTTAATTCCCAGGCAATCTCTGTGTTTCATCGTCAATAAGAAGGTCAGAGGGATACAGTAAACCTCAAGTGAAGCATCGGGTTCTATGACTAGAGTCACAGGAATGGTTCAAAACATAGACAGAAAGAAGAGTCTGTCTTCTTGTAGTGAAGTCGGCATTGTGCCTCTTGTATTTAATTCCGATGCAATTTCAGTGTTTCGTAGTCAATAAGAAAAGCAGAGGCATACAGTAAACCTGAAGTGAAGCATCGGCATCTATAACTAGTGTCACAGAAATGGTTCAAAACATAGACAGTAAGAAGAGTCAGTTTTCTTGTTCTTAAGTCGGAATTGTGCCTTTTGTATTTAATTCCGATGCAATTTCTGTGCTTCATCGTCAAAAAGAAGGTCAGAAGGATACAGTGAACCTGAAGTGAAGCATCGGAATCTATAACTAGTGTCACAGTAATTTTTCAAAACATAGAGAGTAAGAAGGGTCAGTTTTCTTGTACTTAAATCGGCATTGTGCCTTTTATATCTAATTCCGATGTAATTTCTGTGTTTCATCGTCAATAAGAAGGTCAGAAGGATACAGTAAACCTGAAGTAAAGCATCGGAATCTATAACTAGTGTCACAGGAATGGTTCAAAACATAGACAGTAAGAAGAGTCAGTTTTCTTGTACTGAAGTCGGCCTTGTGCCTTTTGTATTTAATTCCGATGCAATTTCTGTGTTTCATCGTCAATAAGAAGGTCAGAGGGATACAGTATACTTGAAGTGAAGCATCGGAATCTATAACTAGTGTCACATGAATGGATCAAACATAGACAGTAAGAAGACTCATTTTTCTTGTACTTAAGTCAGCATTGTGCCTTTTGTATTTAATTCCGATGCAATTTCTGTGGTTCATCGTCAATAAGAAGGTCAGAGGTATACAGTAAACCGGAAGTGAAGCATCGGAATCTGTAACTAGTGTCATAGGTATGGTTCAAAACATAGACAGTAAGAAGAGTCATTTTTCTTGTAATTAAGTCGGCATTGTGCCCTTTGTATTTATTTCCGATGCAATATCTGTTTTTCATCGCCAATAAGAAGGGCACAGGGATACAGTAAACCTAAAGTGAAGCATCGGAATCTATAATTTGTGTCACAGGAATGGTTCAAGACATAGACAGTAAGAAGAGTCATTTTCCTTGTACTTAAGTCGGCATTGTGACTTTTCTATTTAATTCCGATGCAATTTCCGTGTTTCATCGTCAATAAGAAGGTCAGAGGGATACAGTAAACCTGAAGTGAAGCATCAGAATCTATAACTAGTGTCGCAGGAATGGTTCAAAACATAGACAGTAAGAAGAGTCAGTTTTCTTGTACTTAAGTCGGCATTGTGATGTTTGTATTTAATTCCGATGCAATTACTGTGTTTCATCGTCAATAAGAGGGTCAGAGGCATACAGTAAAACTGAAGTGAAGCATCGGAAACTATAACAAGTGTCACAGGAATGGTTCAAAACATAGACAGTAAGAAGAGTCAGTTTTCTTGTACTTAAGTCGGCACTGTGCATTTTGTATTAAATTCCGATGCAATTTCAGTGTTTCATCATCAATAAGAAGGTCAGAGGGATACAGTAAACCTGAAGTGGAGCATCGGAATCTATAACTAGTGTCACAGGAATGGTTCAAAACATAGACAGTAAGAGGAGTCAGTTTACTTGTACTTATGGCGGCATTGTGCCTTTTCTATTTAATTCCGATGCAATTTCTATGTTTCATTGTCTATAAGAAGGTCGGAGGGACACAGTAAACCTGAAGTGAAGCATCGGAATCTATAACTAGTGTCACAGGAATGGTTCAAAACATAGACAGTAAGAAGGGTCAGTTTTCTTGTACTTAAGTCGGCACTGTGCATTTTGTATTTAATCCCGATGCAATTTCAGTGTTTCATCGTCAATAAGAAGGTCGGAGGCATACAGTAATACTGAAGTGAAGCATCGGAATCTATAACAAGTGTCACAGGAATGGTTCAAAACATAGACAGTATGAAGAGTCAGTTTTCTTGTATTTAAGTCGGCATTGTGCCTTTTCTATTTAATTCCGATGCAATTTCTATGTTTCATCGTCTATAAGAAGGTCGGAGGGACACAGTAAACCTGAAGTGAAGCATCGGAATCTATAACTAGTGTCACAGGAATGGTTCAAAGCATTGACAGTAAGAAGAGTCAGTTATCTTCTACTTAAGTCGGCATTGTGCCTTTTGTATTTAATTCCGACGCAATTTCTGTGTTTCATCGTCAATAAGAAGGTCAGAGGGATACAGTAAACCTGAAGTGAAGCATCGGAATCTATAACTATTGCCACAGGAATAGTTCAAAGCATAGACAGTAAGAAGAGTCAGTTTTCTTGTACTTAAGTCGGCATTGTGCGTTTTATATTTAATTCTGATGCAATTTTTGTGTTTCATCGTCAATAAGAAGTTCAGAGGCACACAGTAAACCTGAAGTGAAGCATCGGAATCTATAACTAGTGTCACAGGAATGGTTCAAAGCATAGAGAGTAAGAAGAGTCAGTTTTCTTGTACTTAAGTCGGCATTGTGCGTTTTATATTTAATTCTGATGCAATTTTTGTGTTTCATCGTCAATAAGAAGGTCAGAGGGATACAGTAAACCTGAAGTGAAGCATCGGAATCCATAACTAGTGTCACAGGAATGGTTCAAAACATAGACAGTAAGAAGAGTCAGTTTTCTTGTACTTAAGTCGACATTGTGCCTTTTGTATTTAATTCCGACGCAATTTCTGTGTTTCATCGTCAATAAGAAGGTCAGAGGGAAACAGTAAACCTGAAGTGAAGCATCGGAATCTATAACTAGTGTCAGAGGAATGGTTCAAAGCATAGACAGTAAGAAGAGTCAGTTTTCTTGTACATTAGTCGGCATTGTGCGTTTTATATTTAATTCCGATGCAATTTTTGTGTTTCATCGTCAATAAGAAGGTCAGAGGGAAACAGTAAACCTGAAGTGAAGCATCGGAATCTATAACTAGTGTCACAGGAATGGTTCAAGTCATAGACATTAAGAAGTGTCCGTTATCTTGTACTGAAGTCGGCATTGTGCCTTTTGTATTTAATTCCGAAGCAATTTCTGTGTTTCATCGTCAGTAAGAAGGTCAGAGGGATACAGTAAACCTGAAGTAAAGCATCGAAATCTATAACGAGTGTCACATGAATGGGTCAAAACATAGACAGTAAGAAGAGTCAGTTTTCTTGTACTTAGGTCGGCATTGTGCGTTTTGTATGTAATTCCGATGCAATTTCTGTGTTTCATCGTCAATAAGAAGGTCAGAGGGATATAGTAAACCTGAAGTGAAGCATCAGAATCTGTAACTAGTGCCACAGGAATAGTTCAAACATAGACAGTAAGAAGAGTCAGTTTTCTTGTACTTAAGTCGGCATTGTGCCTTTTCTATTTAATTCCTATGCAATTTCTATGTTTCATCGTCTATAAGTAGGACGGAGGGATACAGTGAACCTGAAGTGAAGCATCGGAAACTATAACTAGTGTCACAGGAATGGTTCAAAATATTGACAGTAAGAAGAGTCAGTTATCTTGTACTTAAGTCGGCATTGTGTCTTTTGTATTTAATTCCGAAGCAATTTCTTTGTTTCATCGTCAATAAGAAGGTCAGAGGGATACAGTAAACCTGAAGTAAAGCATCGGAATCCATAACGAGTGTCACATGAATGGTTCAAAACATAGACAGTAAGAAGAGTCAGTTTTCTTGTACTTAAGTCGGCATTGTGCCCTTTGTATTTAATTCCGATGCAATTTCGATGTTTCATCGTCAATAAGAAGGTCAGAGGGATTCAGTGAACCTGAAGTGAAGCATCGGAATCTATAACTAGTGTCAAAGGGAATGGTTCAAAACATAGACAGTAAGAGGAGTCAGTTTTCTTGTACTTAAGTCGGCATTGTGCCTTTTGTATTTAATTCCGAAGCAATTTCTGTGTTTCATCGTCAATAAGAAGGACAGAGGGATACAGTAAACCTGAAGTAAAGCATCGGAATCTATAACGAGTGTCACATGAATGGTTCAAAACATAGACAGTAAGAAGAGTGAGTTTTATTGTTCTTAAGTCGGCATTGTGCGTTTTGTATTTAATTCCGAAGCAATTTCGGTGTTTCATCGTCAATAAGAAGGTCAGAGGGATACAGTGAACCTGAAGTGAAGCATCGGAATCTATAACTAGTGTCACAGGAATGGTTCAAAGCATAGACAGTAAGAAGAGTCAGTTGTCTTGTACTTAAGTCGGCATTGTGCCTTTTGTATTTAATTCCGATGCAATTTCTGTGTTTCATCGTCAATAAGAAGGTCAGAGGGATACAGTAACCCAGAAGTGAAGCATCGGAATCTATAACTAGTGTCACAGGAATAGTTCAAAACATAGGCAGTAAGAAGAGTCAGTTTTCTTGTACTTAAGTCGGAATTGTGCCTTTTGTATTTAATTCCGATGCAGTTTGTGTGTTTCATCGTCAAAAAGAAGGTCAGAGGCATACAGTGAACCTGAAGTGAAGCATCGGAATCCATAACTAGTATCACAGTAATGGTTCAAAACATAGACAGTAAGAAGAGTCAGTTTTCTTGTACTTAAATCGGCATTGTGCCTTTTATATTTAATTCCGATGTAATTTCTTTGTTTCATCGTCAATAAGAAGGTCAGAGGGATACAGTAAACCTGAAGTGAAGCAACGGAATCTATAACTAGAGTCACAGGAATGGTTCAAAACTTACACAGTAAGAAGAGTCAGTTTTCTTGTACTTAAGTCGGCATTGTGCCTATTGTATTTAATTCCGATGCAATTTCTGTGTTTCATCGTCAATAAGATCTTCAGAAGGATACAGTAAACCTGAAGTGAAGCATCGGAAACTATAACTAGTGTCACAGGAATGATTCAAAGCATAGAGAGTAAGAAGAGTCAATTTTTTGTACTTAAGTCGGCATTGTGCGTTTTGTGTTTAATTCCGATGCAATATCTGTGTTTCATCGTCAATAAGGTCAGAGGGATACAGTAAACCTGAAGTGAAGCATCGGAATCCATAACTAGTGTCACAGGAATGGTTCAAAACATAGACAGTAAGAAGAGTCAGTTTTCTTGTACTTAAGTCGACATTGTGCCTTTTGTATTTAATTCCGACGCAATTTCTGTGTTTCATCGTCAATAAGAAGGTCAGAGGGATACAGTAAACCTGAAGTGAAGCATCGGAATCTATAACTAGTGTCACAGGAATGGTTCAAACATAGACAGTAAGAAGAGTCAGTTTTCTTGTACTTAGGTCGGCATTGTGCGTTTTATATTTAATTCCGATGCAATTTTTGTATTTCATCGTCAATACGAAGGTCAGAGGGAAACAGTAAACCTGAAGTGAAGCATCGGAATCTATAACTAGTGTCACACGAATGGTTCAAATCATAGACATTAAGAAGTGTCCGTTATCTTGTACTGAAGTCGGCATTGTGCCTTTTGTATTTAATTCCGAAGCAATTTCTGTGTTTCATCGTCAGTAAGAAGGTCGGAGGGATACATTAAACCTTAAGTAAAGCATCGGAATCTATAACGAGTGTCACATGAAAGGTTCAAAACACAGACAGTAAGAAGAGTCAGTCTTCTTGTACTTAGGTCGGCATTGTGCGTTTTCTATGTAATTCCGATGCAATTTCTGTGTTTCATCGTCAATAAGGAGGTCAGAGGGATACGGCAAACCTGAAGTGAAGCATCAGAATCTATAACTAGTGTCACAGGAACGGTTCAAAACATAGACAGTAAGAAGAGTCAGTTTTCTTGTACTTAAGTCGGCATTGTGGCGTTTGTATTTAATTCCGATGCAAATTCTGTGTTTCATCGTCAATAAGAAGGTCAGAGGCATACAGTAAACCTGAAGTGAAGCATCGGAATCTATAACAAGTGTCACAGGTATGGTTCAAAACATAGACAGTAAGAAGAGTCAGTTTTCTTGTACTTAAGTCGGCATTGTGCATTTTGTATTTAATTCCGATGCAATTTCAGTGTTTCATCATCAAAAAGAAGGTCAGAGGGATACAGTAAACCTGAAGTGAACCATCGGAATCTATAACTAGAGCCACAGGAATGGTTCAAAACATAGACAGTAAGAAGAGTCAGTTTTCTTGTACTTAAGTCGGCATTGTGCCTTTTCTATTTAGTTCCGATGCAATTTCTATGTTTCATCGTCTATAAGAAGGTCGGAGGGATACAGTAAACCTGAAGTGAAGCATCGGAATCTATAACTAGTGTCACAGGAATGGTTCAAAGCATTGACAGTAAGAAGAGTCAGTTATCTTGTACTTAAGTCGGCATTGTGCCTTTTGTATTTAATTCCGACGCAATTTCTGTGTTTCATCGTCAATAAGAAGGTCAGAGGGATACAGTAAACCTGAAGTGAAGCATCGGAATCTATAACTAGATTCACAGGAATAGTTCAAAGCATAGACAGTAAGAAGAGTCAGTTTTTTTGTACTTAAGTCGGCATTGTGCGTTTTATATTTAATTCTGATGCAATTTTTGTGTTTCATCGTCAATAAGAAGTTCAGAGGGACACAGTAAACCTGAAGTGAAGCATCGGAATCTATAACTAGTGTCACAGAAATGGTTCAAATCACAGACAGTTAGAAGTGTCAGTTATCTTGTACTGAAGTCGGCATTGTGCCTTTGTATTTAATACCGAAGGAATTTCTGTGTTTCATCGTCAGTAAGAAGGTCAGAGGGATACAGTAAACCTGAAGTAAAGCATCGGAATCTATATTGGGTGTCACATGAATGGTTCAAAACATAGACAGTCAGAAGAGTAAGTTTTCTTGTACTTTAGTCGGCATTGTGATGTTTGTATTTAATTCCGATGCTATTTCTGTGTTTCATCGTCAGTAAGAAGGTCAGAGGCATACAGTAAACCTGAAGTGAAGCATCGGAATCTATAACAAGTGTCATAGGAATGGTTCAAATCATAGACAGTAAGAAGAGTCAGTTTTCTTGTACTTAAGTTGGCATTGAGCATTTTGTATTTAATTCCGATGCAATTTCAGTGTTTCATCATCAATAAGAAGGTCAGAGGGATACAGTAAACCTGAAGTGAAGCATCGGAATCCATAACTAGTGTCACAGGAATGGTTCAAAACATAGACAGTAAGAAGAGTCAGTTTTCTTGTACTTAAGTCGGCATTGTCCCTTTTCTATTTAATTCCTATGCAATTTTTATGTTTCATCGTCTATAAGTAGGTCGGAGGGATACAGTAAACCTGAAGTGAAGCATCGGAATCTATAACTAGTGTCACAGGAATGGTTCAAAACATTGACAGTAAGAAGAGTCAGTTATCTTGTACTTAAGTCGGCATTGTGTCTTTTGTATTTAATTCCGAAGCAATTTCTTTGTTTCATCGTCAATAAGAAGGTCACAGGGATACAGTAAACCTGAAGTAAAGCATCGAAATCTATAACGAGTGTCACATGAATGGTTCAAAACATAGACAGTAAGAAGAGTCAGTTTTCTTGTACTTAAGTCCGCATTGTGCACTTTGTATTTAATTCCGATGCAATTTCGATGTTTCATCGTCAATAAGAAGGTCAGAGGGATACAGTGAACCTGAAGTGAAACATCGGAATCTATAACTAGTGTCACAGGAATGGTTCAAAACATAGACAGTAAGAAGAGTCAGTTTTATTCTACTTAAGTCGGCATTGTGCCTTTTGTATTTAATTCCGATGCAATTTCGGTGTTTCATCGTCAATAAGAAGGTCAGAGGGATACAGTGAACCTGAAGTGAAGCATCGGAATCTATAACTAGTGTCACAGGAATGGTTCAAACATAGACAGTAAGAAGAGTCAGTTTTCTTGTACTTAAGTCGGCATTGTGCCTTTTGTATTTAATTCCGATGCAATTTCTGTGTTTCATCGTCAATAGGAAGGTCAGAGGGATACAGTAACCCTGAAGTGAAGCATCGGAATCTATAACTAGTGTCACAGGAATGGTTCAAAACATTGACAGTAAGAAGAGTCAGTTTTCTTGTACTTAAGTCGGCATTGTGCCTTTATATTTAATTCCGATGCAATTTCTGTGTTTCATCCTCAAAAAGAAGGTCAGAGGGATACAGTAAACCTGAAGTGAAGCATCGGAATCTATAACTAGTGTCACAGAAATGGTTCAATACATAGACAATAAGCAGAGTCAGTTTTCTTGTACTTAAGTCGGTATTGTGCCTTTTGTATTTAATTCCGAAGTAAATGCTGCGTTCATCGTCACTAAGAAGGTCAGAGGCATACAGTAAACCTGAAGTGAAGCATCGGAATCTATAACTGGTGTCACAGGAATGGTTCAAAACGTAGACAGTAAGAGGAGTCAGTTTTCTTGTACTTAAATCGGCATTCTGCCTTTTGTATTTAATTCCGATGCAATCTCTGTGTTTCATCGTCAATAAGAAGGTCAGAGGGATACAGTAAACCTCAAGTGAAGCATCGGAATCTATAACTAGAGTCACAGGAATGGTTCAAAACATAGACAGAAAGAAGAGTCTGTCTTCTTGTAGTGAAGTCGGCATTGTGCCTCTTGTATTTAATTCCGATGCAATTTCAGTGTTTCGTAGTCAATAAGAAAAGCAGAGGCATACAGTAAACCTGAAGTGAAGCATCGGCATCTATAACTAGTGTCATAGGAATGGTTCAAAACATAGACAGTAAGAAGAGTCAGTTTTCTTGTTCTTAAGTCGGAATTGTGCCTTTTGTATTTAATTCCGATGCAATTTCTGTGCTTCATCGTCAAATAGAAGGTCAGAAGGATACAGTGAACCTGAAGTGAAGCATCGGAATCTATAACTAGTGTCACAGTAATTTTTCAAAACATAGAGAGTAAGAAGGGTCAGTTTTCTTGTACTTAAATCGGCATTGTGCCATTTATATCTAATTCCGATGTAATTTCTGTGTTTCATCGTCAATAAGAAGGTCAGAAGGATACAGTAAACCTGAAGTAAAGCATCGGAATCTATAACTAGTGTCACAGGAATGGTTCAAAACATAGACAGTAAGAAGAGTCAGTTTTCTTGTACTGAAGTCGGCCTTGTGCCTTTTGTATTTAATTCCGATGCAATTTCTGTGTTTCATCGTCAATAAGAAGGTCAGAGGGATACAGTATACTTGAAGTGAAGCATCGGAATCTATAACTAGTGTCACATGAATGGATCAAACATAGACAGTAAGAAGACTCATTTTTCTTGTACTTAAGTCAGCATTGTGCCTTTTGTATTTAATTCCGATGCAATTTCTGTGATTCATCGTCAATAAGAAGGTCAGAGGTATACAGTAAACCGGAAGTGAAGCATCGGAATCTGTAACTAGTGTCATAGGTATGGTTCAAAACATAGACAGTAAGAAGAGTCATTTTTCTTGTAATTAAGTCGGCATTGTGCCCTTTGTATTTATTTCCGATGCAATATCTGTTTTTCATCGCCAATAAGAAGGGCACAGGGATACAGTAAACCTAAAGTGAAGCATCGGAATCTATAATTTGTGTCACAGGAATGGTTCAAGACATAGACAGTAAGAAGAGTCAGTTTCCTTGTACTTCAGTCGGCATTGTGACTTTTCTATTTAATTCCGATGCAATTTCCGTGTTTCATCGTCAATAAGAAGGTCAGAGGGATACAGTAAACCTGAAGTGAAGCATCAGAATCTATAACTAGTGTCACAGGAATGGTTCAAAACATAGACAGTAAGAAGAGTCAGTTTTCTTGTACTTAAGTCGGCATTGTGATGTTTGTATTTAATTCCGATGCAATTTCTGTGTTTCATCGTCAATAAGAGGGTCAGAGGCATACAGTAAAACTGAAGTGAAGCATCGGAAACTATAACAAGTGTCACAGGAATGGTTCAAAACATAGACAGTAAGAAGAGTCAGTTTTCTTGTACTTAAGTCGGCACTGTGCATTTTGTATAAAATTCCGATGCAATTTCAGTGTTTCATCATCAATAAGAAGGTCAGAGATATACAGTAAACCTGAAGTGGAGCATCGGAATCTATAACTAGTGTCACAGGAATGGTTCAAAACATAGACAGTAAGAGGAGTCAGTTTACTTGTACTTAAGGCGGCATTGTGCCTTTTCTATTTAATTCCGATGCAATTTCTATGTTTCATTGTCTATAAGAAGGTCGGAGGGATACAGTAAACCTGAAGTGAAGCATCGGAATCTATAACTAGTGTCACAGGAATGGTTCAAAACATAGACAGTAAGAAGGGTCAGTTTTCTTGTACTTAAGTCGGCACTGTGCATTTTGTATTTAATCCCGATGCAATTTCAGTGTTTCATCGTCAATAAGAAGGTCGGAGGCATACAGTAATACTGAAGTGAAGCATCGGAATCTATAACAAGTGTCACAGGAATGGTTCAAAACATAGACAGTATGAAGAGTCAGTTTTCTTGTACTTAAGTCGGCACTGTGCATTTTGTATTTAATTCCGATGCAATTTCAGTGTTTCATCATCAATAAGAAGGTCAGAGGGATACAGTAAACCTGAAGTGGAGCATCGGAATCTATAACTAGTGTCACAGGAATGGTTCAAAACATAGACAGTAAGTGGAGTCAGTTTACTTGTACTTAAGGCGGCAATGTGCCTTTTCTATTTAATTCCGATGCAATTTCTATGTTTCATCGTCTATAAGAAGGTCGGAGGGATACAGTAAACCTGAAGTGAAGCATCGGAATCTATAACTAGTGTCACAGGAATGGTTCAAAACATAGACAGTAAGAAGAGTCAGTTTTCTTGTACTTAAGTCGGAATTGTGCCTTTTGTATTTAATTCCGATGCAATTTCTTTGTTTCATCACCAAATGAAGGTCAGAGGGATACAGTGAACCTGAAGTGAAGCATCGGATTCTATAACTAGTGTCACAGTAATGGTTCAAAACATAGACAGTAAGAAGAGTCAGTTTTCTTGTACTTAAATCGGCATTGTGCCTTTTATATTTAATTCCGATGTAATTTCTGTGATTCATCGTCAATAAGAAGGTCAGAGGGATACAGTAAACCTGAAATGAAGCATCATAATCTATAACTAGTGTCACAGGAATGGTTCAAAACATAGACAGTAAGAAGAGTCAGTTTTCTTGTACTGAAGTCTGCCTTGTGCCTTTTCTATTTAATTCTGATGCAATTTCTATGTTTCATCGTCTATAAGAAGGTCGGAGGGATACAGTAAACCTTAAGTGAAGCATCGGAATCTGTAACTAGTGTCACAGGAATGGTTCAAAACATAGACAGTAAGAAGGGTCAGTTTTCTTGTACTTAAGTCTGCACTGTGCATTTTGTATTTAATTCCGATGCAATTTCAGTGTTTCATCGACAATAAGAAGGTCGGAGGCATACAGTAAAACTTAAGTGAAGCATCGGAATCTATAACAAGTGTCACAGGAATGGTTCAAAACATAGACAGTAAGAAGATTCAGTTTTCTTGTACTTAAGTCGGCACTGTGCATTTTGTATTTAATTCCGATGCAATTTCAGTGTTTCATCATCAATAAGAAGGTCAGAGGGATACAGCAAACCTGAAGTGGAGCATCGGAATCTATAACTAGTGTCACAGGAATGGTTCAAAACATAGACAGTAAGAGGAGTCAGTTTACTTATACTTCAGGCGGCATTGTGCCTTTTCTATTTAATTCCGATACAATTTCTATGTTTCATCGTCTATAAGAAGGTCGGAGGGATACAGTAAACCTGAAGTGAAGCATCGGAATCTATAACTAGTGTCACAGGAATAGTTCAAAACATAGACAGTAAGAAGAGTCAGTTTTCTTGTACTTAAGTCGGAAATGTGCCTTTTGTATTTAATTCCGATGCAATTTCTTTGTTTCATCACCAAAAAGAAGGTCAGAGGGATACAGTGAACCTGAAGTGAAGCATCGGAATCTATAACTAGTGTCACAGTAATGGTTCAAAACATAGACAGTAAGAAGAGTCAGTTTTCTTGTACTTAAATCGGCATTGTGCCTTTTATATTTAATTCCGATGTAATTTCTGTGATTCATCGTCAATAAGAAGGTCCGAGGGATACAGTAAACCTGAAATGAAGCATCATAATCTATAACTAGTGTCACAGGAATGGTTCAAAACATAGACAGTAAGAAGAGTCAGTTTTCTTGTACTGAAGTCTGCCTTGTGCCTTTTCTATTTAATTCCAATGCAATTTCTATGTTTCATCGTCTGTACGAAGGTCGAAGGGATACAGTAAACCTGAAGTGAAGCATCGGAATCTATAACTAGTGTCACAGGAATGGTTCAAAACATTGACAGTAAGAAGAGTCAGTTATCTTGTACTTAAGTCGGCATTGTGCCTTTTGTATTTAATTCCGAAGCAATTTCTGTGTTTCATCGTCAATAAGAAGGTCAGAGGGATACAGTAAACCTGAAGTAAAGCATCGGAATCTATAACGAGTGTCACATGAATGGTTCAAAACATAGACAGTAAGAAGAGTCAGTTTTCTTGTACTTAAGTCGGCATTGTGCCTTTTGTATTTAATTCCGATGCAATTTCTGTGTTTCATTGTCAATAAGAAGGTCAGAGGGATACAGTAACCCCAAAGTGAACCATCGGAATCTATCACTAGTGTCACAGGAATGGTTCAAAACATAGACAGTAAGAAGAGTCAGTTTTCTTGTACTTAAGTCGGCACTGTGCAATTTGTATTTAATTCCGATGCAATGTCAGTGTTTCATCATCAATAAGAAGGTCAGAGGGATACAGTAAACCTGAAGTGGAGCATCGGAATCTATAACTAGTGTCACAGGAATGGTTCAAAACATAGACAGTGAGAGGAGGTAGTGTACTTGTACTTAAGTCGGCATTGTGCCTTTTCTATTTAATTCCGATGCAATTTCTATGTTTCATCGTCTATAAGAAGGTCGGAGGGATACAGTAAACCTGAAGTGAAGCATCGGAATCTATAACTAGTGTCACAGGAATGGTTCAAAACATAGACAGTAAGAAGAGTCAGTTTTCTTGTACTTAAGTCGGAATTGTGCCTTTTGTATTTAATTCCGATGCAATTACTTTGTTTCATCATCAAAAAGAAGGTCAGAGGGGTACAGTGAACCTGATGTGAAGCATCGGATTCTATAACTAGTGTCACAGTAATGGTTCAAAACATAGACAGTAAGAAGAGTCAGTTTTCTTGCACTTAAATCGGCATTGTGCCTTTTATATTTAATTCCGATGTAATTTCTGTGATTCATCGTCAATAAGAAGGTCAGAGGGATACAGTAAACCTGAAATGAAGCATCAGAATCTATAACTAGTGTCACAGGAATGGTTCAAAACATAGACAGTAAGAAGAGTCAGTTTTCTTGTACTTAAGTCGGCCTTGTGCCTTTTTCTACTTATTTCCGATGCAATTTCCATGTTTCATCGTCTATAAGAAGGTCGAAGGGATACAGTAAACCTGAAGTAAAGCATCGGAATCTATAACTAGTGTCAGAGGAATGGTTCAAAACATTGACAGTAAGAAGAGTCAGTTATCTTGTAGTTAAGTCGGCATTGTGCCTTTTCTATTTAATTCCGAAGCTATTTCTGTGTTTCATCGTCAATAAGAAGGGCTAGAGGGATACAGTAAACCTGAAGTAAAGCATCGAAATCAATAACGAGTGTCACATGAATAGTTCAAAACATAGACAGTAAGAAGAGTCAGTTTTCTTGTACTTATGTCGGCATTGTGCCTTTTGTATTTAATTCCGATGCAATTTCGGTGTTTCATCGTCAATAAGAAGGTCAGAGGGATACAGTAAACTTGAAGTGAAGCATCGGAATCTATAACTAGTGTCACATGAATGGTTCAAAACATAGACAGTAAGAAGAGTCATTTTTCTTGTACTTAAGTCAGCATTGTGCCTTTTGTACTTAATTCCGATGCAATTTCTGTGATCCATCGTCAATAAGGAGGTCAGAGGTATACAGTAAACCTGAAGTGAAGCATCGGAATCTGTAACTAGTGTTACAGGTATGGTTCAAAACATAGACAGTAAGAAGAGTCATATTTCTTGTAATTAAGTCGGCATTGTGACTTTTGTATTTATTTCCGATGCAATATCTGTTTTTCATCGTCAAGAAGATAGTCAACGGGATACAGTAAACCTAAAGTGAAGCATCGGAATCTATAACTTGTGTCACAGGAGAGGTTCAAGTCATAGACAGTAAGAAGAGTCAGTTTTCTTGTACTTAAATCGGCATTGTGACTTTTCTATTTAATTCCGATGCAATTTCTGTGTTTCATCGTCAATAAGAAGGTCAGAGGGATACAGTAAACCTGAAGTGAAGCATCGGAATCTATGACTAGTGTGACAGGAATGGTTCAAACATAGACAGTAAGGAGAGTCAGTTTTCTTGTACTTAAGTCGGCATTGTGCCTTTTGTATTTAATTCTGATGCAATTTCTGTGTTTCATCGTCAATAAGAAGGTCAGAGGGATACAGTAAACCTGAAGTGAAGCATAGGATTCTATAACTAGTGTCACAGGAATGGTTCAAAACTTACACAGTAAGAAGAGTCAGTTATCTTGTACTTAAGTCGGCATTGTGCCTATTGTATTTAATTCCGATGCAATTTCTGTGTTTCATCGTCAATAAGAACTTCAGAAGGATACAGTAAACCTGAAGTGAAGCATCGGAATCTATAACTAGTGTCACAGGAATGGTTCAAAACATAGACAGTAAGAAGAGTCAATTTTCTTGTACTTAAGTCGGCATTGTGCATTTTGTATTTAATTCCGTTGCAAATTGTGTGTTTCATCGTCAATACGAAGGTCAGAGCGATACAGTAAACCTGAAGTGAAGCATCGGAATCTATAACTAGTGTAACAGGAATGGTTCAAACATAGACAGTTAGAAGAGTTAGTTTTCCTGTACTTAAGTCGGCATTGTGACTTTTCTATTTCATTCCGATGCAATTTCTGTGTTTCATCGTCAATAAGAAGGTCGGAGGGATACAGTAAACCTGAAGTGAAGTATCGGAATCAATAACTAGTGTCACAGGAATGGTTCAAAACATAGACATTAAGAAGAGTCAGTTTCCTTGTACTTAGGTCGGCATTGTGCCTTTTCTATTTAATTCCGATGCAATTTCTGTGTTTCATCGTCAATAGAAAGGTCAGAGGGATACAGTAAACCTGAAGTGAAGCATCGGATTCTATAACTAGTGTAACAGGAATGGTTCAAACCACAGACAGTAAGAAGGGTCAGTTATCTCGTACTTAAGACGGCATTGTGCCTTTTGTATTTAATTCCGAAGCAATTTCTGTGTTTCATCGTCAATAAGAAGGTCAGAGGGATACAGTAAACCTGATGTAAAGCAACGGAATCTATAACGAGTGTTACATGAATTGTTCACAATATAGACAGTAAGAAGAGACAGTTTTCTTGTACTTAAGTCGGCATTGTGCCTTTTGTATTTAATTCCGACGCAATTTCAGTGTTTCATCATCAATAAGAAGGTCAGAGGGATACAGTAAACCTGAAGTGGAGCATCGGAATCTATAACTAGTGTCACAGGAATGGTTCAAAACATAGACAGTAAGAGGAGTCAGTTTACTTATACTTCAGGCGCCATTGTGCCTTTTCTATTTAATTCCGATACAATTTCTATGTTTCATCGTCTATAAGAAGGTCGGAGGGATACAGTAAACCTGAAGTGAAGCATCGGAATCTATAACTAGTGTCACAGGAATGGTTCAAAACATAGACAGTAAGAAGAGTCAGTTTTCTTGTACTTAAGTCGGAAATGTGCCTTTTGTATTTAATTCCGATGCAATTTCTTTGTTTCATCACCAAAAAGAAGGTCAGAGGGATACAGTGAACCTGAAGTGAAGCATCGGAATCTATAACTAGTGTCATAGTAATGGTTCAAAACATAGACAGTAAGAAGAGTCAGTTTTCTTGTACTTAAATCGGCATTGTGCCTTTTATATTTAATTGGGATGTAATTTCTGTGATTCATCGTCAATAAGAAGGTCCGAGGGATACAGTAAACCTGAAATGAAGCATCATAATCTATAACTAGTGTCACAGGAATGGTTCAAAACATAGACAGTAAGAAGAGTCAGTTTTCTTGTACTGAAGTCTGCCTTGTGCCTTTTCTATTTAATTCCAATGCAATTTCTATGTTTCATCGTCTGTACGAAGGTCGAAGGGATACAGTAAACCTGAAGTGAAGCATCGGAATCTATAACTAGTGTCACAGGAATGGTTCAAAACATTGACAGTAAGAAGAGTCAGTTATCTTGTACTTAAGTCGGCATTGTGCCTTTTGTATTTAATTCCGAAGCAATTTCTGTGTTTCATCGTCAATAAGAAGGTCAGAGGGATACAGTAAACCTGAAGTAAAGCATCGGAATCTATAACGAGTGTCACATGAATGGTTCAAAACATAGACAGTAAGAAGAGTCAGTTTTCTTGTACTTAAGTCGGCATTGAGCCTTTTTTATTTAATTCCGATGCAATTTCTGTGTTTCATTGTCAATAAGAAGGTCAGAGGGATACAGTAACCCCAAAGTGAACCATCGGAATCTATCACTAGTGTCACAGGAATGGTTCAAAACATAGACAGTAAGAAGAGTCAGTTTTCTTGTACTTAAGTCGGAATTGTGCCTTTTGTATTTAATTCCGATGCAATTACTTTGTTTCATCATCAAAAAGAAGGTCAGAGGGGTACAGTGAACCTGATGTGAAGCATCGGATTCTATAACTAGTGTCACAGTAATGGTTCAAAACATAGACAGTAAGAAGAGTCAGTTTTCTTGCACTTAAATCGGCATTGTGCCTTTCATATTTAATTCCGATGTAATTTCTGTGATTCATCGTCAATAAGAAGGTCAGAGGGATACAGTAAACCTGAAATGAAGCATCAGAATCTATAACTAGTGTCACAGGAATGGTTCAAAACATAGACAGTAAGAAGAGTCAGTTTTCTTGTACTTAAGTCGGCCTTGTGCCTTTTTCTACTTATTTCCGATGCAATTTCCATGTTTCATCGTCTATAAGAAGGTCGAAGGGATACAGTAAACCTGAAGTAAAGCATCGGAATCTATAACTAGTGTCAGAGGAATGGTTCAAAACATTGACAGTAAGAAGAGTCAGTTATCTTGTAGTTAAGTCGGCATTGTGCCTTTTCTATTTAATTCCGAAGCTATTTCTGTGTTTCATCGTCAATAAGAAGGTCAGAGGGATACAGTAAACCTGAAGTAAAGCATCGAAATCAATAACGAGTGTCACATGAATAGTTCAAAACATAGACAGTAAGAAGAGTCAGTTTTCTTGTACTTATGTCGGCATTGTGCCTTTTGTATTTAATTCCGATGCAATTTCGGTGTTTCATCGTCAATAAGAAGGTCAGAGGGATACAGGGAACCTGAAGTGGAGCATCGGAATCTTTAACTAGTGTCACAGGAATGGTTCAAAGCATAGACAGTAAGAAGAGTCAGTTTTCTTGTACTTAAGTCGGCATTGTGCCTTTTGTATTTAATTCCGATGCAATTTCTGTGTTTCATCGTCAAAAAGAAGGTCAGAGGGATACAGTAAACCTGAAGTGAAGCATCGGAATCCATAACTAGTGTCACATGAATGGTTCAAAACATAGACAGTAAGAAGAGTCAGTTTTCTTGTACTTAAGTCGGAAATGTGCCTTTTGTATTTAATTCCGATGCAATTTCTTTGTTTCATCACCAAAAAGAAGGTCAGAGGGATACAGTGAACCTGAAGTGAAGCATCGGAATCTATAACTAGTGTCACAGTAATGGTTCAAAACATAGACAGTAAGAAGAGTCAGTTTTCTTGTACTTAAATCGGCATTGTGCCTTTTATATTTAATTCCGATGTAATTTCTGTGATTCATCGTCAATAAGAAGGTCCGAGGGATACAGTAAACCTGAAATGAAGCATCATAATCTATAACTAGTGTCACAGGAATGGTTCAAAACATAGACAGTAAGAAGAGTCAGTTTTCTTGTACTTAAGTCGGCATTGAGCCTTTTTTATTTAATTCCGATGCAATTTCTGTGTTTCATTGTCAATAAGAAGGTCAGAGGGATACAGTAACCCCAAAGTGAACCATCGGAATCTATCACTAGTGTCACAGGAATGGTTCAAAACATAGACAGTAAGAAGAGTCAGTTTTCTTGTACTTAAGTCGGCATTGTGCCTTTTCTATTTAATTCCGATGCAATTTCTATGTTTCATCGTCTATAAGAAGGTCGGAGGGATACAGTAAACCTGAAGTGAAGCATCGGAATCTATAACTAGTGTCACAGGAATGGTTCAAAACATAGACAGTAAGAAGAGTCAGTTTTCTTGTACTTAAGTCGGAATTGTGCCTTTTGTATTTAATTCCGATGCAATTACTTTGTTTCATCATCAAAAAGAAGGTCAGAGGGGTACAGTGAACCTGATGTGAAGCATCGGATTCTATAACTAGTGTCACAGTAATAGTTCAAAACATAGACAGTAAGAAGAGTCAGTTTTCTTGCACTTAAATCGGCATTGTGCCTTTTATATTTAATTCCGATGTAATTTCTGTGATTCATCGTCAATAAGAAGGTCAGAGGGATACAGTAAACCTGAAATGAAGCATCAGAATCTATAACTAGTGTCACAGGAATGGTTCAAAACATAGACAGTAAGAAGAGTCAGTTTTCTTGTACTTAAGTCGGCCTTGTGCCTTTTTCTACTTATTTCCGATGCAATTTCCATGTTTCATCGTCTATAAGAAGGTCGAAGGGATACAGTAAACCTGAAGTAAAGCATCGGAATCTATAACTAGTGTCAGAGGAATGGTTCAAAACATTGACAGTAAGAAGAGTCAGTTATCTTGTAGTTAAGTCGGCATTGTGCCTTTTCTATTTAATTCCGAAGCTATTTCTGTGTTTCATCGTCAATAAGAAGGGCTAGAGGGATACAGTAAACCTGAAGTAAAGCATCGAAATCAATAACGAGTGTCACATGAATAGTTCAAAACATAGACAGTAAGAAGAGTCAGTTTTCTTGTACTTATGTCGGCATTGTGCCTTTTGTATTTAATTCCGATGCAATTTCGGTGTTTCATCGTCAATAAGAAGGTCAGAGGGATACAGGGAACCTGAAGTGGAGCATCGGAATCTTTAACTAGTGTCACAGGAATGGTTCAAAGCATAGACAGTAAGAAGAGTCAGTTTTCTTGTACTTAAGTCGGCATTGTGCCTTTTGTATTTAATTCCGATGCAATTTCTGTGTTTCATCGTCAAAAAGAAGGTCAGAGGGATACAGTAAACCTGAAGTGAAGCATCGGAATCCATAACTAGTGTCACATGAATGGTTCAAAACATAGACAGTAAGAAGAGTCAGTTTTCTTGTACTTAAGTCGGAAATGTGCCTTTTGTATTTAATTCCGATGCAATTTCTTTGTTTCATCACCAAAAAGAAGGTCAGAGGGATACAGTGAACCTGAAGTGAAGCATCGGAATCTATAACTAGTGTCACAGTAATGGTTCAAAACATAGACAGTAAGAAGAGTCAGTTTTCTTGTACTTAAATCGGCATTGTGCCTTTTATATTTAATTCCGATGTAATTTCTGTGATTCATCGTCAATAAGGAGGTCCGAGGGATACAGTAAACCTGAAATGAAGCATCATAATCTATAACTAGTGTCACAGGAATGGTTCAAAACATAGACAGTAAGAAGAGTCAGTTTTCTTGTACTGAAGTCTGCCTTGTGCCTTTTCTATTTAATTCCAATGCAATTTCTATGTTTCATCGTCTGTACGAAGGTCGAAGGGATACAGTAAACCTGAAGTGAAGCATCGGAATCTATAACTAGTGTCACAGGAATGGTTCAAAACATTGACAGTAAGAAGAGTCAGTTATCTTGTACTTAAGTCGGCATTGTGCCTTTTGTATTTAATTCCGAAGCAATTTCTGTGTTTCATCGTCAATAAGAAGGTCAGAGGGATACAGTAAACCTGAAGTAAAGCATCGGAATCTATAACGAGTGTCACATGAATGGTTCAAAACATAGACAGTAAGAAGAGTCAGTTTTCTTGTACTTAAGTCGGCATTGTGCCTTTTGTATTTAATTCCGATGCAATTTCTGTGTTTCATTGTCAATAAGAAGGTCAGAGGGATACAGTAACCCCAAAGTGAACCATCGGAATCTATCACTAGTGTCACAGGAATGGTTCAAAACATAGACAGTAAGAAGAGTCAGTTTTCTTGTACTTAAGTCGGCACTGTGCAATTTGTATTTAATTCCGATGCAATGTCAGTGTTTCATCATCAATAAGAAGGTCAGAGGGATACAGTAAACCTGAAGTGGAGCATCGGAATCTATAACTAGTGTCACAGGAATGGTTCAAAACATAGACAGTGAGAGGAGGTAGTGTACTTGTACTTAAGTCGGCATTGTGCCTTTTCTATTTAATTCCGATGCAATTTCTATGTTTCATCGTCTATAAGAAGGTCGGAGGGATACAGTAAACCTGAAGTGAAGCATCGGAATCTATAACTAGTGTCACAGGAATGGTTCAAAACATAGACAGTAAGAAGAGTCAGTTTTCTTGTACTTAAGTCGGAATTGTGCCTTTTGTATTTAATTCCGATGCAATTACTTTGTTTCATCATCAAAAAGAAGGTCAGAGGGGTACAGTGAACCTGATGTGAAGCATCGGATTCTATAACTAGTGTCACAGTAATGGTTCAAAACATAGACAGTAAGAAGAGTCAGTTTTCTTGCACTTAAATCGGCATTGTGCCTTTTATATTTAATTCCGATGTAATTTCTGTGATTCATCGTCAATAAGAAGGTCAGAGGGATACAGTAAACCTGAAATGAAGCATCAGAATCTATAACTAGTGTCACAGGAATGGTTCAAAACATAGACAGTAAGAAGAGTCAGTTTTCTTGTACTTAAGTCGGCCTTGTGCCTTTTTCTACTTATTTCCGATGCAATTTCCATGTTTCATCGTCTATAAGAAGGTCGAAGGGATACAGTAAACCTGAAGTAAAGCATCGGAATCTATAACTAGTGTCAGAGGAATGGTTCAAAACATTGACAGTAAGAAGAGTCAGCTATCTTGTAGTTAAGTCGGCATTGTGCCTTTTCTATTTAATTCCGAAGCTATTTTTGTGTTTCATCGTCAATAAGAAGGGCTAGAGGGATACAGTAAACCTGAAGTAAAGCATCGAAATCAATAACGAGTGTCACATGAATAGTTCAAAACATAGACAGTAAGAAGAGTCAGTTTTCTTGTACTTATGTCGGCATTGTGCCTTTTGTATTTAATTCCGATGCAATTTCGGTGTTTCATCGTCAATAAGAAGGTCAGAGGGATACAGTAAACTTGAAGTGAAGCATCGGAATCTATAACTAGTGTCACATGAATGGTTCAAAACATAGACAGTAAGAAGAGTCATTTTTCTTGTACTTAAGTCAGCATTGTGCCTTTTGTATTTAATTCCGATGCAATTTCTGTGATCCATCGTCAATAAGGAGGTCAGAGGTATACAGTAAACCTGAAGTGAAGCATCGGAATCTGTAACTAGTGTTACAGGTATGGTTCAAAACATAGACAGTAAGAAGAGTCATTTTTCTTGTAATTAAGTCGGCATTGTGACTTTTGTATTTATTTCCGATGCAATATCTGTTTTTCATCGTCAAGAAGATAGTCAACGGGATACAGTAAACCTAAAGTGAAGCATCGGAATCTATAACTTGTGTCACAGGAGAGGTTCAAGTCATAGACAGTAAGAAGAGTCAGTTTTCTTGTACTTAAATCGGCATTGTGACTTTTCTATTTAATTCCGATGCAATTTCTGTGTTTCATCGTCAATAAGAAGGTCAGAGGGATACAGTAAACCTGAAGTGAAGCATCGGAATCTATGACTAGTGTGACAGGAATGGTTCAAACATAGACAGTAAGGAGAGTCAGTTTTCTTGTACTTAAGTCGGCATTGTGCCTTTTGTATTTAATTCTGATGCAATTTCTGTGTTTCATCGTCAATAAGAAGGTCAGAGGGATACAGTAAACCTGAAGTGAAGCATAGGATTCTATAACTAGTGTCACAGGAATGGTTCAAAACTTACGCAGTAAGAAGAGTCAGTTATCTTGTACTTAAGTCGGCATTGTGCCTATTATATTTAATTCCGATGCAATTTCTGTGTTTCATCGTCAATAAGAACTTCAGAAGGATACAGTAAACCTGAAGTGAAGCATCGGAATCTATAACTAGTGTCACAGGAATGGTTCAAAACATAGACAGTAAGAAGAGTCAATTTTCTTGTACTTAAGTCGGCATTGTGCATTTTGTATTTAATTCCGTTGCAAATTGTGTGTTTCATCGTCAATACGAAGGTCAGAGCGATACAGTAAACCTGAAGTGAAGCATCGGAATCTATAACTAGTGTAACAGGAATGGTTCAAACATAGACAGTTAGAAGAGTTAGTTTTCCTGTACTTAAGTCGGCATTGTGACTTTTCTATTTCATTCCGATGCAATTTCTGTGTTTCATCGTCAATAAGAAGGTCGGAGGGATACAGTAAACCTGAAGTGAAGTATCGGAATCAATAACTAGTGTCACAGGAATGGTTCAAAACATAGACATTAAGAAGAGTCAGTTTCCTTGTACTTAGGTCGGCATTGTGCCTTTTCTATTTAATTCCGATGCAATTTCTGTGTTTCATCGTCAATAGAAAGGTCAGAGGGATACAGTAAACCTGAAGTGAAGCATCGGATTCTATAACTAGTGTAACAGGAATGGTTCAAACCACAGACAGTAAGAAGTGTCAGTTATCTCGTACTTAAGACGGCATTGTGCCTTTTGTATTTAATTCCGAAGCAATTTCTGTGTTTCATCGTCAATAAGAAGGTCAGAGGGATACAGTAAACCTGATGTAAAGCAACGGAATCTATAACGAGTGTTACATGAATTGTTCACAATATAGACAGTAAGAAGAGACAGTTTTCTTGTACTTAAGTCGGCATTGTGCCTTTTGTATTTAATTCCGACGCAATTTCAGTGTTTCATCATCAATAAGAAGGTCAGAGGGATACAGTAAACCTGAAGTGGAGCATCGGAATCTATAACTAGTGTCACAGGAATGGTTCAAAACATAGACAGTAAGAGGAGTCAGTTTACTTATACTTCAGGCGCCATTGTGCCTTTTCTATTTAATTCCGATACAATTTCTATGTTTCATCGTCTATAAGAAGGTCGGAGGGATACAGTAAACCTGAAGTGAAGCATCGGAATCTATAACTAGTGTCACAGGAATGGTTCAAAACATAGACAGTAAGAAGAGTCAGTTTTCTTGTACTTAAGTCGGAAATGTGCCTTTTGTATTTAATTCCGATGCAATTTCTTTGTTTCATCACCAAAAAGAAGGTCAGAGGGATACAGTGAACCTGAAGTGAAGCATCGGAATCTATAACTAGTGTCATAGTAATGGTTCAAAACATAGACAGTAAGAAGAGTCAGTTTTCTTGTACTTAAATCGGCATTGTGCCTTTTATATTTAATTGGGATGTAATTTCTGTGATTCATCGTCAATAAGAAGGTCCGAGGGATACAGTAAACCTGAAATGAAGCATCATAATCTATAACTAGTGTCACAGGAATGGTTCAAAACATAGACAGTAAGAAGAGTCAGTTTTCTTGTACTGAAGTCTGCCTTGTGCCTTTTCTATTTAATTCCAATGCAATTTCTATGTTTCATCGTCTGTACGAAGGTCGAAGGGATACAGTAAACCTGAAGTGAAGCATCGGAATCTATAACTAGTGTCACAGGAATGGTTCAAAACATTGACAGTAAGAAGAGTCAGTTATCTTGTACTTAAGTCGGCATTGTGCCTTTTGTATTTAATTCCGAAGCAATTTCTGTGTTTCATCGTCAATAAGAAGGTCAGAGGGATACAGTAAACCTGAAGTAAAGCATCGGAATCTATAACGAGTGTCACATGAATGGTTCAAATTATAGACAGTAAGAAGAGTCAGTTTTCTTGTACTTAAGTCGGCATTGAGCCTTTTTTATTTAATTCCGATGCAATTTCTGTGTTTCATTGTCAATAAGAAGGTCAGAGGGATACAGTAACCCCAAAGTGAACCATCGGAATCTATCACTAGTGTCACAGGAATGGTTCAAAACATAGACAGTAAGAAGAGTCAGTTTTCATGTACTTAAGTCGGCATTGTGCCTTTTCTATTTAATTCCGATGCAATTTCTATGTTTCATCGTCTATAAGAAGGTCGGAGGGATACAGTAAACCTGAAGTGAAGCATCGGAATCTATAACTAGTGTCACAGGAATGGTTCAAAACATAGACAGTAAGAAGAGTCAGTTTTCTTGTACTTAAGTCGGAATTGTGCCTTTTGTATTTAATTCCGATGCAATTACTTTGTTTCATCATCAAAAAGAAGGTCAGAGGGGTACAGTGAACCTGATGTGAAGCATCGGATTCTATAACTAGTGTCACAGTAATGGTTCAAAACATAGACAGTAAGAAGAGTCAGTTTTCTTGCACTTAAATCGGCATTGTGCCTTTTATATTTAATTCCGATGTAATTTCTGTGATTCATCGTCAATAAGAAGGTCAGAGGGATACAGT
Organism: Schistocerca piceifrons; assembly: GCF_021461385.2. Taxonomy (NCBI): domain Eukaryota; kingdom Metazoa; phylum Arthropoda; class Insecta; order Orthoptera; family Acrididae; genus Schistocerca; species Schistocerca piceifrons. The sequence goes on from NW_025727780.1 coordinate 199,498, forward strand.
AAACCTGAAATGAAGCATCAGAATCTATAACTAGTGTCACAGGAATGGTTCAAAACATAGACAGTAAGAAGAGTCAGTTTTCTTGTACTTAAGTCGGCCTTGTGCCTTTTTCTACTTATTTCCGATGCAATTTCCATGTTTCATCGTCTATAAGAAGGTCGAAGGGATACAGTAAACCTGAAGTAAAGCATCGGAATCTATAACTAGTGTCAGAGGAATGGTTCAAAACATTGACAGTAAGAAGAGTCAGTTATCTTGTAGTTAAGTCGGCATTGTGCCTTTTCTATTTAATTCCGAAGCTATTTCTGTGTTTCATCGTCAATAAGAAGGTCAGAGGGATACAGTAAACCTGAAGTAAAGCATCGAAATCAATAACGAGTGTCACATGAATAGTTCAAAACATAGACAGTAAGAAGAGTCAGTTTTCTTGTACTTATGTCGGCATTGTGCCTTTTGTATTTAATTCCGATGCAATTTCGGTGTTTCATCGTCAATAAGAAGGTCAGAGGGATACAGGGAACCTGAAGTGGAGCATCGGAATCTTTAACTAGTGTCACAGGAATGGTTCAAAGCATAGACAGTAAGAAGAGTCAGTTTTCTTGTACTTAAGTCGGCATTGTGCCTTTTGTATTTAATTCCGATGCAATTTCTGTGTTTCATCGTCAAAAAGAAGGTCAGAGGGATACAGTAAACCTGAAGTGAAGCATCGGAATCCATAACTAGTGTCACATGAATGGTTCAAAACATAGACAGTTAGAAGAGTCAGTTTTCTTGTACTTCAGTCAGCATTGTGCCTTTTGTATTTAATTCCAATGCAATTTCTGTGTTTCATCGTCAATAAGAAGGTCAGAGGGATACAGTAAACTTGAAGTGAAGCATCGGAATCTATAACTAGTGTCACATGAATGGTTCAAAACATAGACAGTAAGAAGAGTCATTTTTCTTGTACTTAAGTCAGCATTGTGCCTTTTGTATTTAATTCCGATGCAATTTCTGTGATCCATCGTCAATAAGGAGGTCAGAGGTATACAGTAAACCTGAAGTGAAGCATCGGAATCTGTAACTAGTGTTACAGGTATGGTTCAAAACATAGACAGTAAGAAGAGTCATTTTTCTTGTAATTAAGTCGGCATTGTGACTTTTGTATTTATTTCCGATGCAATATCTGTTTTTCATCGTCAAGAAGATAGTCAACGGGATACAGTAAACCTAAAGTGAAGCATCGGAATCTATAACTTGTGTCACAGGAGAGGTACAAGTCATAGACAGTAAGAAGAGTCAGTTTTCTTGTACTTAAATCGGCATTGTGACTTTTCTATTTAATTCCGATGCAATTTCTGTGTTTCATCGTCAATAAGAAGGTCAGAGGGATACAGTAAACCTGAAGTGAAGCATCGGAATCTGTGACTAGTGTGACAGGAATGGTTCAAACATAGACAGTAAGGAGAGTCAGTTTTCTTGTACTTAAGTCGGCATTGTGCCTTTTGTATTTAATTCTGATGCAATTTCTGTGTTTCATCGTCAATAAGAAGGTCAGAGGGATACAGTAAACCTGAAGTGAAGCATAGGATTCTATAACTAGTGTCACAGGAATGGTTCAAAACTTACACAGTAAGAAGAGTCAGTTATCTTGTACTTAAGTCGGCATTGTGCCTATTGTATTTAATTCCGATGCAATTTCTGTGTTTCATCGTCAATAAGAACTTCAGAAGGATACAGTAAACCTGAAGTGAAGCATCGGAATCTATAACTAGTGTCACAGGAATGGTTCAAAACATAGACAGTAAGAAGAGTCAATTTTCTTGTACTTAAGTCGGCATTGTGCATTTTGTATTTAATTCCATTGCAAATTGTGTGTTTCATCGTCAATACGAAGGTCAGAGCGACACAGTAAACCTGAAGTGAAGCATCGGAATCTATAACTAGTGTAACAGGAATGGTTCAAACATAGACAGTTAGAAGAGTTAGTTTTCCTGTACTTAAGTCGGCATTGTGACTTTTCTATTTCATTCCGATGCAATTTCTGTGTTTCATCGTCAATAAGAAGGTCGGAGGGATACAGTAAACCTGAAGTGAAGTATCGGAATCAATAACTAGTGTCACAGGAATGGTTCAAAACATAGACATTAAGAAGAGTCAGTTTCCTTGTACTTAGGTCGGCATTGTGCCTTTTCTATTTAATTCCGATGCAATTTCTGTGTTTCATCGTCAATAGAAAGGTCAGAGGGATACAGTAAACCTGAAGTGAAGCATCGGATTCTATAACTAGTGTAACAGGAATGGTTCAAACCACAGACAGTAAGAAGGGTCAGTTATCTCGTACTTAAGACGGCATTGTGCCTTTTGTATTTAATTCCGAAGCAATTTCTGTGTTTCATCGTCAATAAGAAGGTCAGAGGGATACAGTAAACCTGATGTAAAGCAACGGAATCTATAACGAGTGTTATATGAATTGTTCACAATATAGACAGTAAGAAGAGACAGTTTTCTTGTACTTAAGTCGGCATTGTGCCTTTTGTATTTAATTCCGATGCAATTTCTGTGTGTCATCGTCAATAAGAAGGTCAGAGGATTACAGTAAACCTGACGTGAAGCATCGGAATCTATAACTAGTGTCCCAGGAATGGTTCAAAACATAGACAGTAACAAGAGTCAGTTTTCTTGTACTTATGTCGGCATTGTGCCTTTTGTATTTAATTCCGATAGAATTTCAGTGTTTCACAGTCAATAAGAAAGTCAGAGGCATACAGTAAACCTGAAGTGAAACATCGGAATCTATTACTAGTGTCACAGGAATGGTTCAAAACATAGACAGTAAGAAGAGTCAGTTTTCTTGTACTTAAATCGGCATTGTGCCATTTATATCTAATGCCGATGTAATTTCTGTGTTTCATCGTCAATAAGAAGGTCAGAGGGATACAGTAAACCTGAAGTGAAACATCGGAATCTATAACTTGTGTCACAGGAATGGTTCAAGACATAGACAGTAAAAAGAGTCAGTTTTCTTGTACTTAAGTCGGCATTGTGACTTTTCTATTTAATTTCGATGCAATTTCTGTGTTTCATCGTCAATAAGAAGGTCAGAGGGATACAGTAAACCTGAAGTGAAGCATCGGATTCTATAACTAGTGTCACAGGAATGGTTCAAAACATTGACAGTAAGAAGAGTCAGTTTTCTTGTACTTAAGTCGGCATTGTGATGTTTGTATTTAATTCCGATGCAATTTCTGTGTTTCATCGTCAATAAGAAGGTCAGAGGCATACAGTAAAACTGAAGTGAAGCATCGGAATCTATAACAAGTGTCACAGGAATGGTTCAAAACATAGACAGTAAGAAGAGTCAGTTTTCTTGTACTTAAGTCGGCACTGTGCATTTTGTATTTAATTCCGATGCAATTTCAGTGTTTCATCATCAATAAGAAGGTCAGAGGGATACAGTAAACCTGAAGTGGAGCATCGGAATCTATAACTAGTGTCACAGGAATGGTTCAAAACATAGACAGTAAGAAGAGTCAGTTTACTTGTACTTAAGTCGGCATTGTGCCTTTTCTATTTAATTCCGATGCTATGTCTATGTTTCATCGTCTAAAAGAAGGTCGGATGGATACAGTAAACCTGAAGTGAAGCATCGGAATCTATAACTAGTGTCACAGGAATGGTTCAAAACATAGACAGTAAGAAGAGTCAGTTTTCTTGTACTGAAGTCGGCCTTGTGCCTTTTCTATTTAATTCCGATGCAATTTCTATGTTTCATCGTCTATTAGAAGGTCGGAGGGATACAGTAAACCTGAAGTGAAGCATCGGAATCTATAAGTAGTGTCACAGGAATGGTTCAAAGCATTGACAGTAAGAAGAGTCAGTTATCTTGTACTTAAGTCGGCATTGTGCCTTTTGTATTTAATTCCGAAGCAATGTCTGTGTTTCATCGTCAATAAGAATGTCAGAGGGATACAGTAAACCTGAAGTAAAGCATCGGAATCTATAACGAGTGTCACATAAATTGTTCAAAACATAGACAGTAAGAAGAGTCAGTTTTCTTGTACTTAAGTCGGCGTTATGCCTTTTGTATTTAATTCCGATGCAATTTCGGTGTTTCATCGTCAATAAGAAGGTCAGAGGGATACAGTGAACCTGAAGTGAAGCATCGGAATCTATAACTAGTGTCACAGGAATGGTTCAAAACATAGACAGTAGGAAGAGTCAGTTTTCTTGTACTTAAGTCGGCATTGTGCCTTTTGTATTTAATTCCGATGCAATTTGTGTGTTTCATCGTCAAAAAGAAGGTCAGAGGGATACAGTAAACCTGAAGTGAAGCATCGGAATCTATAACTAGTGTCACAGGAATGGTTCAAAACATAGACAGAAAGAAGAGTCTGTCTTCTTGTAGTGAAGTCGGCATTGTGCCTCTTGTATTTAATTCCGATGCATTTTCAGTGTTTCATAGTCAATAAGAAAGTCAGAGGCATACAGTAAACCTGCAGTGAAGCATCGGCATCTATAACTAGTGTCACAGGAATTTTTGAAAACATAGACAGTAAGAAGAGTCAGTTTTCTTGTACTTAGGTCGGAATTGTGCCTTTTGTATTTAATTCCGATGCAATTTCTGTGCTTCATCGTCAAAAAGAAGGTCAGCGGGATACAGTGAACCTGAAGTGAAGGATCGGAATCTATAACTAGTGTCACAGTAATGGTTCAAAACATAGACAGTAATAAGAGTCAGTTTTCTTGTACTTAAATCGGCATTGTGCCTTTTATATCTAATTCCGATGTAATTTCTGTGTTTCATCGTCAATAAGAAGGTCAGAGGGATACAGTAAACCTGAAGTGAAGCATCGGAATCTATAACTAGTGTCACAAGAATGGTTCAAAACATAGACAGTAAGAAGAGTCAGTTTTCTTGTACTGAAGTCGGCCTTGTGCCTTTTGTATTTAATTCCGATGCAATTTCTGTGTTTCATCGTCAATAAGAAGGTCAGAGGGGATACAGTAAACTTGAAGTGAAGCATCGGAATCTATAACTAGTGTCACATGAATGGTTCAAAACATAGACAGTAAGAAGAGTCATTTTTCTTGTACTTAAGTCAGCATTGTGCCTTTTGTATTTAATTCCAATGCAATTTCTGTGTTTCATCGTCAATAGGAAGGTCAGAGGGATACAGTAAACTTGAAGTGAAGCATCGGAATCTATAACTAGTGTCACATGAATGGTTCAAAACATAGACAGTAAGAAGAGTCATTTTTCTTGTACTTAAGTCAGCATTGTGCTTTTTGTATTTAATTCCGATGCAATATCTGTTTTTCATCGTCAAGAAGATGGTCAGCGGGATACAGTAAACCAAAAGTGAAGCATCGAATCTATAACTTGTGTCACAGGAATGGTTCAAGACATAGACAGTAAGAAGAGTCAGTTTTCTTGTACTTAAGTCGGCATTGTGACTTTTCTATTTAATTCCGATGCAATTTCTGTGTTTCATCGTCAATAAGAAGGTCAGAGGGATACAGTAAACCTGAAGTGAAGCAATCGGAATCTATGACTAGTATCACAGGAATGGTTCAAACATAGACAGTAAGAGGAGTCAGTTTTCTTGTACTTAAGTCGGCATTGTGCCTTTTCTATTTAATTCTGATGCAATTTCTGTGTTTCATCGTCAATAAGAAGGTCAGAGGGATACAGTAAACCTGAAGTGAAGCATAGTATTCTATAACTAGTGTCACAGGAATGGTTCAAATCTTACACAGTAAGGAGAGTCAGTTATCTTGTACTTAAATCGGCAATGTGCCTATTGTATTTAATTCCGATGCAATTTCTGTGTTTCATCGTCAATAAGAACTTCAGAAGGATACAGTAAACCTGAAGTGAAGCATCGGAATCTATAACTAGTGTCACAGGAATGGTTCAAAACATAGACAGTAAGAAGAGTCAATTTTCTTGTACTTAAGTCGGCATTGTGCATATTGTATTTAATTCCGTTGCAAATTGTGTGTTTCATCGTCAATACGAAGGTCAGAGGGATACAGTAAAGCTGAAGTGAAGCATCGGAATCTATAACTAGTGTAACAGGAATGGTTCAAACATAGACAGTTAGAAGAGTTAGTTTTCTTGTACTTAAGTCGGCATTGTGACTTTTCTATTTAATTCCGATGCAATTTCTGTGTTTCATCGTCAATAAGACGGTCGGAGGGATACAGTAAACCGGAAGTGAAGCATCGGAATCAATAACTAGTGTCACAGGAATGGTTCAAATCATAGACATTAAGAAGAGTCAGTTTGCTTGTACTTAGGTCGGCATTGTGCCTTTTCTCTTTAATTCCGATGCTATTTCTGCGTTTCATCGTCAATAGGAAGGTCAGAGGGATACAGTAAACCTGAAGTGAAGCATCGGAATCTATAACTAGTGTAACAGGAATGGTTCAAACCACAGACAGTAAGAAGGGTCAGTTATCTCGTACTTAAGACGGCATTGTGCCTTTTGTATTTAATTCCGAAGCAATTTCTGTGTTTCATCGTCAATAAGAAGGTCAGAGGGATACAGTAAACCTGAAGTAATGCCACGGAATCTATAACGAGTGTCACATGAATTGTTCACAACTTAGACAGTAAGAAGAGACAGTTTTCTTGTACTTAAGTCGGCATTGTGCCTTTTGTATTTAAATCCGATGCAATTTCTGTGTTTCATCGTCAATAAGAAGGTCAGAGGGATACAGTAAACCTGACGTGAAGCATCGGAATCTATAACTAGTGTCCCAGGAATGGTTCAAAACATAGACAGTACAATAGTCAGTTTTCTTGTACTTAAGTCGGCATTGTGCCTTTTGTATTTAATTCCGATACACAATTTCAGTGTTTCACAGTCAATAAGAAAGTCAGAGGCATACAGTAAACCTGAAGTGAAACATCGGAATCTATTACTAGTGTCACAGGAATGGTTCAAAACATAGACAGTAAGAAGAGTCAGTTTTCTTGTACTTAAATCGGCATTGTGCCTTTTATATCTAATTCCGATGTAATTTCTGTGTTTCATCGTCAGTTTTCTTGTACTTAAGTCGGCATTGTGCCTTTTGTATTTACTTCCGATACAATTTCAGTGTTTCACAGTCAATAAGAAAGTTAGAGGCATACAGTAAACCTGAAGTGAAACATCGGAATCTATTGCTAGTGTCACAGGAATGGTTCAAAACATAGACGTAAAGAGAGTCAGTTTTCTTGTACTTAAATCGGCATTGTGCCTTTTGTATCTAATTCCGATGTAATTTCTGTGTTTCATCGTCAATAAGAAGGTCAGAGGGATACAGTAAACCTGAAGTGAAGCATCGGAATCAATAACTAGTGTCACAGGTATGGTTCAAAACATAGACAGTATGAAGAGTCATTTTTCTTGTAATTAAGTCGGCATTGTGCCCTTTGTATTTATTTCCGATGCAATATCTGATTTTCATCGCCAATAGGAAGGTCAGAGGGATACAGTAACCCTAAATTGAAGAATCGGAAACTATAACTTGTGTCAGAGGAATGGTTCAAGCATAGACAGTAAAAAGAGTCAGTTTTCTTGTACTTAAGTCGGCATTGTGATGTTTGTATTTAATTCCGATGCAATTTCTGTGTTTCATCGTCAATAAGAAGGTCAGAGGCATACAGTAAAACTGAAGTGAAGCATCGGAATCTATAACAAGTGTCACAGGAATGGTTCAAAACATAGACAGTAAGAAGAGTCAGTTTTCTTGTACTTAAGTCGGCACTGTGCATTTTGTATTTAATTCCGATGCAATTTCAGTGTTTCATCATCAATAAGAAGGTCAGAGGGATACAGTAAACCTGAAGTGGAGCATCGGAATCTATAACTAGTGTCACAGGAATGGTTCAAAACATAGACAGTAAGAAGAGTCAGTTTACTTGTACTTTAGTCGGCATTGTGCCCTTTCTATTTAATTCCGATGCAATTTCTATGTTTCATCGTCTATACGAAGATCGGAGGGATACAGTAAACCTGAAGTGAAGCATCGGAATCTATAACTAGTGTCACAGGAATGGTTCAAATCATAGACAGTAAGAAGAGTCAGTTTTCTTGTACTTAAGTCGGAATTGTGCCTTTTGTATTTAATTCCGATGCAATTTCTGTGTTTCATCGTCAAACAGAAGGTCAGAGGGATACACTGAACCTGAAGTGAAGCATCGGAATCTATAACTAGTGTCACAGTAATGGTTCAAATCATAGACAGTAAGAAGAGTCAGTTTTCTTGTACTTAAATCGGCATTGTGCCGTTTATATTTAATTCCGATGTAATTTCTGTGATTCATCGCCAATAAGAAGGTCAGAGGGATACAGTAAACCTGAAATGAAGCATCGGAATCTATAACTAGTGTCACAGGAATGGTTCTAAACATAGACAGTAAGAAGAGCCAGTTTTCTTGTACTGAAGTCGGATCTTGTGCTTTTTCTATTTAATTCCGATGCAATTTCTATGTTTCATCGTCTATAAGAAGGTCGAAGGGATACAGTAAACCTGAAGTGAAGCATCGGAATCTATAACTAGTGTCACAGGAATGGTTCAAAACATAGACAGTAAGAAGAGTCAATTTTCTTGTACTTAAGTCGGCATTGTGCATTTTGTATTTAATTCCGTTGCAAATTGTGTGTTTCATCGTCAATACGAAGGTCAGAGGGATACACTAACCTGAAGTGAAGCATCGGAATCTATAACTAGTGTCACAGGAATGGTTTAAACATAGACAGTTAGAAGAGTTAGTTTTCTTTTACTTAAGTCGGCATTGTGACTTTTCTACTTAATTCCGATGCAATTTCTGTGTTTCATCGTCAATAAGAAGGTCGGAAGAATACAGTAAACCTGAAGTGAGGCATCGGAATCAATAACTAGTGTCACAGGAATGGTTCAAAACATAGACATTAAGAAGAGTCAGTTTTCTTGTACTTAAGTCGGCATTGTGCCTTTTGTATTTAATTCCGATGCAATTTCTGTGTTTCATCGTCAATAAGAAGGTCAGAGGGATACAGTGACCCAGAAGTGTACCATCGGAATCTATAACTAGTCTCACAGGAAAGTTTCAAAACATAGACAGTAAGAAGAGTCAGTTTTCTTGTACTTAAGTCGGCATTGTGCCTTTTGTATTTAATTCCGATGCAATTTCTGTGTTTCATCGTCAAAAAAAGGGTCAGAGGGATACAGTAAACCTGAAGTGAAGCATCGGAATCCATAACTAGTGTCACATGAATGGTTCAAAACATAGACAGTAAGAAGAGTCAGTTTTCTTGTACTTAAGTCAGCATTGTGCCTTTTGTATTTAATTCCAATGCAATTTCTGTGTTTCATCGTCAATAAGAAGGTCAGAGGGATACAGTAAACTTGAAGTGAAGCATCGGAATCTATAACTTGTGTCACAGGAATGGTTCAAGACATAGACAGTAAGAAGAGTCAGTTTTCTTGTACTTAAGTCGGCATTGTGACTTTTCTATTTAATTCCGATGCAATTTCTGTGTTTCATCGTCAATAAGAAGGTCAGAGGGATACAGTAAACCTGAAGTGAAGCATCGGAATCTATAACTAGTGTCACAGGAATGGTTCAAAACATAGACAGTAAGAAGAGTCAATATTCTTGTACTTCAGTCGGCATTGTGCATTTTGTATTTATTTCCGATGCAATATCTGTTTTTCATCGTCAAGAAGATGGTCAGAGGGATACAGTAAACCTAAAGTGAAGCATCGGAATCTATAACTTGTGTCACAGGAATGGTTCAAGACATAGACAGTAAGAAGAGTCAGTTTTCTTGTACTTCAGTCGGCCTTGTGACTTTTCTATTTAATTCCGATGTAATTTCTGTGTTTCATCGTCAATAAGAAGGTCAGAGGGATACAGTAAACCTGAAGTGAAGCATCGGAATCTATGACTAGTGTCACAGGAATGGTTCAAACATAGACAGTAAGAAGAGTCAGTTTTCTCGTATTTAAGTCGGCATTGTGCCTTTTGTATTTAATTCTGATGCAATTTCTGTGTTTCATCGTCAATAAGAAGGTCAGAGGGATACAGTAAACCTGAAGTGAAGCATAGGATTCAATAACTAGTGTCACAGGAATGGTTCAAAACTTACACAGTAAGAAGAGTCAGTTTTCTTGTACTTAAGTCGGCATTGTGCCTATTGTATTTAATTCCGATGCAATTTCTGTGTTTCATCTACAATAAGAACTTCAGAAGGATACAGTAAACCTGAAGTGAAGCATCGGAATCTATAACTAGTGTCACAGGAATGGTTCAAAGCATAGACAGTAAGAAGAGTCAATTTTCTTGTACTTAAGTCGGCATTGTGCATTTTGTATTTAATTCCGTTGCAAATTGTGTGTTTCATCGTCAATACGAAGGTCAGAGGGATACAGTAAACCTGTAGTGAAGCATCGGAACCTATAACTAGTGTAACAGGAACGGTTCAAACATAGACAGTTAGAAGAGTTAGTTTTCTTTTACTTAAGTCGGCATTGTGACTTTTGTATTTAATTCCGAAGCAATTTCTGTGTTTCATCGTCAATAAGAAGGTCAGAGGGATACAGTAAACCTGAAGTGAACCATCGGAATCAATAACTAGTGTCACAGGAATGGTTCAAAAGATAGACAGTAAGAAGAGTCAGTTTACATGTACTTTAGTCGGCATTGTGCCCTTTCTATTTAATTCCGATGCAATTTCTGTGTTTCATCGTCAATAAGAAGGTCAGAGGGATACAGTAAACCTAAAGTGAAGCATCGGAATCTATGACTTGTGTCACAGGAATGGTGCAAGGCATAGACAGTAAAAAGAGTCACTTTTCTTGTACTTAAGTCGGCATTGTGATGTTTGTATTTAATTCCGATGCAATTTCTGTGTTTCATCGTCAATAAGAAGGTCAGAGGCATACAGTAAAACTGAAGTGAAGCATCGGAATCTATAACAAGTGTCACAGGAATGGTTCAAAACATAGACAGTAAGAAGAGTCAGTTTTCTTGTACTTAAGTCGGCACTGTGCATTTTGTATTTAATTCCGATGCAATTTCAGTGTTTCATCATCAATAAGAAGGTCAGAGGGATACAGTAAACCTGAAGTGGAGCATCGGAATCTATAACTAGTGTCACAGGAATGGTTCAAAAGATAGACAGTAAGAAGAGTCAGTTTACATGTACTTTAGTCGGCATTGTGCCCTTTCTATTTAATTCCGATGCAATTTCTATGTTTCATCGTCTATAAGAAGATCGGAGGGATACAATAAACCTGAAGTGAAGCATCGGAATCTATAACTAGTGTCACAGGAATGGTTCAAATCATAGACAGTAAGAAGAGTCAGTTTTCTTGTACTTAAGTCGGAATTGTGCCTTTTGTATTTAATTCCGATGCAATTTCTGTGTTTCATCGTCAAAAAGAAGGTCAGAGGGATACAGTGAACCTGAAGTGAAGCATCGGAATCTATAACTAGTGTCACAGTAATGGTTCAAATCATAGACAGTAAGAAGAGTCAGTTTTCTTGTACTTAAATCGGCATTGTGCCGTTTATATTTAATTCCGATGTAATTTCTGTGATTCATCGCCAATAAGAAGGTCAGAGGGATACAGTAAACCTGAAATGAAGCATCGGAATCTATAACTAGTGTCACAGGAATGGTTCAAAACATAGACAGTAAGAAGAGCCAGTTTTCTTGTACTGAAGTCGGATCTTGTGCCTTTTCTATTTAATTCCGATGCAATTTCTATGTTTCATCGTCTATAAGAAGGTCGAAGGGATACAGTAAACCTGAAGTGAAGCATCGGAATCTATAACTAGTGTCACAGGAATGGTTCAAAACATAGACAGTAAGAAGAGTCAATTTTCTTGAACTTAAGTCGGCATTGTGCATTTTGTATTTAATTCCGTTGCAAATTGTGTGTTTCATCGTCAATACGAAGGTCAGAGGGATACAGTAAACCTGAAGTGAAGCATCGGAATCTATAACTAGTGTCACAGGAATGGTTCAAACATAGACAGTTAGAAGAGTTAGTTTTCTTTTACTTAAGTCGGCATTGTGACTTTTCTATTTAATTCCGATGCAATTTCTGTGTTTCATCGTCAATAAGAAGGTCGGAAGGATACAGTAAACCTGAAGTGAGGCATCGGAATCAATAACTAGTGTCACAGGAATGGTTCAAAACATAGACATTAAGAAGAGTCAGTTTTCTTGTACTTAAGTCGGCATTGTGCCTGTTGTATTTAATTCCGATGCAATTTCTGTGTTTCATCGTCAATAAGAAGGTCAGAGGGATACAGTGACCCAGAAGTGTACCATCGGAATCTATAACTAGTCTCACAGGAAAGGTTCAAAACATAGACAGTAAGAAGAGTCAGTTTTCTTGTACTTAAGTCGGCATTGTGCCTTTTGTATTTAATTCCGATGCAATTTCTGTGTTTCATCGTCAAAAAGAAGGTCAGAGGGATACAGTAAACCTGAAGTGAAGCATCGGAATCCATAACTAGTGTCACATGAATGGTTCAAAACATAGACAGTAAGAAGAGTCAGTTTTCTTGTACTTAAGTCAGCATTGTGCCTTTTGTATTTAATTCCAATGCAATTTCTGTGTTTCATCGTCAATAAGAAGGTCAGAGGGATACAGTAAACTTGAAGTGAAGCATCGGAATCTATAACTAGTGTCACAGGAATGGTTCAAAACATAGACAGTAAGAAGAGTCATTTTTCTTGTACTTAAGTCAGCATTGTGCCTTTTGTATTTAATTCCGATGCAATTTCTGTGATTCATCGTCAATAAGGAGGTCAGAGGTATACAGTAAACCTGAAGTGAAGCATTGGAATCTGTAATTAGTGTCACAGGTATGGTTCAAAACATAGACTGTAAGAAGAGTCATTTTTCTTGTAATTAAGTCGGCATTGTGCCTTTTGTATTTATTTCCGATGCAATATCTGTTTCTCATCGTCAAGAAGATGGTCAGAGGGATACAGTAAACCTAAAGTGAAGCATCGGAATCTATAACTTGTGTCACAGGAATGGTTCAAGACATAGACAGTAAGAAGAGTCAGTTTTCTTGTACTTAAGTCGGCATTGTGACTTTTCTGTTTAATTCCGATGCAATTTCTGTGATTCATCGTCAATAAGAAGGTCAGAGGGATACAGTAAACCTGAAGTGAAGCATCGGAATCAATAACTAGTGTCACAGAAATGGTTCAAAACATAGACATTAAGGAATGGTTCAAAACATAGACAGTAAGAAGAGTCAATTTTCTAGTACTTAAATCGGCATTGTGCCTATTGTATTTAATTCCGATGCAATTTCTGTGTTTCATCGTCAATAAGAACTTCAGAAGGATACAGTAAACCTGAAGTGAAGCATCGGAATCTATAACTAGTGTCACAGGAATGGTTCAAAGCATAGACAGTAAGAAGAGTCAATTTTCTTGTACTGAAGTCGGCATTGTGCATTTTGTATTTAATTCCGTTGCAAATTGTGTGTTTCATCGTCAATACGAAGGTCAGAGGGATACAGTAAACCTGTAGTGAAGCATCGGAACCTATAACTAGTGTAACAGTAACGGTTCAAACATAGACAGTTAGAAGAGTTAGTTTTCTTTTACTTAAGTCGGCATTGTGACTTTTGTATTTAATTCCGAAGCAATTTCTGTGTTTCATCGTCAATAAGAAGGTCAGAGGGATACAGTAAACCTGAAGTAAAGCAACGGAATCTATAACGAGTGTCACATGAATTGTTCACAACATAGACAGTAAGAAGAGACAGTTTTCTTGTACTTAAGCCGGCATTGTGCCTTTTGTATTTAATTCCGATGCAATTTCTGTGTTTCATCGTCAATAAGAAGGTCAGAGGGATACAGTAAACCTGACGTGAAGCATCGGAATCTATAACTAGTGTCCCAGGAATGGTTCAAAACATAGGCAGTAACAAGAGTCAGTTTTCTTGTACTTAAGTCGGCATTGTGCCTTTTGTATTTAATTCCGATACAATTTCAGTGTTTCACAGTCAATAAGAAAGTCAGAGGCATACAGTAAACCTGAAGTGAAACATCGGAATCTATTACTAGTGTCACAGGAATGGTTCAAAACATAGACAGTAAGAAGAGTCAGTTTTCTTGTACTTAAATCGGCATTGTGCCTTTTATATCTAATTCCGATGTAATTTCTGTGTTTCATCGTCAATAAGAAGGTCAGAGGGATACAGTAAACCTGAAGTGAAGCATCGGAATCAATAACTAGTGTCACAGGTATGCTTCAAAACATAGACAGTAAGAAGAGTCATTTTTCTTGTAATTAAGTCGGCATTGTGCCCTTTGTATTTATTTCCGATGCAATATCTGATTTTCATCGCCAATAAGAAGGTCAGAGGGATACAGTAAACCTAAAGTGAAGCATCGGAATCTATGACTTGTGTCACAGGAATGGTTCAAGGCATAGAGAGTAAAAAGAGTCAGTTTTCTTGTACTTAAGTCGGCATTGTGATGTTTGTATTTAATTCGGATGCAATTTCTGTGTTTCATCGTCAATAAGAAGGTCAGAGGCATACAGTAAAACTGAAGTGAAGCATCGGAATCTATAACAAGTGTCACAGGAATGGTTCAAAACATAGACAGTAAGAAGAGTCAGTTTTCTTGTACTTAAGTCGGCACTGTGCATTTTGTATTTAATTCCGATGCAATTTCAGTGTTTCATCATCAATAAGAAGGTCAGAGGGATACAGTAAACCTGAAGTGGAGCATCGGAATCTATAACTAGTGTAACAGGAATGGTTCAAAACATAGACAGTAAGAAGAGTCAGTTTACTTGTACTTTAGTCGGCATTGTGCCCTTTCTATTTAATTCCGATGCAATTTCTATGTTTCATCGTCTATAAGAAGATCGGAGGGATACAGTAAACCTGAAGTGAAGCATCGGAATCTATAACTAGTGTCACAGGAATGGTTCAAAACATAGACAGTAAGAAGAGTCAGTTTTCTAGTACTTAAGTCGGAATTGTGCCTTTTGTATTTAATTCCGATGCAATTTCTGTGTTTCATCGTCAAAAAGAAGGTCAGAGGGATACAGTGAACCTGAAGTGAAGCATCGGAATCTATAACTAGTGTCACAGTAATGGTTCAAATCATAGACAGTAAGAAGAGTCAGTTTTCTTGTACTTAAATCGGCATTGTGCCTTTTCATATTTAATTCCGATGTAATTTCTGTGATTCATCGCCAATAAGAAGGTCAGAGGGATACAGTAAACCTGAAATGAAGCATCGGAATCTATAACTAGTGTCACAGTAATGGTTCAAAACGTAGACAGTAAGAAGAGTCAGTTTTCTTGTACTGAAGTCGGCCTTGTGCCTTTTCTATTTAATTGCGATGCAATTTCTATGTTTCATCGTCTATAAGAAGATCGAAGGGATACAGTAAACCTGAAGTGAAGCATCGGAATCTATAACTAGTGTCACAGGAATGGTTCAAAACATAGACAGTAAGAAGAGTCAATTTTCTTGTACTTAAGTCGGCATTGTGCATTTTGTATTTAATTCCGTTGCAAATTGTGTGTTTCATCGTCAATACGAAGGTCAGAGGGATACAGTAAACCTGAAGTGAAGCATCGGAATCTATAACTAGTGTAACAGGAATGGTTCAAACATAGTTAGAAGAGTTAGTTTTCTTTTACTTAAGTCGGCATTGTGACTTTTCTATTTAATTCCGATGCAATTTCTGTGTTTCATCGTCAATAAGAAGGTCGGAAGGATACAGTAAACCTGAAGTGAAGCATCGGAATCAATAACTAGTGTCACAGGAATGGTTCAAAACATAGACATTAAGAAGAGTCAGTTTTCTTGTACTTAAGTCGGCATTGTGCCTTTTGTATTTAATTCCGATGCAATATCTGTGTTTCATCGTCAATAAGAAGGTCAGAGGGATACAGTAACCCTGAAGTGAACCATCGGAATCTATAACTAGTCTCACAGGAAAGGTTGAAAACATAGACAGTAAGAAGAGTCAGTTTTCTTGTACTTAAGTCTGCATTGTGCCTTTTGTATTTAATTCCGATGCAATTTCTGTGTTTCATCGTCAAAAAGAAGGTCAGAGGGATACAGTAAACCTGAAGTGAAGCATCGGAATCCATAACTAGTGTCACATGTATGGTTCAAAACATAGACAGTAAGAAGAGTCAGTTTTCTTGTACTTAAGTCAGCATTGTGCTTTTTGTATTTAATTCCAATGCAATTTCTGTGTTTCATCGTCAATAAGAAGGTCAGAGGGATACAGTAAACTTGAAGTGAAGCATCGGAATCTATAACTAGTGTCACAGGAATGGTTCAAAACATAGACAGTAAGAAGAGTCATTTTCTTGTACTTAAGTCAGCATTGTGCCTTTTGTATTTAATTCCGATGCAATTTCTGTGATTCATCGTCAATAAGGAGGTCAGAGAAATACGGTAAACCTGAAGTGAAGCATCGGAATCTGTAACTAGTGTCACAGGTATGGTTCAAAACATAGACAGTAAGAAGAGTCATTTTTCTTGTAATTAAGTCGGCATTGTGCCTTTTGTATTTATTTCCGCAGCAATATCTGTTTTTCATCGTCAAGAAGATGGTCAGAGGCATACAGTAAACCTAAAGTGAAGCATCGGAATCTATAACTAGTGTCACAGGAATGGTTCAAAACATAGACAGTAAGAAGAGTCAGTTTTCTTGTACTGAAGTCGGCCTTGTGCCTTTTGTATTTAATTCCGAAGCAATTTCTGTGTTTCATCGTCAATAAGAAGGTCAGAGGGATACAGTAAACTTGAAGTGAAGCATCGGAATCTATAACTAGTGTCACATGAATGGTTCAAAACATAGACAGTAAGAAGAGTCATTTTTCTTGTACTTAAGTCAGCATTGTGCCTTTTGTATTTAATTCCGATGCAATTTCTGTGATTCATCGTCAATAAGAAGGTCAGAGGTATACAGTAAACCTGAAGTGAAGCATCGGAATCTGTAACTAGTATCACAGGTATGGTTCAAAACATAGACAGTAAGAAGAGTCGATTTTCTTGTAATTAAGTCGGCATTGTGCCCTTTGTATTTATTTCCGATGCAATATCTGTTTTTCACCGCCAATAAGAAGGTCAGAGGGATACAATAAACCTAAAGTGAAGCATCGGAATCTATAACTTGTGTCACAGGAATGGTTCAAGACATAGACAGTAAGAAGAGTCAGTTTCCTTGTACTTAAGTCGGCATTGTGACTTTTCTATTTAATTCCGATGTAATTTCTGTGTTTCATCGTCAATAAGAAGGTCAGAGGGATACAGTAAACCTGAAGTGAAGCATCAGAATCTATAACTAGTGTCACAGGAATGGTTGAAAACGTAGGCAGTAAGAAGAGTCCGTTTTCTTGTACTTAAGTCGGCATTGTGATGTTTGTATTTAATTCCGATGCAATTTCTGTGTTTCATCGAAAATAAGAAGGTCAGAGGCATACAGTAAAACTGAAGTGAAGCATCGGAATCTATAACAAGTGTCACAGGAATGGTTCAAAACATAGACAGTAAGAAGAGTCAGTTTTCTTGTACTTAACTCGGCACTGTGCGTTTTGTATTTAATTCCGATGCAATTTCAGTGTTTCAGCATCAATAAGAAGGTCAGAGGGATACAGTAAACCTGAAGTGGAGCATCGGAATCTATAACTAGTGTCACAGGAATGGTTCAAAACATAGACAGTAAGAGGAGTCAGTTTACTTGTACTTAAGTCGGCATTGTGCCTTTTCTATTTAATTCCGATCCAATTTCTATGTTTCATCGTCTCTAAAAGGTCGGAGGGATACAGTAAACCTGAAGTGAAGCATCGGAATCTATAACTAGTGTCACAGGAATGGTTCAAAACATAGACAGTAAGAAGAGTCAGTTTTCTCGTACTTAAGTCGGAATTGTGACTTTTGTATTTCATTACGATGCAATTTCTTTGTTTCATCGTCAAAAAGAAGGTCAGAGGGATACAGTGAACCTGAAGTGAAGCATCGGAATCTATAACTAGTGTCACAGTAATGGTTCAAAACATAGACAGTAAGAAGAGTCAGTTTTCTTGTACTTAAGTCAGCATTGTGCTTTTTGTATTTAATTCCAATGCAATTTCTGTGTTTCATCGTCAATAAGAAGGTCAGAGGGATACAGTAAACTTGAAGTGAAGCATCGGAATCTATAACTAGTGTCACAGGAATGGTTCAAAACATAGACAGTAAGAAGAGTCATTTTTCTTGTACTTAAGTCAGCATTGTGCCTTTTGTATTTAATTCCGATGCAATTTCTGTGATTCATCGTCAATAAGGAGGTCAGAGAAATACGGTAAACCTGAAGTGAAGCATCGGAATCTGTAACTAGTGTCACAGGTATGGTTCAAAATATAGACAGTAAGAAGAGTCATTTTTCTTGTAATTAAGTCGGCATTGTGCCTTTTGTATTTATTTCCGCAGCAATATCTGTTTTTCATCGTCAAGAAGATGGTCAGAGGCATACAGTAAACCTAATGTGAAGCATCGGAATCTATAACTAGTGTCACAGGAATGGTTCAAAACATAGACAGTAAGAAGAGTCAGTTTTCTTGTACTGAAGTCGGCCTTGTGCCTTTTGTATTTAATTCCGAAGCAATTTCTGTGTTTCATCGTCAATAAGAAGGTCAGAGGGATACAGTAAACTTGAAGTGAAGCATCGGAATCTATAACTAGTGTCACATGAATGGTTCAAAACATAGACAGTAAGAAGAGTCATTTTTCTTGTACTTAAGTCAGCATTGTGCCTTTTCTATTTAATTCCGATGCAATTTCTGTGATTCATCGTCAATAAGAAGGTCAGAGGTATACAGTAAACCTGAAGTGAAGCATCGGAATCTGTAACTAGTGTCACAGGTATGGTTCAAAACATAGACAGTAAGAAGAGTCGATTTTCTTGTAATTAAGTCGGCATTGTGCTCTTTGTATTTATTTCCGATGCAATATCTGTTTTTCACCGCCAATAAGAAGGTCAGAGGGATACAATAAACCTAAAGTGAAGCATCGGAATCTATAACTTGTGTCACAGGAATGGTTCAAGACATAGACAGTAAGAAGAGTCAGTTTCCTTGTACTTAAGTCGGCATTGTGACTTTTCTATTTAATTCCGATGTAATTTCTGTGTTTCATCGTCAATAAGAAGGTCAGAGGGATACAGTAAACCTGAAGTGAAGCATCAGAATCTATAACTAGTGTCACAGGAATGGTTCAAAACGTAGGCAGTAAGAAGAGTCAGTTTTCTTGTACTTAAGTCGGCATTGTGATGTTTGTATTTAATTCCGATGCAATTTCTGTATTTCATCGAAAATAAGAAGGTCAGAGGCATACAGTAAAACTGAAGTGAAGCATCGGAATCTATAACAAGTGTCACAGGAATGGTTCAAAACATAGACAGTAAGAAGAGTCAGTTTTCTTGTACTTAACGCGGCACTGTGCATTTTGTATTTAATTCCGATGCAATTTCAGTGTTTCAGCATCAATAAGAAGGTCAGAGGGATACAGTAAACCTGAAGTGGAGCATCGGAATCTATAACTAGTGTCACAGGAATGGTTCAAAACATAGACAGTAAGAGGAGTCAGTTTACTTGTACTTAAGTCGGCATTGTGCCTTTTCTATTTAATTCCGATCCAATTTCTATGTTTCATCGTCTCTAAAAGGTCGGAGGGATACAGTAAACCTGAAGTGAAGCATCGGAATCTATAACTAGTGTCACAGGAATGGTTCAAAACATAGACAGTAAGAAGAGTCAGTTTTCTCGTACTTAAGTCGGAATTGTGACTTTTGTATTTCATTCCGATGCAATTTCTTTGTTTCATCGTCAAAAAGAAGGTCAGAGGGATACAGTGAACCTGAAGTGAAGCATCGGAATCTATAACTAGTGTCACAGTAATGGTTCAAAACATAGACAGTAAGAAGAGACAGTTTTCTTGTACTGAAGTCGGCCTTGTCCCTTTTCTATTTAATTCCGATGCAATTTCTATGTATCATCGTCTATAAGAAGGTCGAAGGGATACAGTAAACCTGAAGTGAATCATCGGAATCTATAACTAGTGTCACAGGAATGGTTCAAAGTATTGACAGCAAGAAGAGTCAGTTATCTTGTACTTAAGTCGGCATTGTGCCTTTTGTATTTATTTCCGAAGCAATTTCTGTGTTTCATCGTCAATAAGAAGGTCAGAGGGATACAGTAAACCTGAAGTAAAGCATCGGAATCTATAACGAGAGTCACATGAATTGTTCAAAACATAGACAGTAAGAAGAGGCAGTTTTCTTGTACTTAAGTCGGCATTGTGCCTTTTGTATTTAATTCCGATGCAATTTCTGTGTTTCATAGTCAATAAGTAGGTCAGAGGGATACAGTAACCCTGAAGTGAACCATCGGAATCTATCACTAGAGTCACAGGAATGGTTCAAAACATAGACAGTAAGAAGAGTCAGTTTTCTTGTACTTAAGTCGGCATTGTGCTTCTTGTATTTAATTCCGATGCAATTTCTGTGTTTCATCGTCAATAAGAAGGTCAGAGGGATACAGTAAACCTGAAGTGAAGCATCGGAATCCATAACTAGTGTCACATGAATGGTTCAAAACATAGACAGTAAGAAGAGTCAGTTTTCTTGTACTTAAGTCAGCATTGTGCCTTTTGTATTTAATTCCAATGCAATTTCTGTGTTTCATCGTCAATAGGAAGGTCAGAGGGATACAGTAAACTTGAAGTGAAGCATCGGAATCTATAACTAGTGTCACATGAATGGTTCAAAACATAGACAGTAAGAAGAGTCATTTTTCTTGTACTTAAGTCAGCATTGTGCCTTTTGTATTTAATTCCGATGCAATTTCTGTGATTCATCGTCAATAAGGAGGTCAGAGGTATACAGTAAACCTGAAGTGAAGCATCGGAATCTGTAACTAGAGTCACAGGTATGGTTCAAAACATAGACAGTAAGAAGAGTCATTTTTCTTGTAATTAATTCGGCATTGTGCCTTTTGTATTTATTTCCGATGCAATATCTGTTTTTCATCGTCAAGAAGATGGTCAGCGGGATACAGTAAACCTAAAGTGAAGCATCGGAATCTATAACTTGTGTCACAGAAATGGTTCAAGACATAGACAGTAAGAAGAGTCAGTTTTCTTGTACTTAAGTCGGCATTGTGACTTTTCTATTTAATTCCGATGCAATTTCTGTGTTTCATCGTCAATAAGAAGGTCAGAGGGATACAGTAGACCTGAAGTGAAGCATCGGAATCTATGACTAGTATCACAGGAATGGTTCAAACATAGTCAGTAAGAAGAGTCAGTTTTCTTTTCCTTAAGTCGGCATTGTGCCTTTTGTATTTAATTCTGATGCAATTTCTGTGTTTCATCGTCAATAAGAAGGTCAGAGGGATACAGTAAACCTGAAGTGAAGCATAGGATTCAATAACTAGTGTCACAGGAATGGTTCAAATCTTACACTGTAAGAAGAGTCAGTTATCTTGTACTTAAGTCGGCATTGTGCCTATTGTATTTAATTCCGATGCAATTTCTGTGTTTCATCGTCAATAAGAACTTCAGAAGGATACAGTAAACCTGAAGTGAAGCATCGGAATCTATAACTAGTGTCACAGGAATGGTTCAAAACATAGACAGTAAGAAGAGTCAATTTTCTTGTACTTAAGTCGGCATTGTGCATTTTGTATTTAATTCCGTTGCAAATTGTGTGTTTCAACGTCAATAAGAAGGTCAGAGGGATACAGTAAACCTGAAGTGAAGCATCGGAATCTATAACTAGTGTAACAGGAATGGTTCAAACATAGACAGTTAGAAGAGTTAGTTTTCTTTTACTTAAGTCGGCATTGTGACTTTTCTATTTAATTCCGATGCAACTTCTGTGTTTCATCGTCAATAAGAAGGTCGGAAGGATACAGTAAACCTGAAGTGAAGCATCGGAATCAATAACTAGTGTCACAGGAATGGTTCAAAACATAGACATTAAGAAGAGTCAGTTTTCTTGTACTTAAGTCGGCATTGTGCCTTTTGTATTTAATTCCGATGCAATTTCTGTGTTTCATCGTCAATAAGAAGGTCAGAGGGATACAGTAACCCTGAAGTGAACCATCGGAATCTATAACTAGTCTCACAGGAAAGGTTGAAAACATAGACAGTAAAAAGAGTCAGTTTTCTTGTACTTAAGTCGGCATTGTGCCTTTTGTATTTAATTCCGATGCAATTTCTGTGTTTCATCGTAAAAAAGAAGGTCAGAGGGATACAGTAAACCTGAAGTGAAGCATCGGAATCCATAACTAGTGTCACATGTATGGTTCAAAACATAGACAGTAAGAAGAGTCAGTTTTCTTGTACTTAAGTCAGCATTGTGCTTTTTGTATTTAATTCCAATGCAATTTCTGTGTTTCATCGTCAATAAGAAGGTCAGAGGGATACAGTGAACCTGAAGTGAAGCATCGGAATCTATAACTAGTGTCACAGTAATGGTTCAAAACATAGACAGTAAGAAGAGACAGTTTTCTTGTACTGAAGTCGGCCTTGTCCCTTTTCTATTTAATTCCGATGCAATTTCTATGTATCATCGTCTATAAGAAGGTCGAAGGGATACAGTAAACCTGAAGTGAATCATCGGAATCTATAACTAGTGTCACAGGAATGGTTCAAAGTATTGACAGCAAGAAGAGTCAGTTATCTTGTACTTAAGTCGGCATTGTGCCTTTTGTATTTAATTCCGAAGCAATTTCTGTGTTTCATCGTCAATAAGAAGGTCAGAGGGATACAGTAAACCTGAAGTAAAGCATCGGAATCTATAACGAGTGTCACATGAATTGTTCAAAACATAGACAGTAAGAAGAGGCAGTTTTCTTGTACTTAAGTCGGCATTGTGCCTTTTGTATTTAATTCCGATGCAATTTCTGTGTTTCATAGTCAATAAGTAGGTCAGAGGCATACAGTAACCCTGAAGTGAACCATCGGAATCTATCACTAGAGTCACAGGAATGGTTCAAAACATAGACAGTAAGAAGAGTCAGTTTTCTTGTACTTAAGTCGGCATTGTGCTTCTTGTATTTAATTCCGATGCAATTTCTGTGTTTCATCGTCAATAAGAAGGTCAGAGGGATACAGTAAACCTGAAGTGAAGCATCGGAATCCATAACTAGTGTCACATGAATGGTTCAAAACATAGACAGTAAGAAGAGTCAGTTTTCTTGTACTTAAGTCAGCATTGTGCCTTTTGTATTTAATTCCAATGCAATTTCTGTGTTTCATCGTCAATAGGAAGGTCAGAGGGATACAGTAAACTTGAAGTGAAGCATCGGAATCTATAACTAGTGTCACATGAATGGTTCAAAACATAGACAGTAAGAAGAGTCATTTTTCTTGTACTTAAGTCAGCATTGTGCCTTTTGTATTTAATTCCGATGCAATTTCTGTGATTCATCGTCAATAAGGAGGTCAGAGGTATACAGTACACCTGAAGTGAAGCATCGGAATCTGTAACTAGAGTCACAGGTATGGTTCAAAACATAGACAGTAAGAAGAGTCATTTTTCTTGTAATTAAGTCGGCATTGTGCCTTTTGTATTTATTTCCGATGCAATATCTGTTTTTCATCGTCAAGAAGATGGTCAGCGGGATACAGTAAACCTAAAGTGAAGCATCGGAATCTATAACTTGTGTCACAGAAATGGTTCAAGACATAGACAGTAAGAATAGTCAGTTTTCTTGTACTTAAGTCGGGATTGTGACTTTTCTATTTAATTCCGATGCAATTTCTATGTTTCATCGTCAATAAGAAGGTCAGAGGGATACAGTAGACCTGAAGTGAAGCATCGGAATCTATGACTAGTATCACAGGAATGGTTCAAACATAGTCAGTAAGAAGAGTCAGTTTTCTTTTCCTTAAGTCGGCATTGTGCCTTTTGTATTTAATTCTGATGCAATTTCTGTGTTTCATCGTCAATAAGAAGGTCAGAGGGATACAGTAAACCTGAAGTGAAGCATAGGATTCAATAACTAGTGTCACAGGAATGGTTCAAATCTAACACAGTAAGAAGAGTCAGTTATCTTGTACTTAAGTCGGCATTGTGCCTATTGTATTTAATTCCGATGCAATTTCTGTGTTTCATCGTCAATAAGAACTTCAGAAGGATACAGTAAACCTGAAGTGAAGCATCGGAATCTATAACTAGTGTCACAGGAATGGTTCAAAACATAGACAGTAAGAAGAGTCAATTTTCTTGTACTTAAGTCGGCATTGTGCATTTTGTATTTAATTCCGTTGCAAATTGTGTGTTTCAACGTCAATACGAAGGTCAGAGGGATACAGTAAACCTGAAGTGAAGCATCGGAATCTATAACTAGTGTAACAGGAATGGTTCAAACATAGACAGTTAGAAGAGTTAGTTTTCTTTTACTTAAGTCGGCATTGTGACTTTTCTATTTAATTCCGATGCAATTTCTGTGTTTCATCGTCAATAAGAAGGTCGGAAGGATACAGTAAACCTGAAGTGAAGCATCGGAATCAATAACTAGTGTCACAGGAATGGTTCAAAACATAGACATTAAGAAGAGTCAGTTTTCTTGTACTTAAGTCGGCATTGTGCCTTTTGTATTTAATTCCGATGCAATTTCTGTGTTTCATCGTCAATAAGAAGGTCAGAGGGATACAGTAACCCTGAAGTGAACCATCGGAATCTACAACTAGTCTCACAGGAAAGGTTGAAAACATAGACAGTAAGAAGAGTCAGTTTTCTTGTACTTAAGTCGGCATTGTGCCTTTTGTATTTAATTCCGATGCAATTTCTGTGTTTCATCGTCAAAAAGAAGGTCAGAGGGATACAGTAAACCTGAAGTGAAGCATCGGAATCCATAACTAGTGTCACATGTATGGTTCAAAACATAGACAGTAAGAAGAGTCAGTTTTCTTGTACTTAAGTCAGCATTGTGCTTTTTGTATTTAATTCCAATGCAATTTCTGTGTTTCATCGTCAATAAGAAGGTCAGAGGGATACAGTAAACTTGAAGTGAAGCATCGGAATCTATAACTAGTGTCACAGGAATGGTTCAAAACATAGACAGTAAGAAGAGTCATTTTTCTTGTACTTAAGTCAGCATTGTGCCTTTTGTATTTAATTCCGATGCAATTTCTGTGATTCATCGTCAATAAGGAGGTCAGAGAAATACGGTAAACCTGAAGTGAAGCATCGGAATCTGTAACTAGTGTCACAGGTATGGTTCAAAACATAGACAGTAAGAAGAGTCATTTTTCTTGTAATTAAGTCGGCATTGTGCCTTTTGTATTTATTTCCGCAGCAATATCTGTTTTTCATCGTCAAGAAGATGGTCAGAGGCATACAGTAAACCTAAAGTGAAGCATCGGAATCTATAACTAGTGTCACAGGAATGGTTCAAAACATAGACAGTAAGAAGAGTCAGTTTTCTTGTACTGAAGTCGGCCTTGTGCCTTTTGTATTTAATTCCGAAGCAATTTCTGTGTTTCATCGTCAATAAGAAGGTCAGAGGGATACAGTAAACTTGAAGTGAAGCATCGGAATCTATAACTAGTGTCACATGAATGGTTCAAAACATAGACAGTAAGAAGAGTCATTTTTCTTGTACTTATTCAGCATTGTGCCTTTTGTATTTAATTCCGATGCAATTTCTGGGATTCATCGTCAATAAGAAGGTCAGAGGTATACAGTAAACCTGAAGTGAAGCATCGGAATCTGTAACTAGTGTCACAGGTATGGTTCAAAACATAGACAGTAAGAAGAGTCGATTTTCTTGTAATTAAGTCGGCATTGTGCCCTTTGTATTTATTTCCGATGCAATATCTGTTTTTCACCGCCAATAAGAAGGTCACAGGGATACAATAAACCTAAAGTGAAGCATCGGAATCTATAACTTGTGTCACAGGAATGGTTCAAGACATAGACAGTAAGAAGAGTCAGTTTCCTTGTACTTAAGTCGGCATTGTGACTTTTCTATTTAATTCCGATGTAATTTCTGTGTTTCATCGTCAATAAGAAGGTCAGAGGGATACAGTAAACCTGAAGTGAAGCATCAGAATCTATAACTAGTGTCACAGGAATGGTTCAAAACGTAGGCAGTAAGAAGAGTCAGTTTTCTTGTACTTAAGTCGGCATTGTGATGTTTGTATTTAATTCCGATGCAATTTCTGTGTTTCATCGAAAATAAGAAGGTCAGAGGCATACAGTAAAACTGAAGTGAAGCATCGGAATCTATAACAAGTGTCACAGGAATGGTTCAAAACATAGACAGTAAGAAGAGTCAGTTTTCTTGTACTTAACTCGGCACTGTGCATTTTGTATTTAATTCCGATGCAATTTCAGTGTTTCAGCATCAATAAGAAGGTCAGAGGGATACAGTAAACCTGAAGTGGAGCATCGGAATCTATAACTAGTGTCACAGGAATGGTTCAAAACATAGACAGTAAGAGGAGTCAGTTTACTTGTACTTAAGTCGGCATTGTGCCTTTTCTATTTAATTCCGATCCAATTTCTATGTTTCATCGTCTCTAAAAGGTCGGAGGGATACAGTAAACCTGAAGTGAAGCATCGGAATCTATAACTAGTGTCACAGGAATGGTTCAAAACATAGACAGTAAGAAGAGTCAGTTTTCTCGTACTTAAGTCGGAATTGTGACTTTTGTATTTCATTCCGATGCAATTTCTTTGTTTCATCGTCAAAAAGAAGGTCAGAGGGATACAGTGAACCTGAAGTGAAGCATCGGAATCTATAACTAGTGTCACAGTAATGGTTCAAAACATAGACAGTAAGAAGAGACAGTTTTCTTGTACTGAAGTCGGCCTTGTCCCTTTTCTATTTAATTCCGATGCAATTTCTATGTATCATCGTCTATAAGAAGGTCGAAGGGATACAGTAAACCTGAAGTGAATCATCGGAATCTATAACTAGTGTCACAGGAATGGTTCAAAGTATTGACAGCAAGAAGAGTCAGTTATCTTGTACTTAAGTCGGCATTGTGCCTTTTGTATTTAATTCCGAAGCAATTTCTGTGTTTCATCGTCAATAAGAAGGTCAGAGGGATACAGTAAACCTGAAGTAAAGCATCGGAATCTATAACGAGTGTCACATGAATTGTTCAAAACATAGACAGTAAGAAGAGGCAGTTTTCTTGTACTTAAGTCGGCATTGTGCCTTTTGTATTTAATTCCGATGCAATTTCTGTGTTTCATAGTCAATAAGTAGGTCAGAGGGATACAGTAACCCTGAAGTGAACCATCGGAATCTATCACTAGAGTCACAGGAATGGTTCAAAACATAGACAGTAAGAAGAGTCAGTTTTCTTGTACTTAAGTCGGCATTGTGCTTCTTGTATTTAATTCCGATGCAATTTCTGTGTTTCATCGTCAATAAGAAGGTCAGAGGGATACAGTAAACCTGAAGTGAAGCATCGGAATCCATAACTAGTGTCACATGAATGGTTCAAAACATAGACAGTAAGAAGAGTCAGTTTTCTTGTACTTAAGTCAGCATTGTGCCTTTTGTATTTAATTCCAATGCAATTTCTGTGTTTCATCGTCAATAGGAATGTCAGAGGGATACAGTAAACTTGAAGTGAAGCATCGGAATCTATAACTAGCGTCACATGAATGGTTCAAAACATAGACAGTAAGAAGAGTCATTTTTCTTGTACTTAAGTCAGCATTGTGCCTTTTGTATTTAATTCCGATGCAATTTCTGTGATTCATCGTCAATAAGGAGGTCAGAGGTATACAGTAAACCTGAAGTGAAGCATCGGAATCTGTAACTAGAGTCACAGGTATGGTTCAAAACATAGACAGTAAGAAGAGTCATTTTTCTTGTAATTAAGTCGGCATTGTGCCTTTTGTATTTATTTCCGATGCAATATCTGTTTTTCATCGTCAAGAAGATGGTCAGCGGGATACAGTAAACCTAAAGTGAAGCATCGGAATCTATAACTTGTGTCACAGAAATGGTTCAAGACATAGACAGTAAGAAGAGTCAGTTTTCTTGTACTTAAGTCGGCATTGTGACTTTTCTATTTAATTCCGATGCAATTTCTGTGTTTCATCGTCAATAAGAAGGTCAGAGGGATACAGTAGACCTGAAGTGAAGCATCGGAATCTATGACTAGTATCACAGGAATGGTTCAAACATAGTCAGTAAGAAGAGTCAGTTTTCTTTTCCTTAAGTCGGCATTGTGCCTTTTGTATTTAATTCTGATGCAATTTCTGTGTTTCATCGTCAATAAGAAGGTCAGAGGGATACAGTAACCCTGAAGTGAACCATCGGAATCTATCACTAGAGTCACAGGAATGGTTCAAAACATAGACAGTAAGAAGAGTCAGTTTTCTTGTACTTAAGTCGGCATTGTGCTTCTTGTATTTAATTCCGATGCAATTTCTGTGTTTCATCGTCCAAAAGAAGGTCAGAGGGATACAGTAAACCTGAAGTGAAACATCGGAATCCATAACTAGTGTCACATGAATGGTTCAAAACATAGACAGTAAGAAGAGTCAGTTTTCTTGTACTTAAGTCAGCATTGTGCCTTTTGTATTTAATTCCGATGCAATTTCTGTGATTCATCGTCAATAAGGAGGTCAGAGGTATACAGTAAACCTGAAGTGAACCATTGGAATCTGTAATTAGTGTCACAGGTATGTTTCAAAACATAGACAGTAAGAAGAGTCATTTTTCTTGTAATTAAGTCGGCATTGTGCCTTTTGTATTTATTTCCGATGCGATATCTGTTTTTCATCGTCAAGAAGATGGTCAGAGGGATACAGTAAACCTAAAGTGAAGCATCGGAATCTATAACTTGTGTCACAGGAATGGTTCAAGACATAGACAGTAATAAGAGTCAGTTTTCTTGTACTTAAGTCGGCATTGTGACTTTTCTATTTAATTCCGATGCAATTTCTGTGTTTCATCGTCAATAAGAAGGTCAGAGGGATACAGTAAACCTGAAGTGAAGCATCGGAATCTATAACTAGTGTCACAGGAATGGTTCAAAACATAGACAGTAAGAAGAGTCAATTTTCTTGTACTTAAGTTGGCATTGTCTATTTTGTATTTAATTCCGTTGCAAATTGTGTGTTTCATCGTCAATACGAAGGTCAGAGGGATACAGTAAACCTGAAGTGAAGCATCGGAATCTATAACTAGTGTAACAGGAATGGTTCAAACATAGACAGTTAGAAGAGTTAGTTTTCTTTTACTTAAGTCGGCATTGTGACTTTTCTATTTAATTCCGATGCAATTTCTGTGTTTCATCGTCAATAAGAAGGCCGGAAGGATACAGTAAACCTGAAGTGAAGCATCGGAATCAATAACTAGTGTCACAGGAATGGATCAAAACATAGACATTAAGAAGAGTCAGTTTTCTTGTACTTAAGTCGGCATTGTGCCTTTTGTATTTAATTCCGATGCAATTTCTGTGTTTCATCGTCAATAAGAAGGTCAGAGGGATACAGTAACCCTGAAGTGAACCATCGGAATCTATAACTAGTGTCACAGGAAAGGTTCAAAACATAGACAGTAAGAAGAGTCAGTTTTCTTGTACCGAAGTCGGCATTGTGCCTTTTGTATTTAATTCCGATGCAATTTCTGTGTTTCATCGTCAAAAAGAAGGTCAGAGGGATACAGTAAACCTGAAGTGAAGCATCGGAATCCATAACTAGTGTCACATGAATGGTTCAAAGCATAGACAGTAAGAAGAGTCAGTTTTCTTGTACTTAAGTCAGCATTGTGCCTTTTGTATTTAATTCCAATGCAATTTCTGTGTTTCATCGTCAATAAGAAGGTCAGAGGGATACAGTAAACTTGAAGTGAAGCATCGGAATCTATAGCTAGTGTCACATGAATGGTTCAAAACATAGACCGTAAGAAGAGTAATTTTTCTTGTACTTAAGTCAGCATTGTGCCTTTTGTATTTAATTCCGATGCAATTTCTGTGATTCATCGTCAATAAGGAGGTCAGAGGTATACAGTAAACCTGAAGTGAAGCATCGGAATCTGTAACTAGTGTCACAGGTATGGTTCAAAACATAGACAGTAAGAAGAGTCATTTTTCTTGTAATTAAGTCGGCATTGTGCTGTTTGTATTTATTTCCGATGCAATATCTGTTTATCATCGTCAAGAAGATGGTCAGAGGGATACAGTAAACCTAAAGTGAAGCATCGGAATCTATAACTTGTGTCACAGGAATGGTTCAAGACATAGACAGTAAGAAGAGTCAGTTTTCTTGTACTTAAGTCGGCATTGTGACTTTTCTATTTAATTCCGATGTAATTTCTGTGTTTCATCGTCAATAAGAAGGTCAGAGGGATACAGTAAACCTGAAGTGAAGCATCGGAATCTATGACTAGTGTCACAGGAATGGTTCAAACATAGACAGTAAGAAGAGTAAGTTTTCTTGTATTTAAGTCGGCATTGTGCCTTTTGTATTTAATTGTGATGCAATTTCTGTGTTTCATCGTCAATAAGGAGGTCAGAGGGATACAGTAAACCTGAAGTGAAGCATAGGATTCAATAACTAGTGTCACAGGAATGGTTCAAAACTTACACAGTAAGAAGAGTCAGTTATCTTGTACTTAAGTCGGCATTGTGCCTATTGTGTTTAATTCCGATGCAATTTCTGTGTTTCATCGTCAATAAGAACTTCCGGAGGATACAGTAAACCTGAAGTGAAGCATCGGAATCTATAACTAGTGTCACAGGAATGGTTCAAAGCATAGACAGTAAGAAGAGTCAATTTTCTTGTACTTAAGTCGGCATTGTGCATTTTGTATTTAATTCCGTTGCAAATTCTGTGTATCATCGTCAATACGAAGGTCAGAGGGATACAGTAAACCTGAAGTGAAGCATCGGCACCTATAACTAGTGTAACAGGAACGGTTCAAACATAGACAGTTAGGAGAGCTAGTTTTCTTTTACTTAAGTCGGCATTGTGACTTTTGTATTTAATTCCGAAGCAATTTCTGTGTTTCATCGTCAATAAGAAGGTCAGAGGGATACAGTAAACCTGAAGAAAAGCAACGGAATCTATAACGAGTGTCACATGAATTGTTCACAACATAGACAGCAAGAAGAGACAGTTTTCTTGTACTTAAGTCGGAATTGTGCCTTTTGTATTTAATTCCGATGCAATTTCTGTGTTTCATCGTCAAAAAGAAGGTCAGAGGGATACAGTAAACCTCAAGTGAAGCATCGAAATCCATAACTAGTGTCACAGGAATGGTTCAAAACATAGACAGTAAGAAGAGTCAGTTTTCTTGTACTTAAGTCAGCATTGAGCCTTTTGTATTTAATTCCAATGGAATTTCTGTGTTTCATCGTCAATAAGAAGGTCAGAGGGATACAGTAAACGAGAAGTGAAGCATCGGAATCTATAACTAGTGTCACAGGATTGGTTCAAAGCATTGACAGTAAGAAGAGTCAGTTATCTTGTACTTAAGTCGGCATTGTGTCTTTTGTATTTAATTCCGAAGCAAATTCTGTGATTCATCGTCACTAAGAAGGTCAGAGGCATACAGTGAACCTGATGTGAGCATCGGATCTATAACTAGTGTCACAGGAATGGTTCAAAACGTAGATTGTAAGAAGAGTCAGTTTTCTTGTACTTAAGTCAGCATTGTGCCTTTTGTATTTAATTCCAATGCAATTTCTATGTTTCATCGTCTCTAAAAGGTCGGAGGGATACAGTAAACCTGAAGTGAAGCATCGGAATCTATAACTAGTGTCACAGGAATGGTTCAAAACATAGACAGTAAGAAGAGTCAGTTTTCTCGTACTTAAGTCGGAATTGTGACTTTTGTATTTCATTCCGATGCAATTTCTTTGTTTCATCGTCAAAAAGAAGGTCAGAGGGATACAGTGAACCTGAAGTGAAGCATCGGAATCTATAACTAGTGTCACAGTAATGGTTCAAAACATAGACAGTAAGAAGAGACAGTTTTCTTGTACTGAAGTCGGCCTTGTCCCTTTTCTATTTAATTCCGATGCAATTTCTATGTATCATCGTCTATAAGAAGGTCGAAGGGATACAGTAAACCTGAAGTGAATCATCGGAATCTATAACTAGTGTCACAGGAATGGTTCAAAGTATTGACAGCAAGAAGAGTCAGTTATCTTGTACTTAAGTCGGCATTGTGCCTTTTGTACTTAATTCCGAAGCAATTTCTGTGTTTCATCGTCAATAAGAAGGTCAGAGGGATACAGTAAACCTGAAGTAAAGCATCGGAATCTATAACGAGTGTCACATGAATTGTTCAAAACATAGACAGTAAGAAGAGGCAGTTTTCTTGTACTTAAGTCGGCATTGTGCCTTTTGTATTTAATTCCGATGCAATTTCTGTGTTTCATAGTCAATAAGTAGGTCAGAGGGATACAGTAACCCTGAAGTGAACCATCGGAATCTATCACTAGAGTCACAGGAATGGTTCAAAACATAGACAGTAAGAAGAGTCAGTTTTCTTGTACTTAAGTCGGCATTGTGCTTCTTGTATTTAATTCCGATGCAATTTCTGTGTTTCATCGTCAATAAGAAGGTCAGAGGGATACAGTAAACCTGAAGTGAAGCATCGGAATCCATAACTAGTGTCACATGAATGGTTCAAAACATAGACAGTAAGAAGAGTCAGTTTTCTTGTACTTAAGTCAGCATTGTGCCTTTTGTATTTAATTCCAATGCAATTTCTGTGTTTCATCGTCAATAGGAATGTCAGAGGGATACAGTAAACTTGAAGTGAAGCATCGGAATCTATAACTAGCGTCACATGAATGGTTCAAAACATAGACAGTAAGAAGAGTCATTTTTCTTGTACTTAAGTCAGCATTGTGCCTTTTGTATTTAATTCCGATGCAATTTCTGTGATTCATCGTCAATAAGGAGGTCAGAGGTATACAGTAAACCTGAAGTGAAGCATCGGAATCTGTAACTAGAGTCACAGGTATGGTTCAAAACATAGACAGTAAGAAGAGTCATTTTTCTTGTAATTAAGTCGGCATTGTGCCTTTTGTATTTATTTCCGATGCAATATCTGTTTTTCATCGTCAAGAAGATGGTCAGCGGGATACAGTAAACCTAAAGTGAAGCATCGGAATCTATAACTTGTGTCACAGAAATGGTTCAAGACATAGACAGTAAGAAGAGTCAGTTTTCTTGTACTTAAGTCGGCATTGTGACTTTTCTATTTAATTCCGATGCAATTTCTGTGTTTCATCGTCAATAAGAAGGTCAGAGGGATACAGTAGACCTGAAGTGAAGCATCGGAATCTATGACTAGTATCACAGGAATGGTTCAAACATAGTCAGTAAGAAGAGTCAGTTTTCTTTTCCTTAAGTCGGCATTGTGCCTTTTGTATTTAATTCTGATGCAATTTCTGTGTTTCATCGTCAATAAGAAGGTCAGAGGGATACAGTAAACCTGAAGTGAAGCATAGGATTCAATAACTAGTGTCACAGGAATGGTTCAAATCTTACACAGTAAGAAGAGTCAGTTATCTTGTACTTAAGTCGGCATTGTGCCTATTGTATTTAATTCCGATGCAATTTCTGTGTTTCATCGTCAATAAGAACTTCAGAAGGATACAGTAAACCTGAAGTGAAGCATCGGAATCTATAACTAGTGTAACAGGAATGGTTCAAACATAGACAGTTAGAAGAGTTAGTTTTCTTTTACTTAAGTCGGCATTGTTACTTTTCTATTTAATTCCGATGCAATTTCTGTGTTTCATCGCCAATAAGAAGGTCAGAGGGATACAGTAAACCTGAAGTGAACCATCGGAATCTATAACTAGTCTCACAGGAAAGGTTCAAAACATAGACAGTAAGAAGAGTCAGTTTTCTTGTACTTAAGTCGGCATTGTGCCTTTTGTATTTAATTCCGATGCAATTTCTGTGTTTCATCGTCAAAAAGAAGGTCAGAGGGATACAGTAAACCTGAAGTGAAACATCGGAATCCATAACTAGTGTCACATGAATGGTTCAAAACATAGACAGTAAGAAGAGTCAGTTTTCTTGTACTTAAGTCAGCATTGTGCCTTTTGTATTTAATTCCGATGCAATTTCTGTGATTCATCGTCAATAAGGAGGTCAGAGGTATACAGTAAACCTGAAGTGAAGCATTGGAATCTGTAATTAGTGTCACAGGTATGGTTCAAAACATAGACAGTAAGAAGAGTCATTTTTCTTGTAATTAAGTCGGCATTGTGCCTTTTGTATTTATTTCCGATGCGATATCTGTTTTTCATCGTCAAGAAGATGGTCAGAGGGATACAGTAAACCTAAAGTGAAGAATCGGAATCTATAACTTGTGTCACAGGAATGGTTCAAGACATAGACAGTAATAAGAGTCAGTTTTCTTGTACTTAAGTCGGCATTGTGACTTTTCTATTTAATTCCGATGCAATTTCTGTGTTTCATCGTCAATAAGAAGGTCAGAGGGATACAGTAAACCTGAAGTGAAGCATCGGAATCTATAACTAGTGTCACAGGAATGGTTCAAAACATAGACAGTAAGAAGAGTCAATTTTCTTGTACTTAAGTTGGCATTGTCTATTTTGTATTTAATTCCGTTGCAAATTGTGTGTTTCATCGTCAATACGAAGGTCAGAGGGATACAGTAAACCTGAAGTGAAGCATCGGAATCTATAACTAGTGTAACAGGAATGGTTCAAACATAGACAGTTAGAAGAGTTAGTTTTCTTTTACTTAAGTCGGCATTGTGCCTTTTGTATTTAATTCCGATGCAATTTCTGTGTTTCATCGTCAATAAGAAGGTCAGAGGGATACAGTAACCCTGAAGTGAACCATCGGAATCTATAACTAGTGTCACAGGAAAGGTTCAAAACATAGACAGTAAGAAGAGTCAGTTTTCTTGTACCGAAGTCGGCATTGTGCCTTTTGTATTTAATTCCGATGCAATTTCTGTGTTTCATCGTCAAAAAGAAGGTCAGAGGGATACAGTAAACCTGAAGTGAAGCATCGGAATCCATAACTAGTGTCACATGAATGGTTCAAAGCATAGACAGTAAGAAGAGTCAGTTTTCTTGTACTTAAGTCAGCATTGTGCCTTTTGTATTTAATTCCAATGCAATTTCTGTGTTTCATCGTCAATACGAAGGTCAGAGGGATACAGTAAACTTGAAGTGAAGCATCGGAATCTATAGCTAGTGTCACATGAATGGTTCAAAACATAGACCGTAAGAAGAGTAATTTTTCTTGTACTTAAGTCAGCATTGTGCCTTTTGTATTTAATTCCGATGCAATTTCTGTGATTCATCGTCAATAAGGAGGTCAGAGGTATACAGTAAACCTGAAGTGAAGCATCGGAATCTGTAACTAGTGTCACAGGTATGGTTCAAAACATAGACAGTAAGAAGAGTCATTTTTCTTGTAATTAAGTCGGCATTGTGCTGTTTGTATTTATTTCCGATGCAATATCTGTTTTTCATCGTCAAGAAGATGGTCAGAGGGATACAGTAAACCTAAAGTGAAGCATCGGAATCTATAACTTGTGTCACAGGAATGGTTCAAGACATAGACAGTAAGAAGAGTCAGTTTTCTTGTACTTAAGTCGGCATTGTGACTTTTCTATTTAATTCCGATGTAATTTCTGTGTTTCATCGTCAATAAGAAGGTCAGAGGGATACAGTAAACCTGAAGTGAAGCATCGGAATCTATGACTAGTGTCACAGGAATGGTTCAAACATAGACAGTAAGAAGAGTAAGTTTTCTTGTATTTAAGTCGGCATTGTGCCTTTTGTATTTAATTGTGATGCAATTTCTGTGTTTCATCGTCAATAAGGAGGTCAGAGGGATACAGTAAACCTGAAGTGAAGCATAGGATTCAATAACTAGTGTCACAGGAATGGTTCAAAACTTACACAGTAAGAAGAGTCAGTTATCTTGTACTTAAGTCGGCATTGTGCCTATTGTGTTTAATTCCGATGCAATTTCTGTGTTTCATCGTCAATAAGAACTTCCGGAGGATACAGTAAACCTGAAGTGAAGCATCGGAATCTATAACTAGTGTCACAGGAATGGTTCAAAGCATAGACAGTAAGAAGAGTCAATTTTCTTGTACTTAAGTCGGCATTGTGCATTTTGTATTTCATTCCGTTGCAAATTCTGTGTATCATCGTCAATACGAAGGTCAGAGGGATACAGTAAACCTGAAGTGAAGCATCGGCACCTATAACTAGTGTAACAGGAACGGCTCAAACATAGACAGTTAGGAGAGCTAGTTTTCTTTTACTTAAGTCGGCATTGTGACTTTTGTATTTAATTCCGAAGCAATTTCTGTGTTTCATCGTCAATAAGAAGGTCAGAGGGATACAGTAAACATGAAGAAAAGCAACGGAATCTATAACGAGTGTCACATGAATTGTTCACAACATAGACAGCAAGAAGAGACAGTTTTCTTGTACTTAAGTCGGAATTGTGCCTTTTGTATTTAATTCCGATGCAATTTCTGTGTTTCATCGTCAAAAAGAAGGTCAGAGGGATACAGTAAACCTCAAGTGAAGCATCGAAATCCATAACTAGTGTCACAGGAATGGTTCAAAACATAGACAGTAAGAAGAGTCAGTTTTCTTGTACTTAAGTCAGCATTGAGCCTTTTGTATTTAATTCCAATGGAATTTCTGTGTTTCATCGTCAATAAGAAGGTCAGAGGGATACAGTAAACGAGAAGTGAAGCATCGGAATCTATAACTAGTGTCACAGGATTGGTTGAAATCATTGACAGTAAGAAGAGTCAGTTTTCTTGTACTTAAGTCGGCATTGTGTCTTTTGTATTTAATTCCGAAGCAAATTCTGTGTTTCATCGTCACTAAGAAGGTCAGAGGCATACAGTGAACCTGATGTGAGCATCGGATCTATAACTAGTGTCACAGGAATGGTTCAAAACGTAGATTGTAAGAAGAGTCAGTTTTCTTGTACTTAAGTCAGCATTGTGCCTTTTGTATTTAATTCCAATGCAATTTCTGTGTTTCATCGTCAATAAGAAGGTCAGAGGGATACAGTAAACCTGAAGTGAAGCATCGGAATCTATGACTAGTGTCACAGGAATGGTTCAAACATAGACAGTAAGAAGAGTCAGTTTTCTTGTACTTAAGTCGGCATTGTGCCTTTTGTATTTAATTCTGATGCAATTTCTGTGTTTCATCGTCAATAAGAAGGTCAGAGGGATACAGTAAACCTGAAGTGAAGCATAGGATTCTATAACTAGTGTCACAGGAATGGTTCAAAACTTACACAGTAAGAAGAGTCAGTTATCTTGTACTTAAGTCGGAATTGTGCCTTTTGTATTTAATTCCGATGCAATTTCTGTATTTCATCGTCAAAAAGAAGGTCAGAGGGATACAGTGAAGCTGAAGTGAAGCATCGGAATCTATAACTAGTGTCACAGTAATGGTTCAAATCATAGACAGTAAGAAGAGTCAGTTTTCTTGTACTTAAATCGGCATTGTGCCTTTTATATTTAATTCCGATGTAATTTCTGTGATTCATCGCCAATAAGAAGGTCAGAGGGATACAGTAAACCTGAAATGAAGCATCGGAATCTATAACTAGTGTCACAGGAATGGTTCAAAACGTAGACAGTAAGAAGAGTCAGTTTTCTTGTACTGAAGTCGGCCTTGTGCCTTTTCTATTTAATTCCGATGCAATTTCTATGTTTCATCGTCTATAAGAAGGTCGAAGGGATACAGTAAACCTGAAGTGAAGCATCGGAATCTATAACTAGTGTCACAGGAATGGTTCAAAACATAGACAGTAAGAAGAGTCAATTTTCTTGTACTTAAGTCGGCATTGTGCATTTTGTATTTAATTCCGGTGCAAATTGTGTGTTTCATCGTCAATACGAATGTCAGAGGGATACAGTAAACCTGAAGTGAAGCATCGGAATCTATAACTAGTGTAACAGGAATGGTTCAAACATAGACAGTTAGAAGAGTTAGTTTTCTTTTACTTAAGTCGGCATTGTGACTTTTCTATATAATTCCGATGCAATTTCTGTGTTTCATCGTCAATAAGAAGGTCGGAAGGATACAGTAAACCTGAAGTGAAGCATCGGAATCAATAACTAGTGTCACAGGAAAGGTTCAAAACATAGACAGTAAGAAGCGTCAGTTTTCTTGTACTTAAGTCGGCATTGTGCCTTTTGTATTTAATTCCGATGCAATTTCTGTGTTTCATCGTCAAAAAGAAGGTCAGAGGGATACAGTAAACCTGAAGTGAAGCATCGGAATCCATAACTAGTGTCACATGAATGGTTCAAAACATAGACAGTAAGAAGAGTCAGTTTTCTTGTACTTAAGTCAGCATTGTGCCTTTTGTATTTAATTCCAATGCAATTTCTGTGTTTCATCGTCAATAAGAAGGTCAGAGGGATACAGTAAACTTGAAGTGAAGCATCGGAATCTATAACTAGTGTCACAGGAATGGTTCAAAACATAGACAGTAAGAAGAGTCATTTTTCTTGTACTTAAGTCAGCATTGTGCCTTTTGTATTTAATTCCGATGCAATTTCTGTGATTCATCGTCAATAAGGAGGTCAGAGGTATACAGTAAACCTGAAGTGAAGCATCGGAATCTGTAACTAGTGTCACAGGTATGGTTCAAAACATAGACTGTAAGAAGAGTCATTTTTCTTGTAATTAAGTCGGCATTGTGTCTTTTGTATTTATTTCCGAAGCAATATCTGTTTTTCATCGTCAAGAAGATGGTCAGAGGCATACAGTAAACCTAAAGTGAAGCATCGGAATCTATAACTTGTGTCACAGGAATCAAGACATAGACAGTAAGAAGAGTCAGTTTCCTTGTACTTAAGTCGGCATTGTGACTTTTCTATTTAATTCCGATGTAATTTCTGTGTTTCATCGTCAATAAGAAGGTCAGAGGGATACAGTAAACCTGAAGTGAAGCATCAGAATCTATAACTAGAGTCACAGGAATGGTTCAAAACATAGGTAGTAAGAAGAGTCAATTTTCTTGTACTTCAGTCGGCATTGTGATGTTTGTATTTAATTCCGATGCAATTTCTGTGTTTCATCGACAATAAGAAGGTCAGAGGCATACAGTAAAACTGAAGTGAAGCATCGGAATCTATAACAAGTGTCACAGGAATGGTTCAAAACATAGACAGTAAGAAGAGTCAGTTTTCTTGTACTTAAGTCGGCACTGTGCATTTTGTATTTAATTCCGATGCAATTTCAGTGTTTCATCATCAATACGAAGGTCAGAGGGATACAGTAAACCTGAAGTGGAGCATCGGAATCTGTAACTAGTGTCACAGGAATGGTTCAAAACATAGACAGTAAGAGGAGTCAGTTTACTTGTACTTAAGTCGGCATTGTACCTTTTCTATTTAATTCCGATCCAATATCTATGTTTCATCGTCTATAAAAGGTCGGAGGGATACAGTAAACCTGAAGTGAAGCATCGGAATCTATAACTAGTGTCACAGGAATGGTTCAAAACATAGACAGTAAGGAGAGTCAGTTTTCTCGTACTTAAGTCGGAATTGTGACTTTTGTATTTCATTCCGATGCAATTTCTTTGTTTCATCGTCAAAATGAAGGTCAGAGGGATACAGTGAACCTGAAGTGAAGCATCGGAATCTATAACTAGTGTCACAGTAATGGTTCAAAACATAGACAGTAAGAAGAGTCAGTTTCCTTGTACTGAAGTCGGCCTTGTGCCTTTTCTATTTAATTCCGATGCAATTTCTATGTATCATCGTCTATAAGAAGGTCGAAGGGATACAGTAAACCTGAAGTGAAGCATCGGAATCTATAACTAGTGTCACAGGAATGGTTCAAAATATTGAGAGCAAGAATAGTCAGTTATCTTGTACATAAGTCGGCATTGTGCCTTTTGTATTTAATTCCGAAGCAATTTCTGTGTTTCATCGTCAATAAGAAGGTCAGAGGGATACAGTAAACCTGAAGTAAAGCATCGGAATCTATAACGAGTGTCACATGAATTGTTCAAAACATAGACAGTAAGAAGAGGCAGTTTTCTTGTACTTAAGTCGGCATTGTGCCTTTTGTATTTAATTCCGATGCAATTTCGGTGTTTCATCGTCAATAAGAAAGTCAGAGGGATACAGTGAACCTGAAGTGAAGCATCGGAATCTATAACTAGTGTCACAGGAATGGTTCAAAGCATAGACAGTAAGAAGAGTCAGTTTTCTTGTACTTAAGTCGGCATTGTGCCTTTTGTATTTAATTCCGATGCAATTTCTTTGTTTCATCGTCAATAAGTAGGTCAGAGGGATACAGTAACCCTGAAGTGAACCATCGGAATCTATCACTAGTGTCACAGGAGTGGTTCAAAACATAGACAGTAAGAAGAGTCAGTTTTCTTGTACTTAAGTCGGCATTGTGCTTTTTGTATTTAATTCCGATGCAATTTCTGTGTTTCATCGTCAAAAAGAAGGTCAGAGGGATACAGTAAACCTGAAGTGAAGCATCGGAATCCATAACTAGTGTCACATGAATGGTTCAAAACATAGACAGTAAGAAGAGTCAGTTTTCTTGTACTTAAGTCAGCATTGTGCCTTTTGTATTTAATTCCGATGCAATTTCTGTGATTCATCGTCAATAAGGAGGTCAGAGGTATACAGTAAACCTGAAGTGAAGCATCGGAATCTGTAACTAGTGTCACAGGTATGGTTCAAAACATAGACAGTAAGAAGAGTCATTTTATTGTAATTAAGTCGGCATTGTGCCTTTTGTATTTATTTCCGATGCAATATCTGTTATTTATCGTGCAAGAAGATGGTAAACGGGATACAGTAAACCTAAAGTGAAGCATCGGAATCTATAACTTGTGTCACAGGAATGGTTCAAGACATAGACAGTAAGAAGTGTCAGTTTTCTTCTACTTAAGTCGGCATTGTGACTTTTCTATTTAATTCCGATGCAATTTCTGTGTTTCATCGTCAATAAGAAGGTCAGAGGGATACAGTAAACCTGAAGTGAAGCATCGGAATCTATGACTAGTATCACAGGAATGGTTCAAACATTGACAGTTAGAAGAGTTAGTTTTCTTTTACTTAAGTCGGCATTGTGACTTTTCTATTTAATTCCGATGCAATTTCTGTGTTTCATCGTCAATAAGAAGGTCGGAAGGATACAGTAAACCTGAAGTGAGGCATCGGAATCAATAACTAGTGTCACAGGAATGGTTCAAACATAGACATTAAGAAGAGTCAGTTTTCTTGTACTTAAGTCGGCATTGTGCCTTTTGTATTTAATTCCGATGCAATTTCTGTGTTTCATCGTCAATAAGAAGGTCAGAGGGATACAGTAACCCTGAAGTGAACCATCGGAATCTATAACTAGTCTCACAGGAAAGGTTCAAAACATAGACAGTAAGAAGAGTCAGTTTTCTTGTACTTAAGTCGGCATTGTGTCTTTAGTATTTAATTCCGATGCAATTTCTGTGTTTCATCGTCAAAAAGAAGGTCAGAGGGATACAGTAAACCTGAAGTGAAGCATCGGAATCCATAACTAGTGTCACATGAATGGTTCAAAACATAGACAGTAAGAAGAGTCAGTTTTCTTGTACTTAAGTCAGCATTGTGCCTTTTGTATTTAATTCCGATGCAATTTCTGTGATTCATCGTCAATAAGGAGGTCAGAGGTATACAGTAAACCTGAAGTGAAGCATTGGAATCTGTAACTAGTGTCACAGGTATGGTTCAAAACATAGACAGTAAGAAGAGTCATTTTTCTTGTAATTAAGTCGGCATTGTGCCTTTTGTATTTATTTCCGATGCAATATCTGTTTTTCATCGTCAAGAAGATGGTCAGAGGGATACAGTAAACCTAAAGTGAAGCATCGGAATCTATAACTTGTGTCACAGGAATGGTTCAAGACATAGACAGTAAGAAGAGTCAGTTTTCTTGTACTTAAGTCGGCATTGTGATTTTTCTATTTAATTCCGATGCAATTTCTGTGTTTCATCGTCAATAAGAAGGTCAGAGGGATACAATAAACCTGAAGTGAAGCATCGGAATCTATAACTAGTGTCACAGGAATGGTTCAAAACATAGACAGTAAGAAGAGTCAATTTTCTTGTACTTTAGTCGGCATTGTCTATTTTGTATTTAATTCCGTTGCAAATTGTGTGTTTCATCGTCAATACGAAGGTCAGAGGGATGCAGTAAGCCTGAAGTGAAGCATCGGAATCTATAACTAGTGTAACAGGAATGGTTCAAACATAGACAGTTAGAAGAGTTAGTTTTCTTTTACTTAAGTCGGCATTGTGACTTTTCTATTTAATTCCGATGCAATTTCTGTGTTTCATCGTCAATAAGAAGGCCGGAAGGATACAGTAAACCTGAAGTGAAGCATCGGAATCAATAACTAGTGTCACAGGAATGGTTCAAAACATAGACATTAAGAAGAGTCAGTTTTCTTGTACTTAAGTCGGCATTGTGCCTTTTGTATTTAATTCCAATGCAATATCTGTGTTTCATCGTCAATAAGAAGGTCAGAGGGATACAGTAAACTTGAAGTGAAGCATCGGAATCTATAGCTAGTGTCACATGAATGGTTCAAAACATAGACCGTAAGAAGAGTAATTTTTCTTGTACTTAAGTCAGCATTGTGCCTTTTGTATTTAATTCCGATGCAATTTCTGTGATTCATCGTCAATAAGGAGGTCAGAGGTATACAGTAAACCTGAAGTGAAGCATCGGAATCTGTAACTAGTGTCACAGGTATGGTTCAATACATAGACAGTAAGAAGAGTCATTTTTCTTGTAATTAAGTCGGCATTGTGCTGTTTGTATTTATTTCCGATGCAATATCTGTTTTTCATCGTCAAGAAGATGGTCAGAGGGATACAGTAAACCTAAAGTGAAGCATCGGAATCTATAACTTGTGTCACAGGAAT
Source organism: Schistocerca piceifrons (assembly GCF_021461385.2). NCBI lineage: Eukaryota > Metazoa > Arthropoda > Insecta > Orthoptera > Acrididae > Schistocerca > Schistocerca piceifrons. The sequence continues at coordinate 242,426 of NW_025727780.1, forward strand.
GGTTCAAGACATAGACAGTAAGAAGAGTCAGTTTTCTTGTACTTATGTCGGCATTGTGACTTTTCTATTTAATTGCGATGTAATTTCAGTGTTTCATCGTCAATAAGAAGGTCAGAGGGATACAGTAAACCTGAAGTGAAGCATCGGAATCTATGACTAGTGTCACAGGATTGGTTCAAACATAGACAGTAAGAAGAGTAAGTTTTCTTGTATTTAAGTCGGCATTGTGCCTTTTGTATTTAATTCTGATGCAATTTCTGTGTTTCATCGTCAATAAGAAGGTCAGAGGGATACAGTTAACCTGAAGTGAAGCATAGGATTCAATAACTAGTGTCACAGGAATGGTTCAAAACTTACACAGTAAGAAGAGTCAGTTATCTTATACTTAAGTCGGCATTGTGCCTATTGTATTTAATTCCGATGCAATTTCTGTGTTTCATCGTCAATAAGAACTTCAGAAGGATACAGTAAACCTGAAGTGAAGCATCGGAATCTATAACTAGTGTCACAGGAATAGTTCAAAGCATAGACAGTAAGAAGAGTCAATTTTCTTGTACTTAAGTCGGCATTGTGCATTTTGTATTTAATTCCGTTGCAAATTGTGTGTTTCATCGTCAATACGAAGGTCAGAGGGATACAGTAAACCTGAAGTGAAGCATCGGAACCTATAACTAGTGTAACAGGAACGGTTCAAACATAGACAGTTAGAAGAGTTAGTTTTCTTTTACTTAAGTCGGCATTGTGACTTTTGTATTTAATTCCGAAGCAATTTCTGTGTTTCATCGTCAATAAGAAGGTCAGAGGGATACAGTAAACCTGAAGAAAAGCAACGGAATCTATAACGAGTGTCACATGAATTGTTCACAGCATAGACAGTAAGAAGAGACAGTTTTCTTGTGCTTAAGTCGGCATTGTGGCTTTTGTATTTAATTCCGATGCAATTTCTGTGTTTCATCGTCAATAAGAAGGTCAGAGGGATACAGTAAACCTGACGTGAAGCATCGGAATCTATAACTAGTGTCCCAGGAATGGTTCAAAACATAGACAGTTACAAGAGCCAGTTTACTTGTACTTAAGTCGACATTGTGCCTTTTCTATTTAATTCCGATGCAATTTCTATGTTTCATCGTGTATAAGAAGGTCGGAGGGATACAGTAAACCTGAATTGAAACATCGGAATCTATAACTAGTGTCACAGGAATGGTTCAAAACATAGACAGTAAGAAGAGTCAGTTTTCTTGTACTTAAGTCGGAATTGTGCCTTTTGTATTTAATTCCGATACAATTTCAGTGTTTCACATTCAATAAGAAAGTCAGAGGCATACAGTAAACCTGAAGTGAAACATCGGAATCTATTACTAGTGTCACAGGAATGGTTCAAAACATAGACAGTAAGAAGAGTCAGTTTTCTTGTACTTAAGTCGGCATTGTGCCTTTTGTATTTAATTCCGATACAATTTCAGTGTTTCACAGTCAATAAGAAAGTCAGAGGCATACAGTAAACCTGAAGTGAAACATCGGAATCTATTACTAGTGTCACAGGAATGGTTCAAATCATAGACAGAAAGAAGAGTCAGTTTTCATGTACTTAAATCGGCATTGTGCCTTTTATATCTAATTCCGATGTAATTTCTATGTTTCATCGTCAATAAGAAGGTCAGAGGGATACAGTAAACCTGAAGTGAAGCATCGGAATCAATAACTAGTGTCACAGGTATGGTTCAAAACATAGACAGTAAGATGAGTCATTTTTCTTGTAATTAAGTCGGCATTGTGCCCTTTGTATTTATTTCCGATGCAATATCTGATTTTCATCGCCAATAGGAAGGTCAGAGGGATACAGTAACCCTAAATTGAAGCATCGGAAACTATAACTTGTGTCAGAGGAATGGTTCAAGGCATAGACAGTAAAAAGAGTCAGTTTTCTTGTACTTAAGTCGGCATTGTGATGTTTGTATTTAATTCCGATGCAATTTCTGTGTTTCATCGTCAATAAGAAGGTCAGAGGCATACAGTAAAACTGAAGTGAAGCATCGGAATCTATAACAAGTGTCACAGGAATGGTTCAAAACATAGACAGTAAGAAGAGTCAGTTTTCTTGTACTTAAGTCGGCACTGTGCATTTTGTATTTAATTCCGATGCAATTTCAGTGTTTCATCATCAATAAGAAGGTCAGAGGGATACAGTAAACCTGAAGTGGAGCATCGGAATCTATAACTAGTGTCACAGGAATGGTTCAAAACATAGACAGTAAGAAGAGTCAGTTTACTTGTACTTTAGTCGGCATTGTGCCCTTTCTATTTAATTCCGATGCAATTTCTATGTTTCATCGTCCATAAGAAGATCGGAGGGATACAGTAAACCTGAAGTGAAGCATCGGAATCTATAACTAGTGTCACAGGAATGGTTCAAAACATAGACAGTAAGAAGAGTCAGTTTTCTTGTACTTAAGTCGGAATTGTGCCTTTTGTATTTAATTCCGATGCAATTTCTGTGTTTCATCGTCAAAAAGAAGGTCAGAGGGATACAGTGAACCTGAAGTGAAGCATCGGAATCTATAACTAGTGTCACAGTAATGGTTCAAATCATAGACAGTAAGAAGAGTCAGTTTTCTTGTACTTAAATCGGCATTGTGCCTTTTATATTTAATTCCGATGTAATTTCTGTGATTCATCGCCAATAAGAAGGTCAGAGGGATACAGTAAACCTGAAATGAAGCATCGGAATCTATAACTAGTGTCACAGGAATGGTTCAAAACATAGACAGTAAGAAGAGCCAGTTTTCTTGTACTGAAGTCGGATCTTGTGCCTTTTCTATTTAATTCCGATGCAATTTCTGTGTTTCATCGTCAATAAGAAGGTCAGAGGGATACAGTAACCCAGAAGTGTACCATCGGAATCTATAACTAGTCTCACAGGAAAGGTTCAAAACATAGACAGTAAGAAGAGTCAGTTTTCTTGTACTTAAGTCGGCATTGTGCCTTTTGTATTTAATTCCGATGCAATTTCTGTGTTTCATCGTCAAAATGAAGGTCAGAGGGATACAGTAAACCTGAAGTGAAGCATCGGAATCTATAACTAGTGTAACAGGAATGGTTCAAACATAGACAGTAAGAAGAGTTAGTTTTCTTTTACTTATGTCGGCATTGTGACTTTTCTATTTAATTCCGATGCAATTTCTGTGTTTCATCGTCAATAAGAAGGTCGGAAGGATACAGTAAACCTGAAGTGAGGCTTCGGAATCAATAACTAGTGTCACAGGAATGGTTCAAAACATAGACATTAAGAAGAGTCAGTTTTCTTGTACTTAAGTCGGCATTGTGCCGTTTGTATTTAATTCCGATGCAATTTCTGTGTTTCATCGTCAATAAGAAGGTCAGAGGGATACAGTAACCCAGAATTGTACCATTGGAATCTATAACTAGTCTCACAGGAAAGGTTCAAAACATAGACAGTAAGAAGAGTCAGTTTTCTTGTACTTAAGTCGGCATTGTGCCTTTTGTATTTAATTCCGATGCAATTTCTGTGTTTCATCGTCAAAAAGAAGGTCAGAGGGATACAGTAAACCTGAAGTGAAGCATCGGAATCCATAACTAGTGTCACATGAATGGTTCAAAACATAGACAGTAAGAAGAGTCAGTTTTCTTGTACTTAAGTCAGCATTGTGCCTTTTGTATTTAATTCCAATGCAATTTCTATGTTTCATCGTCAATAAGAAGGTCAGAGGGATACAGTAAACTTGAAGTGAAGAATCGGAATCTATAACTAGTGTCACAGGAATGGTTCAAAACATAGACAGTAAGAAGAGTCATTTTTCTTGTACTTAAGTCAGCATTGTGCATTTTGTATTTAATTCCGATGCAATTTCTGTGATTCATCGTCAATAAGGAGGTCAGAGGTATACAGTAAACCTGAAGTGAAGCATTGGAATCTGTAATTAGTGTCACAGGTATGGTTCAAAACATAGACAGTAAGAAGAGTCATTTTTCTTGTAATTAAGTCGGCATTGTGCCTTTTGTATTTATTTCCGATGCAATATCTGTTTTTCATCGTCAAGAAGATGGTCAGAGGGATACAGTAAACCTGAAGTGAAGCATCGGAATCTATAACTAGTGTAACAGGAATGGTTCAAACATAGACAGTTAGAAGAGTTAGTTTTCTTTTACTTAAGTCGGCATTGTGACTTTTCTATTTAATTCCGATGCAATTTCTGTGTTTCATCGTCAATAAGAAGGCCGGAAGGATACAGTAAACCCGAAGTGAAGCATCGGAATCAATAACTAGTGTCACAGGAATGGTTCAAAACATAGACATTAAGAAGAGTCAGTTTTCTTGTACTTAAGTCGGCATTGTGCCTTTTGTATTTAATTCCGATGCAATTTCTGTGTTTCATCGTCAATAAGAAGGTCAGAGGGATACAGTAACCCTGAAGTGAACCATCGGAATCTATAACTAGTGTCACAGGAATGGTTCAAAACATAGACAGTAAGAAGAGTCAGTTTTCTTGTACTTAAGTCGGCATTGTGCCTTTTGTATTTAATTCCGATGCAATTTCTGTGTTTCATCGTCAAAAAGAAGGTCAGAGGGATACAGTAAACCTGAAGTGAAGCATCGGAATCAATAACTAGTGTCACAGGTATGGTTCAAAACATAGACCGTAAGAAGAGTCATTTTTCTTGTAATTAAGTCGGCATTGTGCCCTTTGTATTTATTTCCGATGCAATATCTGATTTTCATCGCCAATAGGAAGGTCAGAGGGATACAGTAACCCTAAATTGAAGCATCGGAAACTATAACTTGTGTCAGAGGAATGGTTCAAGGCATAGACAGTAAAAAGAGTCAGTTTTCTTGTACTTAAGTCGGCATTGTGGTGTTTGTATTTAATTCCGATGCAATTTCTGTGTTTCATCGTCAATAAGAAGGTCAGAGGCATACAGTAAAACTGAAGTGAAGCATCGGAATCTATAACAAGTGTCACAGGAATGGTTCAAAACATAGACAGTAAGAAGAGTCAGTTTTCTTGTACTTAAGTCGGAATTGTGCCTTTTGTATTTAATTCCGACGCAATTTCTGTGTTTCATCGTCAAAAAGAAGGTCAGAGGGATACAGTGAACCTGAAGTGAAGCATCGGAATCTATAACTAGTGTCACAGTAATGGTTCAAATCATAGACAGTAAGAAGAGTCAGTTTTCTTGTACTTAAATCGGCATTGTGTCTTTTATATTTAATTTTGATGTAATTTCTGTGATTCATCGCCAATAAGAAGGTCAGAGGGATACTGTAAACCTGAAATGAAGCATCGGAATCTATAACTAGTGTCACAGGAATGGTTCAAAACATAGACAGTAAGAAGAGCCAGTTTTCTTGTACTGAAGTCCGATCTTGTGCCTTTTCTATTTAATTCCGATGCAATTTCTGTGTTTCATCGTCAATAAGAAGGTCAGAGGGATACAGTAACCCAGAAGTGTACCATCGGAATCTATAACTAGTCTCACAGGAAAGGTTCAAAACATAGACAGTTCAAACATAGACAGTTAGAAGAGTTAGTTTTCTTTTACTTAAGTCGGTATTGTGACATTTCTATTTAATTCCGATGCAATTTCTGTGTTTCATCGTCAATAAGAAGGTCGGAAGGATACAGTAAACCTGAAGTGAGGCTTCGGAATCAATAACTAGTGTCACAGGAATGGTTCAAAACATAGACATTAAGAAGAGTCAGTTTTCTTGTACTTAAGTCGGCATTGTGCCTTTTGTATTTAATTCCGATGCAATTTCTGTGTTTCATCGTCAATAAGAAGGTCAGAGGGATACAGTAACCCAGAAGTGTACCATCGGAATCTATAACTAGTCTCACAGGAAAGGTTCAAAACATAGACAGTAAGAAGAGTCAGTTTTCTTGTACTTAAGTCGGCATTGTGCCTTTTGTATTTAATTCCGATGCAATTTCTGTGTTTCATCGTCAAAAAGAAGGTCAGAGGGATACAGTAAACCTGAAGTGAAGCATCGGAATCCATAACTAGTGTCACATGAATGGTTCAAAACATAGACAGTAAGAAGAGTCAGTTTTCTTGTACTTAAGTCAGCATTGTGCCTTTTGTATTTAATTCCAATGCAATTTCTGTGTTTCATCGTCAATAAGAAGGTCAGAGGGATACAGTAAACTTGAAGTGAAGCATCGGAATCTATAACTAGTGTCACAGGAATGGTTCAAAACATAGACAGTAAGAAGAGTCATTTTTCTTGTACTTAAGTCAGCATTGTGCATTTTGTATTTAATTCCGATGCAATTTCTCTGATTCATCGTCAATAAGGAGGTCAGAGGTATACAGTAAACCTGAAGTGAAGCATTGGAATCTGTAATTAGTGCCACAGGTATGGTTCAAAACATAGACAGTAAGAAGAGTCATTTTTCTTGTAATTAGGTCGGCATTGTGCCTTTTGTATTTATTTCCGATGCAATATCTGTTTTTCATCGTCAGGAAGATGGTCAGAGGGATACAGTAAACCTAAAGTGAAGCATCGGAATCTATAACATGTGTCACAGGAATGGTTCAAGACATAGTCAGTAAGAAGAGTCTGTTTTCTTGTACTTAAGTCGGCATTGTGACTTTTCTATTTAATTCCGATGCAATTTCTGTGTTTCATCGTCAATAAGAAGGTCAGAGGGATACAGTAAACTTGAAGTGAAGCATCGGAATCTATAACTAGTGTCACAGGAATGGTTCAAAACATAGACAGTAAGAAGAGTCAATTTTCTTGTACTTAAGTCGGCATTGTGCATTTTGTATTTAATTCCGTTGCAAATTGTGTGTTTCATCGTCAATACGAAGGTCAGAGGGATACAGTAAACCTGAAGTGAAGCATCGGAATCTATAACTAGTGTAACAGGAATGGTTCAAACATAGACAGTTAGAAGAGTTAGTTTTCTTTTACTTAAGTCGGCATTGTGACTTTTCTATTTAATTCCGATGCAATTTCTGTGTTTCATCGTCAATAAGAAGGCCGGAAGGATACAGTAAACCTGAAGTGAAGCATCGGAATCAATAACTAGTGTCACAGGAATGGTTCAAAACATAGACATTAAGAAGAGTCAGTTTTCTTGTACTTATGTCGGCATTGTGCCTTTTGTATTTAATTCCGATGCAATTTCTGTGTTTCATCGTCAATAAGAAGGTCAGAGGGATACAGTAACCCTGAAGTGAACCATCGGAATCTATAACTAGTGTCACAGGAATGGTTCAAAACATAGACAGTAAGAAGAGTCAGTTTTCTTGTACTTAAGTCGGCATTGTGCCTTTTGTATTTAATTCCGATGCAATTTCTGTGTTTCATCGTCAAAAAGAAGGTCAGAGGGATACAGTAAACCTGAAGTGAAGCATCGGAATCCATAACTAGTGTCACATTAATGGTTCAAAACATAGACAGTAAGAAGAGTCAGTTTTCTTGTACTTAAGTCAGCATTGTGCCTTTTGTATTTAATTCCAATGCTATTTCTCTGTTTCATCGTCAATAAGAAGGTCAGAGGGATACAGTAAACTTGAAGTGAAGCATCGGAATCTATAGCTAGTGTCACATGAATGGTTCAAAACATAGACCGTAAGAAGAGTAATTTTTCTTGTACTTAAGTCAGCATTGTGCCTCTTGTATTTAATTCCGATGCAATTTCTGTGATTCATCGTCAATAAGGAGGTCAGAGGTATACAGTAAACCTGAAGTGAAGCATCGGAATCTATAACATGTGTCACAGGAATGGTTCAAGACATAGTCAGTAAGAAGAGTCTGTTTTCTTGTACTTAAGTCGGCATTGTGACTTTTCTATTTAATTCCGATGCAATTTCTGTGTTTCATCGTCAATAAGAAGGTCAGAGGGATACAGTAAACTTGAAGTGAAGCATCGGAATCTATAACTAGTGTCACAGGAATGGTTCAAAACATAGACAGTAAGAAGAGCCAGTTTTCTTGTACTGAAGTCCGATCTTGTGCCTTTTCTATTTAATTCCGATGCAATTTCTGTGTTTCATCGTCAATAAGAAGGTCAGAGGGATACAGTAACCCAGAATTGTACCATCGGAATCTATAACTAGTCTCACAGGAAAGGTTCAAAACATAGACAGTAAGAAGAGTCAGTTTTCTTGTACTTAAGTCGGCATTGTGCCTTTTGTATTTAATTCCGATGCAATTTCTGTGTTTCATCGTCAAAAAGAAGGTCAGAGGGATACAGTAAACCTGAAGTGAAGCATCGGAATCTATAACTAGTGTAACAGGAATGGTTCAAACATAGACAGTTAGAAGAGTTAGTTTTCTTTTACTTAAGTCGGCATTGTGACATTTCTATTTAATTCCGATGCAATTTCTGTGTTTCATCGTCAATAAGAAGGTCGGAAGGATACAGTAAACCTGAAGTGAGGCTTCGGAATCAATAACTAGTGTCACAGGAATGGTTCAAAACATAGACATTAAGAAGAGTCAGTTTTCTTGTACTTAAGTCGGCATTGTGCCTTTTGTATTTAATTCCGATGCAATTTCTGTGTTTCATCGTCAATAAGAAGGTCAGAGGGATACAGTAACCCAGAAGTGTACCATCGGAATCTATAACTAGTCTCACAGGAAAGGTTCAAAACATAGACAGTAAGAAGAGTCAGTTTTCTTGTACTTAAGTCGGCATTGTGCCTTTTGTATTTAATTCCGATGCAATTTCTGTGTTTCATCGTCAAAAAGAAGGTCAGAGGGATACAGTAAACCTGAAGTGAAGCATCGGAATCCATAACTAGTGTCACATGAATGGTTCAAAACATAGACAGTAAGAAGAGTCAGTTTTCTTGTACTTAAGTCAGCATTGTGCCTTTTGTATTTAATTCCAATGCAATTTCTGTGTTTCATCGTCAATAAGAAGGTCAGAGGGATACAGTAAACTTGAAGTGAAGCATCGGAATCTATAACTAGTGTCACAGGAATGGTTCAAAACATAGACAGTAAGAAGAGTCATTTTTCTTGTACTTAAGTCAGCATTGTGCATTTTGTATTTAATTCCGATGCAATTTCTCTGATTCATCGTCAATAAGGAGGTCAGAGGTATCCAGTAAACCTGAAGTGAAGCATTGGAATCTGTAATTAGTGTCACAGGTATGGTTCAAAACATAGACAGTAAGAAGAGTCATTTTTCTTGTAATTAAGTCGGCATTGTGCCTTTTGTATTTATTTCCGATGCAATATCTGTTTTTCATCGTCAGGAAGATGGTCAGAGGGATACAGTAAACCTAAAGTGAAGCATCGGAATCTATAACATGTGTCACAGGAATGGTTCAAGACATAGTCAGTAAGAAGAGTCTGTTTTCTTGTACTTAAGTCGGCATTGTGACTTTTCTATTTAATTCCGATGCAATTTCTGTATTTCATCGTCAATAAGAAGGTCAGAGGGATACAGTAAACTTGAAGTGAAGCATCGGAATCTATAACTAGTGTCACAGGAATGGTTCAAAACATAGACAGTAAGAAGAGTCAATTTTCTTGTACTTAAGTCGGCATTGTGCATTTTGTATTTAATTCCGTTGCAAATTGTGTGTTTCATCGTCAATACGAAGGTCAGAGGGATACAGTAAACCTGAAGTGAAGCATCGGAATCTATAACTAGTGTAACAGGAATGGTTCAAACATAGACAGTTAGAAGAGTTAGTTTTCTTTTACTTAAGTCGGCATTGTGACTTTTCTATTTAATTCCGATGCAATTTCTGTGTTTCATCGTCAATAAGAAGGCCGGAAGGATACAGTAAACCTGAAGTGAAGCATCGGAATCAATAACTAGTGTCACAGGAATGGTTCAAAACATAGACATTAAGAAGAGTCAGTTTTCTTGTACTTATGTCGGCATTGTGCCTTTTGTATTTAATTCCGATGCAATTTCTGTGTTTCATCGTCAATAAGAAGTTCAGAGGGATACAGTAACCCTGAAGTGAACCATCGGAATCTATAACTAGTGTCACAGGAATGGTTCAAAACATAGACAGTAAGAAGAGTCAGTTTTCTTGTACTTAAGTCGGCATTGTGCCTTTTGTATTTAATTCCGATGCAATTTCTGTGTTTCATCGTCAAAAAGAAGGTCAGAGGGATACAGTAAACCTGAAGTGAAGCATCGGAATCCATAACTAGTGTCACATTAATGGTTCAAAACATAGACAGTAAGAAGAGTCAGTTTTCTTGTACTTAAGTCAGCATTGTGCCTTTTGTATTTAATTCCAATGCTATTTCTCTGTTTCATCGTCAATAAGAAGGTCAGAGGGATACAGTAAACTTGAAGTGAAGCATCGGAATCTATAGCTAGTGTCACATGAATGGTTCAAAACATAGACCGTAAGAAGAGTAATTTTTCTTGTACTTAAGTCAGCATTGTGCCTCTTGTATTTAATTCCGATGCAATTTCTGTGATTCATCGTCAATAAGGAGGTCAGAGGTATACAGTAAACCTGAAGTGAAGCATCGGAATCTATAACATGTGTCACAGGAATGGTTCAAGACATAGTCAGTAAGAAGAGTCTGTTTTCTTGTACTTAAGTCGGCATTGTGACTTTTCTATTTAATTCCGATGCAATTTCTGTGTTTCATCGTCAATAAGAAGGTCAGAGGGATACAGTAAACTTGAAGTGAAGCATCTGAATCTATAACTAGTGTCACAGGAATGGTTCAAAACATAGACAGTAAGAAGAGCCAGTTTTCTTGTACTGAAGTCCGATCTTGTGCCTTTTCTATTTAATTCCGATGCAATTTCTGTGTTTCATCGTCAATAAGAAGGTCAGAGGGATACAGTAACCCAGAAGTGTACCATCGGAATCTATAACTAGTCTCACAGGAAAGGTTCAAAACATAGACAGTAAGAAGAGTCAGTTTTCTTGTACTTAAGTCGGCATTGTGCCTTTGGTATTTAATTCCGATGCAATTTCTGTGTTTCATCGTCAAAAAGAAGGTCAGAGGGATACAGTAAACCTGAAGTGAAGCATCGGAATCTATAACTAGTGTAACAGGAATGGTTCAAACATAGACAGTTAGAAGAGTTAGTTTTCTTTTACTTAAGTCGGCATTGTGACATTTCTATTTAATTCCGATGCAATTTCTGTGTTTCATCGTCAATAAGAAGGTCGGAAGGATACAGTAAACCTGAAGTGAGGCTTCGGAATCAATAACTAGTGTCACAGGAATGGTTCAAAACATAGACATTAAGAAGAGTCAGTTTTCTTGTACTTAAGTCGGCATTGTGCCTTTTGTATTTAATTCCGATGCAATTTCTGTGTTTCATCGTCAATAAGAAGGTCAGAGGGATACAGTAACCCAGAAGTGTACCATCGGAATCTATAACTAGTCTCACAGGAAAGGTTCAAAACATAGACAGTAAGAAGAGCCAGTTTTCTTGTACTGAAGTCCGATCTTGTGCCTTTTCTATTTAATTCCGATGCAATTCCTGTGTTTCATCGTCAATAAGAAGGTCAGAGGGATACAGTAACCCAGAAGTGTACCATCGGAATCTATAACTAGTCTCACAGGAAAGGTTCAAAACATAGACAGTAAGAAGAGTCAGTTTTCTTGTACTTAAGTCGGCATTGTGCCTCTTGTATTTAATTCCGATGCAATTTCTGTGATTCATCGTCACTAAGGAGGTCAGAGGTATACAGTAAACCTGAAGTGAAGCATCGGAATCTATAACATGTGTCACAGGAATGGTTCAAGACATAGTCAGTAAGAAGAGTCTGTTTTCTTGTACTTAAGTCGGCATTGTGACTTTTCTATTTAATTCCGATGCAATTTCTGTGTTTCATCGTCAATAAGAAGGTCAGAGGGATACAGTAAACTTGAAGTGAAGCATCGGAATCTATAACTAGTGTCACAGGAATGGTTCAAAACATAGACAGTAAGAAGGGCCAGTTTTCTTGTACTGAAGTCCGATCTTGTGCCTTTTCTATTTAATTCCGATGCAACTTCTGTGTTTCATCGTCAATAAGAAGGTCAGAGGGATACAGTAACCCAGAAGTGTACCATCGGAATCTATAACTAGTCTCACAGGAAAGGTTCAAAACATAGACAGTAAGAAGAGTCAGTTTTCTTGTACTTAAGTCGGCATTGTGCCTTTTGTATTTAATTCCGATGCAATTTCTGTGTTTCATCGTCAAAAAGAAGGTCAGAGGGATACAGTAAACCTGAAGTGAAGCATCGGAATCTATAACTAGTGTAACAGGAATGGTTCAAACATAGACAGTTAGAAGAGTTAGTTTTCTTTTACTTAAGTCGGCATTGTGACATTTCTATTTAATTCCGATGCAATTTCTGTGTTTCATCGTCAATAAGAAGGTCGGAAGGATACAGTAAACCTGAAGTGAGGCTTCGGAATCAATAACTAGTGTCACAGGAATGGTTCAAAACATAGACATTAAGAAGAGTCAGTTTTCTTGTACTTAAGTCGGCATTGTGCCTTTTGTATTTAATTCCGATGCAATTTCTGTGTTTCATCGTCAATAAGAAGGTCAGAGGGATACAGTAACCCAGAAGTGTACCATCGGAATCTATAACTAGTCTCACAGGAAAGGTTCAAAACATAGACAGTAAGAAGAGTCAGTTTTCTTGTACTTAAGTCGGCATTGTGCCTTTTGTATTTAATTCCGATGCAATTTCTGTGTTTCATCGTCAAAAAGAAGGTCAGAGGGATACAGTAAACCTGAAGTGAAGCATCGGAATCCATAACTAGTGTCACATGAATGGTTCAAAACATAGACAGTAAGAAGAGTCAGTTTTCTTGTACTTAATTCAGCATTGTGCCTTTTGTATTTAATTCCAATGCAATTTCTGTGTTTCATCGTCAATAAGAAGGTCAGAGGGATACAGTAAACTTGAAGTGAAGCATCGGAATCTATAACTAGTGTCACAGGAATGGTTCAAAACATAGACAGTAAGAAGAGTCATTTTTCTTGTACTTAAGTCAGCATTGTGCATTTTGTATTTAATTCCGATGTAATTTCTCTGATTCATCGTCAATAAGGAGGTCAGAGGTATACAGTAAACCTGAAGTGAAGCATTGGAATCTGTAATTAGTGTCACAGGTATGGTTCAAAACATAGACAGTAAGAAGAGTCATTTTTCTTGTAATTAAGTCGGCATTGTGCCTTTTGTATTTATTTCCGATGCAATATCTGTTTTTCATCGTCAGGAAGATGGTCAGAGGGATACAGTAAACCTAAAGTGAAGCATCGGAATCTATAACATGTGTCACAGGAATGGTTCAAGACATAGTCAGTAAGAAGAGTCTGTTTTCTTGTACTTAAGTCGGCATTGTGACTTTTCTATTTAATTCCGATGCAATTTCTGTGTTTCATCGTCAATAAGAAGGTCAGAGGGATACAGTAAACTTGAAGTGAAGCATCGGAATCTATAACTAGTGTCACAGGAATGGTTCAAAACATAGACAGTAAGAAGAGTCAATTTTCTTGTACTTAAGTCGGCATTGTGCATTTTGTATTTAATTCCGTTGCAAATTGTGTGTTTCATCGTCAATACGAAGGTCAGAGGGATACAGTAAACCTGAAGTGAAGCATCGGAATCTATAACTAGTGTAACAGGAATGGTTCAAACATAGACAGTTAGAAGAGTTAGTTTTCTTTTACTTAAGTCGGCATTGTGACTTTTCTATTTAATTCCGATGCAATTTCTGTGTTTCATCGTCAATAAGAAGGCCGGAAGGATACAGTAAACCTGAAGTGAAGCATCGGAATCAATAACTAGTGTCACAGGAATGGTTCAAAACATAGACATTAAGAAGAGTCAGTTTTCTTGTACTTATGTCGGCATTGTGCCTTTTGTATTTAATTCCGATGCAATTTCTGTGTTTCATCGTCAATAAGAAGGTCAGAGGGATACAGTAACCCTGAAGTGAACCATCGGAATCTATAACTAGTGTCACAGGAATGGTTCAAAACATAGACAGTAAGAAGAGTCAGTTTTCTTGTACTTAAGTCGGCATTGTGCCTTTTGTATTTAATTCCGATGCAATTTCTGTGTTTCATCGTCAAAAAGAAGGTCAGAGGGATACAGTAAACCTGAAGTGAAGCATCGGAATCCATAACTAGTGTCACATTAATGGTTCAAAACATAGACAGTAAGAAGAGTCAGTTTTCTTGTACTTAAGTCAGCATTGTGCCTTTTGTATTTAATTCCAATGCTATTTCTCTGTTTCATCGTCAATAAGAAGGTCAGAGGGATACAGTAAACTTGAAGTGAAGCATCGGAATCTATAGCTAGTGTCACATGAATGGTTCAAAACATAGACCGTAAGAAGAGTAATTTTTCTTGTACTTAAGTCAGCATTGTGCCTTTTGTATTTAATTCCGATGCAATTTCTGTGATTCATCGTCAATAAGGAGGTCAGAGGTATACAGTAAACCTGAAGTGAAGCATCGGATCTGTAACTAGTGTCACAGGTATGGTTCAAAACATAGACAGTAAGAAGAGTCATTTTTCTTGTAATTAAGTCGGCATTGTGCCCTTTGTATTTATTTCCGATGCAATATCTGATTTTCATCGCCAATAGGAAGGTCAGAGGGATACAGTAACCCTAAATTGAAGCATCGGAAACTATAACTTGTGTCAGAGGAATGGTTCAAGGCATAGACAGTAAAAAGAGTCAGTTTTCTTGTACTTAAGTCTTCATTGTGATGTTTGTATTTAATTCCGACGCAATTTCTGTGTTTCATCGTCAATACGAAGGTCAGAGGCATACAGTAAAACTGAAGTGAAGCTTCGGAATCTATAACAAGTGTCACAGGAATGGTTCAAAACATAGACAGTAAGAAGAGTCAGTTTTCTTGTACTTAAGTCGGCACTGTGCATTTTGTATTTAATTCCGATGCAATTTCAGTGTTTCATCATCAATAAGAAGGTCAGAGGGATACAGTAAACCTGAAGTGGAGCATCGGAATCTATAACTAGTGTCACAGAAATGGTTCAAAACATAGACAGTAAGAAGAGTCAGTTTACTTGTACTTTAGTCGGCATTGTGCCCTTTCTATTTAATTCCGATGCAATTTCTATGTTTCATCGTCTATAAGTAGATCGGAGGGATACAGTAAACCTGAAGTGAAGCATCGGAATCTATAACTAGTGTCACAGGAATGGTTCAAAACATAGACAGTAAGAAGAGCCAGTTTTCTTGTACTGAAGTCGGATCTTGTGCCTTTTCTATTTAATTCCGATGCAATTTCTGTGTTTCATCGTCAATAAGAAGGTCAGAGGGATACAGTAACCCAGAAGTGTACCATCGGAATCTATAACTAGTCTCACAGGAAAGGTTCAAAACATAGACAGTAAGAAGAGTCAGTTTTCTTGTACTTAAGTCTGCATTGTGCCTTTTGTATTTAATTCCGATGCAATTTCTGTGTTTCATCGTCAACAAGAAGGTCAGAGGGATACAGTAAACCTGAAGTGAAGCATCGGAATCTATAACTAGTGTAACAGGAATGGTTTAAACATAGACAGTTAGAAGAGTTAGTTTTCTTTTACTTAAGTCGGCATTCTGACTTTTCTATTTAATTCCGATGCAATTTCTGTGTTTCATCGTCAATAAGAAGGTCGGAAGGATACAGTAAACCTGAAGTGAGGCTTCGGAATCATTAACTAGTGTCACAGGAATGGTTCAAAACATAGACATTAAGAAGAGTCAGTTTTCTTGTACTTAATTCGGCATTGTCCTTTTGTATTTAATTCCGATGCAATTTCTGTGTTTCATCGTCAATAAGAAGGTCAGAGGGATACAGTAACCCAGAAGTGTACCATCGGAATCTATAACTAGTCTCACAGGAAAGGTTCAAAACATAGACAGTAAGAAGAGTCAGTTTTTTTGTACTTAAGTCGGCATTGTGCCTTTTGTATTTAATTCCGATGCAATTTCTGTGTTTCATCGTCAATAAGAAGGTCAGAGGGATACAGTAAACCTGAAGTGAAGCATCGGAATCCATAACTAGTGTCACATTAATGGTTCAAAACATAGACAGTAAGAAGAGTCAGTTTTCTTGTACTTAAGTCAGCATTGTGCCTTTTGTATTTAATTCCAATGCAATTTCTGTGTTTCATCGTCAATAAGAAGGTCAGAGGGATACAGTAAACTTGAAGTGAAGCATCGGAATCTATAACTAGTGTCACAGGAATGGTTCAAAACATAGGCAGTAAGAAGAGTCATTTTTCTTGTACTTAAGTCAGCATTGTGCCTTTTGTATTTAATTCCGATGCAATTTCTGTGATTCATCGTCAATAAGGAGGTCAGAGGTATACAGTAAACCTGAAGTGAAGCATTGGAATCTGTAATTAGTGTCACAGGTATGGTTCAAAACATAGACAGTAAGAAGAGTCATTTTTCTTGTAATTAAGTCGGCATTGTGCGTTTTGTATTTATTTCCGATGCAATATCTGTTTTTCATCGTCAAGAAGATGGTCAGAGGGATACTGTAAACCTAAAGTGAAGCATCGGAATCTATAACTTGTGTCACAGGAATGGTTCAAGACATAGACAGTAAGAAGAGTCAGTTTTCTTGTACTTAAGTCGGCATTGTGACTTTTCTATTTAATTCCGATGCAATTTCTGTGTTTCATCGTCAATAAGAAGGTCAGAGGGATACAGTAAACCTGAAGTGAAGCATCGGAATCTATAACTAGTGTCACAGGAATGGTTCAAAACATAGACAGTAAGAAGAGTCAATTTTCTTGTACTTAAGTCGGCATTGTGCATTTTGTATTTAATTCCGTTGCAAATTGTGTGTTTCATCGTCAATACGAAGGTCAGAGGGATACAGTAAACCTGAAGTGAAGCATCGGAATCTATAACTAGTGTAACAGGAATGGTTCAAACATAGACAGTTAGAAGAGTTAGTTTTCTTTTACTTAAGTCGGCATTGTGACTTTTCTATTTAATTCCGATGCAATTTCTGTGTTTAATCGTCAATAAGAAGGCCGGAAGGATACAGTAAACCTGAAGTGAAGCATCGGAATCAATAACTAGTGTCACAGGAATGGTTCAAAACATAGACATTAAGAAGAGTCAGTTTTCTTGTACTTAAGTCGGCATTGTGCCTTTTGTATTTAATTCCGATGCAATTTCTGTGTTTCATCGTCAATAAGAAGGTCAGAGGGATACAGTAACCCTGAAGTGAACCATCGCAATCTATAACTAGTGTCACAGAAATGGTTCAAAACATAGACAGTAAGAAGAGTCAGTTTTCTTGTACTTAAGTCGGCATTGTGCCTTTTGTATTTAATTCCGATGCAATTTCTGTGTTTCATTGTCAAAAAGAAGGTCAGAGGGATACAGTAAACCTGAAGTGAAGCATCGGAATCCATAACTATTGTCACATGAATGGTTCAAAACATAGACAGTAAGAAGAGTCAGTTTTCTTGTACTTAAGTCAGCATTGTGCCTTTTGTATTTAATTCCAATGCAATTTCTGTGTTTCATCGTCAATAAGAAGGTCAGAGGGAAACATTAAACTTGAAGTGAAGCATCGGAATCTATAGCTAGTGTCACATGAATGGTTCAAATCATAGACCGTAAGAAGAGTAATTTTTCTTGTACTTAAGTCAGCATTGTGCCTTTTGTATTTAATTCCGATGCAATTTCTGTGATTCATCGTCAATAAGGAGGTCAGAGGTATACAGTAAACCTGAAGTGAAGCATCGGAATCTGTAGCTAGTGTCACAGGTATGGTTCAAAACATAGACAATAAGAAGAGTCATTTTTCTAGTAATTAAGTCGGCATTGTGCTGTTTGTATTTATTTCCGATGCAATATCTGTTTTTCATCGTCAAGAAGATGGTCAGAGGGATACAGTAAACCTAAAGTGAAGCATCGGAATCTATAACTTGTGTCACAGGAATGGTTCAAGACATAGACAGTAAGAAGAGTCAGTTTTCTTGTACTTAAGTCGGCATTGTGACTTTTCTATTTAATTCCGATGTAATTTCTGTGTTTCATCGTCAATAAGAAGGTCAGAGGGATACAGTAAACCTGAAGTGAAGCATCGGAATCTATGACTAGTGTCACAGGAATGGTTCAAACATAGACAGTAAGAAGAGTCAGTTTTCTTGTATTTCAGTCGGCATTGTGCCTTTTGTATTTAACTCTGATGCAATTTCTGTGTTTCATCGTCAATAAGAAGGTCAGAGGGATACAGTAAACCTGAAGTGAAGCATAGGATTCAATAACTAGTGTCACAGGAATGGTTCAAAGCATAGACAGTAAGAAGAGTCAATTTTCTTGTACTTAAGTCGGCATTGTGCATTTTGTATTTAATTCCGTTGCAAATTGTGTGTTTCATCGTCAATACGAAGGTCAGAGGGATACAGTAAACCTGAAGTGAAGCATCGGAACCTATAACTAGTGTAACAGGA
This sequence comes from Schistocerca piceifrons, assembly GCF_021461385.2. NCBI lineage: Eukaryota > Metazoa > Arthropoda > Insecta > Orthoptera > Acrididae > Schistocerca > Schistocerca piceifrons. Next base: position 260,835 of record NW_025727780.1, read on the forward strand.
ACGGTTCAAACATAGACAGTTAGAAGAGTTAGTTTTCTTTTACTTAAGTCGGCATTGTGACTTTTGTATTTAATTCCGAAGCAATTTCTGTGTTTCATCGTCAATAAGAAGGTCAGAGGGATACAGTAAACCTGAAGTAAAGCAACGGAATCTATAACGAGTGTCACATGAATTGTTCACAACATAGACAGTAAGAAGAGACAGTTTTCTTGTACTTAAGTCGGCATTGTGCCATTTGTATTTAATTCCGATGCAATTTCTGTGTTTCATCGTCAATAAGGAGGTCAGAGGGATACAGTAAACCTGACGTGAAGCATCGGAATCCATAACTAGTGTCCCAATAATGGTTCAAAACATAGACAGTAACAAGAGTCAGTTTTCTTGTACTTAAGTCGGCATTGTGCCTTTTGTATTTAATTCCGATGCAATTTCTGTGTTTCATCGTCAAAAAGAAGGTCAGAGGGATACAGTAAACCTGAAGTGAAGCATCGGAATCCATAACTAGTGTCACATGTATGGTTCAAAACATAGACAGTAAGAAGAGTCAGTTTTCTTGTACTTAAGTCAGCATTGTGCCTTTTGTATTTAATTCCAATGCAATTTCTGTGTTTCATCGTCAATAAGAAGGTCAGAGGGATACAGTAAACTTCAAGTGAAGCATCAGAATCTATAACTAGTGTCACAGGAATGGTTCAAAACATAGACAGTAAGAAGAGTCATTTTTCTTGTACTTAAGTCAGCATTGTACCTTTTGTATTTAATTCCGATGCAATTTCTGTGATTCATCGTCAATAAGGAGGTCAGAGATATACGGTAAACCTGAAGTGAAGCATCGGAATCTGTAACTAGTGTCACAGGTATGGTTCAAAACATAGACAGTAAGAAGAGTCATTTTTCTTGTAATTAAGTCGGCATTGTGCCTTTTGTATTTATTTCCGAAGCAATATCTGTTTTTCATCGTCAAGAAGATGGTCAGAGGCATACAGTAAACCTAAAGTGAAGCATCGGAATCTATAACTAGTGTCACAGCAATGGTTCAAAACATAGACAGTAAGAAGAGTCAGTTTTCTTGTACTGAAGTCGGCCTTGTGCCTTTTGTATTTAATTCCGATGCAATTTCTGTGTTTCGTCGTCAATAAGAAGGTCAGAGGGATACAGTAAACTTGAAGTGAAGCATCGGAATCTATAACTAGTGTCACATGAATGGTTCAAAACATAGACAGTAAGAAGAGTCATTTTTCTTGTACTTAAGTCAGCATTGTGCCTTTTGTATTTAATACGATGCAATTTCTGTGATTCATCGTCAATAAGAAGGTCAGAGGTATACAGTAAACCTGAAGTGAAGCATCGGAATCTGTAACTAGTGTCACAGGTATGGTTCAAAACATAGACAGTAAGAAGAGTCGATTTTCTTGTAATTAAGTCGGCATTGTGCCCTTTGTATTTATTTCCGATGCAATATCTGTTTTTCACCGATAATATGAAGGTCAGAGGGATACAGTAAACCTAAAGTGAAGCATCGGAATCTATAACTTGTGTCACAGGAATGGTTCAAGACATAGACAGTAAGAAGAGTCAGTTTCCTTGTACTTAAGTCGGCATTGTGACTTTTCTATTTAATTCCGATGTAATTTCTGTGTTTCACCGTCAATAAGAAGGTCAGAGGGATACAGTAAACCTGAAGTGAAGCATCAGAATCTATAACTAGTGTCACAGGAATGGTTCAAATCATAGGTAGTAAGAAGATTCAGTTTTCTTGTACTTAAGTCGGCATTGTGATGTTTGTATTTAATTCCGATGCAATTTCTGTGTTTCATCGACAATAAGAAGGTCAGAGGCATACAGTAAACCTGAAGTGAAGCATCGGAATCTATAACTAGTGTCACAGGTATGGTTCAAAACATAGACAATAAGAAGAGTCATTTTTCTAGTAATTAAGTCGGCATTGTGCTGTTTGTATTTATTTCCGATGCAATATCTGTTTTTCATCGTCAAGAAGATGGTCAGAGGGATACAGTAAACCTAAAGTGAAGCATCGGAATCTATAACTTGTGTCACAGGAATGGTTCAAGACATAGACAGTAAGAAGAGTCAGTTTTCTTGTACTTAAGTCGGCATTGTGCCTTTTGTATTTAATTCCGATGCAATTTCTGTGTTTCATCGTCAAAAAGAAGGTCAGAGGGATACAGTAAACCTGAAGTGAAGCATCGGAACCTATAACTAGTGTAACAGGAACGGTTCAAACATAGACAGTTAGAAGAGTTAGTTTTCTTTTACTTAAGTCGGCATTGTGACTTTTGTATTTAATTCCGAAGCAATTTCTGTGTTTCATCGTCAATAAGAAGGTCAGAGGGATACAGTAAACCTGAAGTAAAGCAACGGAATCTATAACGAGTGTCACATGAATTGTTCACAACATAGACAGTAAGAAGAGACAGTTTTCTTGTACTTAAGTCGGCATTGTGCTATTTGTATTTAATTCCGGTGCAATTTCTGTGTTTCATCGTCAATAAGGAGGTCAGAGGGATACAGTAAACCTGACGTGAAGCATCGGAATCCATAACTAGTGTCCCAATAATGGTTCAAAACATAGACAGTAACAAGAGTCAGTTTTCTTGTACTTAAGTCGGCATTGTGCCTTTTGTATTTAATTCCGATGCAATTTCTGTGTTTCATCGTCAAAAAGAAGGTCAGAGGGATACAGTAAACCTGAAGTGAAGCATCCGAATCCATAACTAGTGTCACATGTATGGTTCAAAACATAGACAGTAAGAAGAGTCAGTTTTCTTGTACTTAAGTCAGCATTGTGCCTTTTGTATTTAATTCCAATGCAATTTCTGTGTTTCATCGTCAATAAGAAGGTCAGAGGGATACAGTAAACTTCAAGTGAAGCATCAGAATCTATAACTAGTGTCACAGGAATGGTTCAAAACATAGACAGTAAGAAGAGTCATTTTTCTTGTACTTAAGTCAGCATTGTACCTTTTGTATTTAATTCCGATGCAATTTCTGTGATTCATCGTCAATAAGGAGGTCAGAGATATACGGTAAACCTGAAGTGAAGCATCGGAATCTGTAACTAGTGTCACAGGTATGGTTCAAAACATAGACAGTAAGAAGAGTCATTTTTCTTGTAATTAAGTCGGCATTGTGCCTTTTGTATTTATTTCCGAAGCAATATCTGTTTTTCATCGTCAAGAAGATGGTCAGAGGCATACAGTAAACCTAAAGTGAAGCATCGGAATCTATAACTAGTGTCACAGCAATGGTTCAAAACATAGACAGTAAGAAGAGTCAGTTTTCTTGTACTGAAGTCGGCCTTGTGCCTTTTGTATTTAATTCCGATGCAATTTCTGTGTTTCGTCGTCAATAAGAAGGTCAGAGGGATACAGTAAACTTGAAGTGAAGCATCGGAATCTATAACTAGTGTCACATGAATGGTTCAAAACATAGACAGTAAGAAGAGTCATTTTTCTTGTACTTAAGTCAGCATTGTGCCTTTTGTATTTAATACGATGCAATTTCTGTGATTCATCGTCAATAAGAAGGTCAGAGGTATACAGTAAACCTGAAGTGAAGCATCGGAATCTGTAACTAGTGTCACAGGTATGGTTCAAAACATAGACAGTAAGAAGAGTCGATTTTCTTGTAATTAAGTCGGCATTGTGCCCTTTGTATTTATTTCCGATGCAATATCTGTTTTTCACCGATAATATGAAGGTCAGAGGGATACAGTAAACCTAAAGTGAAGCATCGGAATCTATAACTTGTGTCACAGGAATGGTTCAAGACATAGACAGTAAGAAGAGTCAGTTTCCTTGTACTTAAGTCGGCATTGTGACTTTTCTATTTAATTCCGATGTAATTTCTGTGTTTCACCGTCAATAAGAAGGTCAGAGGGATACAGTAAACCTGAAGTGAAGCATCAGAATCTATAACTAGTGTCACAGGAATGGTTCAAATCATAGGTAGTAAGAAGATTCAGTTTTCTTGTACTTAAGTCGGCATTGTGATGTTTGTATTTAATTCCGATGCAATTTCTGTGTTTCATCGACAATAAGAAGGTCAGAGGCATACAGTAAACCTGAAGTGAAGCATCGGAATCTATAACTAGTGTCACAGGTATGGTTCAAAACATAGACAATAAGAAGAGTCATTTTTCTAGTAATTAAGTCGGCATTGTGCTGTTTGTATTTATTTCCGATGCAATATCTGTTTTTCATCGTCAAGAAGATGGTCAGAGGGATACAGTAAACCTAAAGTGAAGCATCGGAATCTATAACTTGTGTCACAGGAATGGTTCAAGACATAGACAGTAAGAAGAGTCAGTTTTCTTGTACTTAAGTCGGCATTGTGCCTTTTGTATTTAATTCCGATGCAATTTCTGTGTTTCATCGTCAAAAAGAAGGTCAGAGGGATACAGTAAACCTGAAGTGAAGCATCGGAATCCATAACTAGTGTCACATGAATGGTTCAAAACATAGACAGTAAGAAGAGTCAGTTTTCTTGTACTTAAGTCAGCATTGTGCCTTTTGTATTTAATTCCAATGCAATTTCTGTGTTTCATCGTCAATAAGAAGGTCAGAGGGATACATTAAACTTGAAGTGAAGCATCGGAATCTATAGCTAGTGTCACATGAATGGTTCAAAACATAGACCGTAAGAAGAGTAATTTTTCTTGTACTTAAGTCAGCATTGTGCCTTTTGTATTTAATTCCGATGCAATTTCTGTGATTCATCGTCAATAAGGAGGTCAGAGGTATACAGTAAACCTGAAGTGAAGCATCGGAATCTGTAACTAGTGTCACAGGTATGGTTCAAAACATAGACAATAAGAAGAGTCATTTTTCTAGTAATTAAGTCGGCATTGTGCTGTTTGTATTTATTTCCGATGCAATATCTGTTTTTCATCGTCAAGAAGATGGTCAGAGGGATACAGTAAACCTAAAGTGAAGCATCGGAATCTATAACTTGTGTCACAGGAATGGTTCAAGACATAGACAGTAAGAAGAGTCAGTTTTCTTGTACTTAAGTCGGCATTGTGACTTTTCTATTTAATTCCGATGTAATTTCTGTGTTTCATCGTCAATAAGAAGGTCAGAGGGATACAGTAAACCTGAAGTGAAGCATCGGAATCTATGACTAGTGTCACAGAAATGGTTCAAACATAGACAGTAAGAAGAGTCAGTTTTCTTGTACTTAAGTCGGCATTGTGACTTTTCTATTTAATTCCGATGTAATTTCTGTGTTTCATCGTCAATAAGAACTTCAGAAGGATACAGTAAACCTGAATTGAAGCATCTGAATCTATAACTAGTGTCACAGGAATGGTTCAAAGCATAGACAGTAAGAAGAGTCAATTTCCTTGTACTTAAGTCGGCATTGTGCATTTTGTATTTAATTCCGTTGCCAATTGTGTGTTTCATCGTCAATACGAAGGTCAGAGGGATACAGTAAACCTGAAGTGAAGCATCGGAACCTATAACTAGTGTAACAGGAACGGTTCAAACATAGACAGTTAGAAGAGTTAGTTTTCTTTTACTTAAGTCGGCATTGTGACTTTTGTATTTAATTCCGAAGCAATTTCTGTGTTTCATCGTCAATAAGAAGGTCAGAGGGATACAGTAAACCTGAAGTAAAGCAACGGAATCTATAACGAGTGTCACATGAATTGTTCACAACATAGACAGTAAGAAGAGACAGTTTTCTTGTACTTAAGTCGGCATTGTGCCATTTGTATTTAATTCCGATGCAATTTCTGTGTTTCATTGTCAATAAGAAGGTCAGAGGGATACAGTAAACCTGTCGTGAAGCATCGGAATCTATAACTAGTGTCCCAATAATGGTTCAAAACATAGACAGTAACAAGAGTCAGTTTTCTTGTACTTAAGTCGGCATTGTGCCTTTTGTATTTAATTCCGATACAATTTCAGTGTTTCACAGTCAATAAGAAAGTCAGAGGCATACAGTAAACCTGAAGTGAAACATCGGAATCTATTGCTAGTGTCACAGGAATGGTTCAAAACATAGACAGTAAGAAGAGTCAGTTTTCTTGTACTTAAATCGGCATTGTGCCTTTTATATCTAATTCCGATGTAATTTCTGTGTTTCATCGTCAATAAGAAGGTCAGAGGGATACAGTAAACCTGAAGTGAAGCATCGGAATCAATAACTAGTGTCACAGGTATGGTTCAAAACATAGACAGTATGAAGAGTCATTTTTCTTGTAATTAATTCGGCATTGTGCCCTTTGTATTTATTTCCGATGCAATATCTGATTTTCATCGCCAATACGAAGGTCAGAGGGATACAGTAAACCTGAAGTGGAGCATCGGAATCTATAACTAGTGTCACAGGTATGTTTCAAAACATAGACAGTAAGAAGAGTCAGTTTTCTTGTACTTAAGTCGGCACTGTGCATTTTGTATTTAATTCCGATGCAATTTAAGTGTTTCATCATCAATAAGAAGGTCAGAGGGATACAGTAAACCTGAAGTGGAGCATCGGAATCTATAACTAGTGTCACAGGAATGGTTCAAAACATAGACAGTAAGAAGAGTCAGTTTACTTGTACTTTAGTCGGCATTGTGCCCTTTCTATTTAATTCCGATGCAATTTCTATGTTTCATCGTCTATAAGAAGATCGGAGGGATACAGTAAACCTGAAGTGAAGCATCGGAATCTATAACTAGTGTCACAGGAATGGTTCAAAACATAGACAGTAAGAAGAGTCAGTTTTCTTGTACTTAAGTCGGAATTGTGCCTTTTGTATTTAATTCCAATGCAATTTCTGTGTTTCATCGTCAAAAAGAATTTCAGAGGGATACAGTGAACCTGAAGTGAAGCATCGGAATCTATAACTAGTGTCACAGTAATGGTTCAAATCATAGACAGTAAGAAGAGTCAGTTTTCTTGTACTTAAATCGGCATTGTGCCTTTTATATTTAATTCCGATGTAATTTCTGTGATTCATCGCCAATAAGAAGGTCAGAGGGATACAGTAAACCTGAAATGAAGCATCGGAATCTGTAACTAGTGTCACAGGAATGGTTCAAACATAGTTAGAAGAGTTAGTTTTCTTTTACTTAAGTCGGCATTGTGACTTTTCTATTTAATTCCGATGCAATTTCTGTGTTTCATCGTCAATAAGAAGGTCGGAAGGATACAGTAAACCTGAAGTGAAGCATCGGAATCCATAACTAGTGTCACATGTATGGTTCAAAACATAGACAGTAAGAAGAGTCAGTTTTCTTGTACTTAAATCGGCATTGTGCCTTTTATATTTAATTCCGATGCAATTTCTGTGTTTCATCGTCAATAAGAAGGTCAGAGGGATACAGTAACCCTGAAGTGAACCATCGGAATCTATAACTAGTCTCACAGGAAAGGTTCAAAACATAGACAGTAAGAAGAGTCAGTTTTCTTGTACTTAAGTCGGCATTGTGCCTTTTGTATATAATTCCGATGCAATTTCTGTGTTTCATCGTCAAAAAGAAGGTCAGAGGGATACAGTAAACCTGAAGTGAAGCATCGGAATCCATAACTAGTGTCACATGTATGGTTCAAAACATAGACAGTAAGAAGAGTCAGTTTTCTTGTACTTAAGTCAGCATTGTACCTTTTGTATTTAATTCCGATGCAATTTCTGTGATTCATCGTCAATAAGGAGGTCAGAGATATACGGTAAACCTGAAGTGAAGCATCGGAATCTGTAACTAGTGTCACAGGTATGGTTCAAAACATAGACAGTAAGAAGAGTCATTTTTCTTGTAATTAAGTCGGCATTGTGCCTTTTGTATTTATTTCCGAAGCAATATCTGTTTTTCATCGTCAAGAAGATGGTCAGAGGCATACAGTAAACCTAAAGTGAAGCATCGGAATCTATAACTAGTGTCACAGCAATGGTTCAAAACATAGACAGTAAGAAGAGTCAGTTTTCTTGTACTGAAGTCGGCCTTGTGCCTTTTGTATTTAATTCCGATGCAATTTCTGTGTTTCATCGTCAATAAGAAGGTCAGAGGGATACAGTAAACTTGAAGTGAAGCATCGGAATCTATAACTAGTGTCACATGAATGGTTCAAAACATAGACAGTAAGAAGAGTCATTTTTCTTGTACTTAAGTCAGCATTGTGCCTTTTGTATTTAATACGATGCAATTTCTGTGATTCATCGTCAATAAGAAGGTCAGAGGTATACAGTAAACCTGAAGTGAAGCATCGGAATCTGTAACTAGTGTCACAGGTATGGTTCAAAACATAGACAGTAAGAAGAGTCGATTTTCTTGTAATTAAGTCGGCATTGTGCCCTTTGTATTTATTTCCGATGCAATATCTGTTTTTCACCGATAATATGAAGGTCAGAGGGATACAGTAAACCTAAAGTGAAGCATCGGAATCTATAACTTGTGTCACAGGAATGGTTCAAGACATAGACAGTAAGAAGAGTCAGTTTCCTTGTACTTAAGTCGGCATTGTGACTTTTCTATTTAATTCCGATGTAATTTCTGTGTTTCACCGTCAATAAGAAGGTCAGAGGGATACAGTAAACCTGAAGTGAAGCATCAGAATCTATAACTAGTGTCACAGGAATGGTTCAAATCATAGGTAGTAAGAAGATTCAGTTTTCTTGTACTTAAGTCGGCATTGTGATGTTTGTATTTAATTCCGATGCAATTTCTGTGTTTCATCGACAATAAGAAGGTCAGAGGCATACAGTAAACCTGAAGTGAAGCATCGGAATCTATAACTAGTGTCACAGGTATGGTTCAAAACATAGACAATAAGAAGAGTCATTTTTCTAGTAATTAAGTCGGCATTGTGCTGTTTGTATTTATTTCCGATGCAATATCTGTTTTTCATCGTCAAGAAGATGGTCAGAGGGATACAGTAAACCTAAAGTGAAGCATCGGAATCTATAACTTGTGTCACAGGAATGGTTCAAGACATAGACAGTAAGAAGAGTCAGTTTTCTTGTACTTAAGTCGGCATTGTGCCTTTTGTATTTAATTCCGATGCAATTTCTGTGTTTCATCGTCAAAAAGAAGGTCAGAGGGATACAGTAAACCTGAAGTGAAGCATCGGAATCCATAACTAGTGTCACATGAATGGTTCAAAACATAGACAGTAAGAAGAGTCAGTTTTCTTGTACTTAAGTCAGCATTGTGCCTTTTGTATTTAATTCCAATGCAATTTCTGTGTTTCATCGTCAATAAGAAGGTCAGAGGGATACATTAAACTTGAAGTGAAGCATCGGAATCTATAGCTAGTGTCACATGAATGGTTCAAAACATAGACCGTAAGAAGAGTAATTTTTCTTGTACTTAAGTCAGCATTGTGCCTTTTGTATTTAATTCCGATGCAATATCTGTGATTCATCGTCAATAAGGAGGTCAGAGGTATACAGTAAACCTGAAGTGAAGCATCGGAATCTGTAACTAGTGTCACAGGTATGGTTCAAAACATAGACAATAAGAAGAGTCATTTTTCTAGTAATTAAGTCGGCATTGTGCTGTTTGTATTTATTTCCGATGCAATATCTGTTTTTCATCGTCAAGAAGATGGTCAGAGGGATACAGTAAACCTAAAGTGAAGCATCGGAATCTATAACTTGTGTCACAGGAATGGTTCAAGACATAGACAGTAAGAAGAGTCAGTTTTCTTGTACTTAAGTCGGCATTGTGACTTTTCTATTTAATTCCGATGTAATTTCTGTGTTTCATCGTCAATAAGAAGGTCAGAGGGATACAGTAAACCTGAAGTGAAGCATCGGAATCTATGACTAGTGTCACAGGAATGGTTCAAACATAGACAGTAAGAAGAGTCAGTTTTCTTGTATTTAAGTCGGCATTGTGCCTTTTGTATTTAATTCTGATGCAATTTCTGTGTTTCATCGTCAATAAGAAGGTCAGAGGGATACAGTAAACCTGAAGTGAAGCATAGGATTCAATAACTAGTGTCACAGGAATGGTTCAAAACTTACACAGTAAGAAGAGTCAGTTACCTTGTACTTAAGTCGGCATTGTGCCTATTGTATTTAATTCCGATGCAATTTCTGTGTTTCATCGTCAATAAGAACTTCAGAAGGATACAGTAAACCTGAAGTGAAGCATCGGAATCTATAACTAGTGTCACAGGAATGGTTCAAAGCATAGACAGTAAGAAGAGTCAATTTTCTTGTACTTAAGTCGGCATTGTGCATTTTGTATTTAAATTCCGTTGCAAATTGTGTGTTTCATCGTCAATACGAAGGTCAGAGGGATACAGTAAACCTGAAGTGAAGCATCGGAACCTATAACTAGTGTAACAGGAACGGTTCAAACATAGACAGTTAGAAGAGTTAGTTTTCTTTTACTTAAGTCGGCATTGTGACTTTTGTATTTAATTCCGAAGCAATTTCTGTGTTTCATCGTCAATAAGAAGGTCAGAGGGATACAGTAAACCTGAAGTAAAGCAACGGAATCTATAACGAGTGTCACATGAATTGTTCACAACATAGACAGTAAGAAGAGACAGTTTTCTTGTACTTAAGTCGGCATTGTGCCATTTGTATTTAATTCCGATGCAATTTCTGTGTTTCATCGTCAAAAAGAAGGTCAGAGGGATACAGTAAACCTGAAGTGAAGCATCGGAATCCATAACTAGTGTCACATGAATGGTTCAAAACATAGACAGTAAGAAGAGTCAGTTTTCTTGTACTTAAGTCAGCATTGTGCCTTTTGTATTTAATTCCAATGCAATTTCTGTGTTTCATCGTCAATAAGAAGGTCAGAGGGATACATTAAACTTGAAGTGAAGCATCGGAATCTATAGCTAGTGTCACATGAATGGTTCAAAACATAGACCGTAAGAAGAGTAATTTTTCTTGTACTTAAGTCAGCATTGTGCCTTTTGTATTTAATTCCGATGCAATTTCTGTGATTCATCGTCAATAAGGAGGTCAGAGGTATACAGTAAACCTGAAGTGAAGCATCGGAATCTGTAACTAGTGTCACAGGTATGGTTCAAAACATAGACAATAAGAAGAGTCATTTTTCTAGTAATTAAGTCGGCATTGTGCTGTTTGTATTTATTTCCGATGCAATATCTGTTTTTCATCGTCAAGAAGATGGTCAGAGGGATACAGTAAACCTAAAGTGAAGCATCGGAATCTATAACTTGTGTCACAGGAATGGTTCAAGACATAGACAGTAAGAAGAGTCAGTTTTCTTGTACTTAAGTCGGCATTGTGACTTTTCTATTTAATTCCGATGTAATTTCTGTGTTTCATCGTCAATAAGAAGGTCAGAGGGATACAGTAAACCTGAAGTGAAGCATCGGAATCTATGACTAGTGTCACAGGAATGGTTCAAACATAGACAGTAAGAAGAGTCAGTTTTCTTGTATTTAAGTCGGCATTGTGCCTTTTGTATTTAATTCTGATGCAATTTCTGTGTTTCATCGTCAATAAGAAGGTCAGAGGGTTACAGTAAACCTGAAGTGAAGCATAGGATTCAATAACTAGTGTCACAGGAATGGTTCAAAACTTTCACAGTAAGAAGAGTCAGTTACCTTGTACTTAAGTCGGCATTGTGCCTATTGTATTTAATTCCGATGCAATTTCTGTGTTTCATCGTCAATAAGAACTTCAGAAGGATACAGTAAACCTGAAGTGAAGCATCGGAATCTATTACTAGTGTCACAGGAATGGTTCAAAACATAGACAGTAAGAAGAGTCAGTTTTCTTGTACTTAAATCGGCATTGTGCCTTTTATATCTAATTCCGATGTAATTTCTGTGTTTCATCGTCAATAAGAAGGTCAGAGGGATACAGTAAACCTGAAGTGAAGCATCGGAATCAATAACTAGTGTCACAGGGTATGGTTCAAAACATAGACAGTATGAAGAGTCATTTTTCTTGTAATTAAGTCGGCATTGGTGCCCCTTTGTATTTATTTCCGATGCAATATCTGATTTTCATCGCCAATACGAAGGTCAGAGGGATACAGTAAACCTGAAGTGGAGCATCGGAATCTATAACTAGTGTCACAGGTATGTTTCAAAACATAGACAGTAAGAAGAGTCAGTTTTCTTGTACTTAAGTCGGAATTGTGCCTTTTGTATTTAATTCCAATGCAATTTCTGTGTTTCATCGTCAAAAAGAATTTCAGAGGGATACAGTGAACCTGAAGTGAAGCATCGGAATAACTAGTGTCACAGTAATGGTTCAAATCATAGACAGTAAGAAGAGTCAGTTTTCTTGTACTTAAATCGGCATTGTGCCTTTTATATTTAATTCCGATGTAATTTCTGTGATTCATCGCCAATAAGAAGGTCAGAGGGATACAGTAAACCTGAAAAGAAGCATCGGAATCTGTAACTAGTGTCACAGGAATGGTTCAAACATAGTTAGAAGAGTTAGTTTTCTTTTACTTAAGTCGGCATTGTGACTTTTCTATTTAATTCCGATGCAATTTCTGTGTTTCATCGTCAATAAGAAGGTCGGAAGGATACAGTAAACCTGAAGTGAAGCATCGGAATCAACAACTAGTGTCACAGGAATGGTTCAAAACATAGACATTAAGAAGAGTCAGTTTTCTTGTACTTAAGTCGGCATTGTGCCTTTTGTATTTAATTCCGATGCAATTTCTGTGTTTCATCGTCAATAAGAAGGTCAGAGGGATACAGTAACCCTGAAGTGAACCATCGGAATCTATAACTAGTCTCACAGGAAAGGTTCAAAACATAGACAGTAAGAAGAGTCAGTTTTCTTGTACTTAAGTTGGCATTGTGCCTTTTGTATATAATTCCGATGCAATTTCTGTGTTTCATCGTCAAAAAGAAGGTCAGAGGGATACAGTAAACCTGAAGTGAAGCATCGGAATCCATAACTAGTGTCACATGTATGGTTCAAAACATAGACAGTAAGAAGAGTCAGTTTTCTTGTACTTAAGTCAGCATTGTGCCTTTTGAATTTAATTCCAATGCAATTTCTGTGTTTCATCGTCAATAAGAAGGTCAGAGGGATACAGTAAACTTCAAGTGAAGCATCAGAATCTATAACTAGTGTCACAGGAATGGTTCAAAACATAGACAGTAAGAAGAGTCATTTTTCTTGTACTTAAGTCAGCATTGTACCTTTTGTATTTAATTCCGATGCAATTTCTGTGATTCATCGTCAATAAGGAGGTCAGAGAAATACGGTAAACCTGAAGTGAAGCATCGGAATCTGTAACTAGTGTCACAGGTATGGTTCAAAACATAGACAGTAAGAAGAGTCATTTTTCTTGTAATTAAGTCGGCATTGTGCCTTTTGTATTTATTTCCGAAGCAATATCTGTTTTTCATCGTCAAGAAGATGGTCAGAGGCATACAGTAAACCTAAAGTGAAGCATCGGAATCTATAACTAGTGTCACAGCAATGGTTCAAAACATAGACAGTAAGAAGAGTCAGTTTTCTTGTACTGAAGTCGGCCTTGTGCCTTTTGTATTTAATTCCGATGCAATTTCTGTGTTTCATCGTCAATAAGAAGGTCAGAGGGATACAGTAAACTTGAAGTGAAGCATCGGAATCTATAACTAGTCTCACATGAATGGTTCAAAACATAGACAGTAAGAAGAGTCATTTTTCTTGTACTTAAGTCAGCATTGTGCCTTTTGTATTTAATACGATGCAATTTCTGTGATTCATCGTCAATAAGAAGGTCAGAGGTATACAGTAAACCTGAAGTGAAGCATCGGAATCTGTAACTAGTGTCACAGGTATGGTTCAAAACATAGACAGTAAGAAGAGTCGATTTTCTTGTAATTAAGTCGGCATTGTGCCCTTTGTATTTATTTCCGATGCAATATCTGTTTTCACCGATAATATGAAGGTCAGAGGGATACAGTAAACCTAAAGTGAAGCATCGGAATCTATAACTTGTGTCACAGGAATGGTTCAAGACATAGACAGTAAGAAGAGTCAGTTTCCTTGTACTTAAGTCGGCATTGTGACTTTTCTATTTAATTCCGATGTAATTTCTGTGTTTCACCGTCAATAAGAAGGTCAGAGGGATACAGTAAACCTGAAGTGAAGCATCAGAATCTATAACTAGTGTCACAGGAATGGTTCAAATCATAGGTAGTAAGAAGATTCAGTTTTCTTGTACTTAAGTCGGCATTGTGATGTTTGTATTTAATTCCGATGCAATTTCTGTGTTTCATCGACAATAAGAAGGTCAGAGGCATACAGTAAAACTGAAGTGAAGCATCGGAATCTATTACAAGTGTCACAGGAATGGTTCAAAACATAGACAGTAAGAAGAGTCAGTTTTCTTGTACTTAAGTCGGCACTGTGCATTTTGTATTTAATTCCGATGCAATTTCAGTGTTTCATCATCAATAAGAAGGTCAGAGGGATACAGTAAACCTGAAGTGGAGCATCGGAATCTATAACTAGTGTCACAGGATTGGTTCAAAACATAGACAGTAAGAGGAGTCAGTTTACTTGTACTTAAGTCGGCATTGTGCCTTTTCTATTTAATTCCGATCCAATTTCTATGTTTCATCGTCTATAAAAGGTCGGAGGGATACAGTAAACCTGAAGTGAAGCATCGGAATCTATAACTAGTGTCACAGGAATGGTTCAAAACATAGACAGTAAGAAGAGTCAGTTTTCTCGTACTTAAGTCGGAATTGTGACTTTTGTATTTCATTCCGATGCAATTTCTTTGTTTCATCGTCAAAAAGAAGGTCAGAGGGATACAGTAAACATGAAGTGAAGCATCGGAATCCATAACTAGTGTCACATGAATGGTTCAAAACATACACAGTAAGAAGAGTCAGTTTTCTTGTACTTAAGTCAGCATTGTGCCTTTTGTATTTAATTCCGATGCAATTTCTGTGATTCATCGTCAATAAGAAGGTCAGAGGGATACAGTAAACCTGAAGTAAAGCATCGGAATCTATAACGAGTGTCACATGAATTGTTCAAAACATAGACAGTAAGAAGAGGCAGTTTTCTTGTACTTAAGTCGGCATTGTGCCTTTTGTATTTAATTCCGATGCAATTTCGGTGTTTCATCGTCAATAAGAAGGTCAGAGAGATACAGTGAACCTGAAGTGAAGCATCGGAATCTATAACTAGTGTCACAGGAATGGTTCAAAGCATAGACAGTAAGAAGAGTCAGTTTTCTTGTACTTAAGTCGGCATTGTGCCTTTTGTATTTAATTCCGATGCAATTTCATTGTTTCATCGTCAATAAGTAGGTCAGAGGGATACAGTAACCCTGAAGTGAACCATCGGAATCTATCACTAGTGTCACAGGAATGGTTCAAAACATAGACAGTAAGAAGAGTCAGTTTTCTTGTACTTAAGTCGGCATTGTGCTTTTTGTATTTAATTCCGATGCAATTTCTGTGTTTCATCGTCAAAAAGAAGGTCAGAGGGATACAGTAAACCTGAAGTGAAGCATCGGAATCCATAACTAGTGTCACATGAATGGTTCAAAACATAGACAGTAAGAAGAGTCAGTTTTCTTGTACTTAAGTCTGCATTGTGCCTTTTGTATTTAATTCCGATGCAATTTCTGTGATTCATCGTCAATAAGGTGGTCAGAGGTATACAGTAAACCTGAAGTGAAGCATCGGAATCTGTAACTAGTGTCACAGGTATGGTTCAAAACATAGACAGTAAGAAGAGTCATTTTTCTTGTAACTAAGTCGGCATTGTGCCTTTTGTATTTATTTCCGATGCAATATCTGTTTTTCATCGTCAAGAAGATGGTCAGCGGGATACAGTAAACCTAAAGTGAAGCATCGGAATCTATAACTTGTGTCACAGGAATGGTTCACGACATAGACAGTAAGAAGAGTCAGTTTTCTTGTACTTAAGTCGGCATTGTGATTTTCTATTAATTCCGATGCAATTTCTGTGTTTCATCGTCAATAAGAAGGTCAGAGGGATACAGTAAACCTGAAGTGAAGCATCGGAATCTATGACTAGTATCACAGGAATGGTTCAAACATAGACAGTTAGAAGAGTTAGTTTTCTTTTACTTAAGTCGGCATTGTGACTTTTCTATTTAATTCCAATGCAATTTCTGTGTTTCATCGTCAATAAGAAGGTCGGAAGGGTACAGTAAAGCTGAAGTGAGGCATCGGAATCAATAACTAGGGTCACAGGAATGGTTCAAAACATAGACATTAAGAAGAGTCAGTTTTCTTGTACTTAAGTCGGCATTGTGCCTTTTGTATTTAATTCCGATGCAATTTCTGTGTTTCATCGTCAATAAGAAGGTCAGAGGGATACAGTAACCCTGAAGTGAACCATCGGAATCTATAACTAGTCTCACAGGAAAGGTTCAAAACATAGACAGTAAGAAGAGTCAGTTTTCTTGTACTTAAGTCGGCATTGTGCCTTTAGTATTTAATTCCGATGCAATTTCTGTGTTTCATCGTCAAAAAGAAGGTCAGAGGGATACAGTAAACATGAAGTGAAGCATCGGAATCCATAACTAGTGTCACATGAATGGTTCAAAACATACACAGTAAGAAGAGTCAGTTTTCTTGTACTTAAGTCAGCATTGTGCCTTTTGTATTTAATTCCGATGCAATTTCTGTGATTCATCGTCAATAAGGAGGTCAGAGGTATACAGTAAACCTGAAGTGAAGCATTGGAATCTGTAATTAGTGTCGCAGGTATGGTTCAAAACATAGACAGTAAGAAGAGTCATTTTTCTTGTAATTAAGTCGGCATTGTGCCTTTTGTATTTATTTCCGATGCAATATCTGTTTTTCATCGTCAAGAAGATGGACAGAGGGATACAGTAAACCTAAAGTGAAGCATCGGAATCTATAACTTGTGTCACAGGAATGGTTCAAGACATAGACAGTAAGAAGAGTCAGTTTTCTTATACTTAAGTCGGCATTGTGACTTTTCTATTTAATTCCGATGCAATTTCTGTGTTTCATCGTCAATAAGAAGGTCAGAGGGATACAGTAAACCTGAAGTGAAGCATCGGAATCTATAACTAGTGTCACAGGAATGTTTCAAAACATAGACAGTAAGAAGAGTCAATTTTCTTGTACTTTAGTCGGCATTGTCTATTTTGTATTTAATTCCGTTGCAAATTGTGTGTTTCATCGTCAATACGAAGGTCAGAGGGATACAGTAAACCTGAAGTGAAGCATCGGAATCTATAACTAGTGTAACAGGAATGGTTCAAACATAGACAGTTAGAAGAGTTAGTTTTCTTTTACTTAAGTCGGCATTGTGACTTTTCTATTTAATTCCGATGCAATTTCTGTGTTTCATCGTCAATAAGAAGGCCGGAAGGATACAGTAAACCTGAAGTGAAGCATCGGAATCAATAACTAGTGTCACAGGAATGGTTCAAAACATAGACAGTAAGAAGAGTCAGTTTTCTTGTACTTAAGTCGGCATTGTGACTTTTCTATTTAATTCCGATGTAATTTCTGTGTTTCATCGTCAATAAGAAGGTCAGAGGGATACAGTAAACCTGAAGTGAAGCATCGGAATCTATGACTAGTATCACAGGAATGGTTCAAACATAGACAGTAAGAAGAGTAAGTTTTCTTGTATTTAAGTCGGCATTGTGCCTTTTGTATTTAATTCTGATGCAATTTCTGTGTTTCATCGTCAATAAGAAGGTCAGAGGGATACAGTAAACCTGAAGTGAAGCATAGGATTCAATAACTAGTGTCACAGGAATGGTTCAAAACTTACACAGTAAGAAGAGTCAGTTATCTTATACTTAAGTCGGCATTGTGCCTATTGTATTTAATTCCGATGCAATTTCTGTGTTTCATCGTCAATAACAACTTCAGAAGGATACAGTAAACCTGAAGTGAAGCATCGGAATCTATAACTAGTGTCACAGGAATGGTTCAAAGCATAGACAGTAAGAAGAGTCAATTTTCTTGTACTTAAGTCGGCATTGTGCATTTTGTATTTAATTCCGTTGCAAATTGTGTGTTTCATCGTCAATACGAAGGTCAGAGGGATACAGTAAACCTGAAGTGAAGCATCGGAACCTATAACTAGTGTAACAGGAACGGTTCAAACATAGACAGTTAGAACCGTTAGTTTTCTTTTACTTAAGTCGGCATTGTGACTTTTGTATTTAATTCCGAAGCAATTTCTGTGTTTCATCGTCAATAAGAAGGTCAGAGGGATACAGTAAACCTGAAGAAAAGCAACGGAATCTATAACGAGTGTCACATGAATTGTTCACAGCATAGACAGTAGGAAGAGACAGTTTTCTTGTACTTAAGTCGGCATTGTGGCTTTTGTATTTAATTCCGGTGCAATTTCTGTGTTTCATCGTCAATAGAAAGGTCAGAGGGATACAGTAAACCTGACGTGAAGCATCGGAATCCATAACTAGTGTCCCAGGAATGGTTCAAAACATAGACAGTAACAAGAGTCAGTTTTCTTGTACTTAAGTCGGCATTGTGCCTTTTGTATTTAATTCCGATACAATTTCAGTGTTTCACAGTCAATAAGAAAGTCAGAGGCATACAGTAAACCTGAAGTGAAACATCGGAATCTATTACTAGTGTCACAGGAATGGTTCAAAACATAGACAGTAAGAAGAGTCAGTTTTCTTGTACTTAAATCGGCATTGTGCCTTTTATATCTAATTCCGATGTAATTTCTGTGTTTCATCGTCAATAAGAAGGTCAGAGGGATACAGTAAACCTGAAGTGAAGCATCGGAATCAATAACTAGTGTCACAGGTATGGTTCAAACATAGACAGTAAGAAGAGTCGTTTTTCTTGTAATTAAGTCGGCATTGTGCCCTTTGTATTTATTTCCGATGCAATATCTGATTTTCATCGCCAAT
Source organism: Schistocerca piceifrons (assembly GCF_021461385.2). Classification (NCBI taxonomy): domain Eukaryota; kingdom Metazoa; phylum Arthropoda; class Insecta; order Orthoptera; family Acrididae; genus Schistocerca; species Schistocerca piceifrons. Next base: position 279,659 of record NW_025727780.1, read on the forward strand.
AAGAAGGTCAGAGGGATACAGTAAACCTAAAGTGAAGCATCGGAATCTATAACTTGTGTCACAGGAATGGTTCAAGGCATAGACAGTAAAAAGAGTCAGTTTTCTTGTACTTAAGTCGGCATTGTGATGTTTGTCTTTAATTCCGATGCAATTTCTGTGTTTCATCGTCAATAAGAAGGTCAGAGGGGTACAGTAAACCTGAAGTGAAGCATCGGAATCTATAACAAGTGTCACAGGAATGGTTCAAAGCATAGACAGTAAGAAGAGTCAGTTTTCTTGTACTTAACTCGGCACTGTGCATTTTGTATTTAATTCCGATGCAATTTCAGTGTTTCATCATCAATAAGAAGGTCAGAGGGATACAGTAAACCTGAAGTGGAGCATCGGAATCTATAACTAGCGTCACAGGAATGGTTCAAAACATAGACAGTAAGAAGAGTCAGTTTACTTGTACTTTAGTCGGCATTGTGCCCTTTCTATTTAATTCCTATGCAATTTCTATGTTTCATCGTCTATAAGAAGATCGGAGGGATACAGTAAACCTGAAGTGAAGCATCGGAATCTATAACTAGTGTCACAGGAATGGTTCAAAACATAGACAGTATGAAGAGTCAGTTTTCTTGTACTTAAGTCGGAATTGTGCCTTTTGTATTTAATTCCGATGCAATTTCTGTGTTTCATCGTCAAAAAGAAGGTCAGAGGGATACAGTGAACCTGAAGTGAAGCAACGGAATCTATAACTAGTGTCACAGTAATGGTTCAAATCATAGACAGTAAGAAGAGTCAGTTTTCTTGTACTTAAATCGGCATTGTGCCTTTTATATTTAATTCCGATGTAATTTCTGTGATTCATCGCCAATAAGATGGTCAGAGGGATACAGTAAACCTGAAATGAAGCATCGGAATCTATAACTAGTGTCATAGGAATGGTTCAAAACATAGACAGTAAGAAGAGTCAGTTTTCTTGTACTGAAGTCGGCCTTGTGCCTTTTCTATTTAATTCCGATGCAATTTCTATGTTTCATCGTCTATAAGAAGGTCGAAGGGATACAGTAAACCGGAAGTGAAGCATCGGAATCTATAACTAGTGTCACAGGAATGGTTCAAAACATAGACAGTAAGAAGAGTCAATTTTCTTGTACTTAAGTCGGCATTGTGCATTTTGTATTTAATTCCGTTGCAAATTATGTGTTTCATCGTCAATACGAAGGTCAGAGGGATACAGTAAAGCTGAAGTGAAGCATCGGAATCTACAACTAGTGTAACAGGAATGGTTCAAACATAGACAGTTAGAAGAGTTAGTTTTCTTTTACTTAAGTCGGCATTGTGACTTTTCTATTTAATTCCGATGCAATTTCTGTGTTTCATCGTCAATAAGAAGGTCGGAAGGATACAGTAAACCTGAAGTGAAGCATCGGAATCAATAACTAGTGTCACAGGAATTGTTCAAAACATAGACATTAAGAAGAGTCAGTTTTCTTGTACTTAAGTCGGCATTGTGCCTTTTGTATTTAATTCCGATGCAATTTCTGTGTTTCATCGTCAATAAGAAGGTCAGAGGGATACAGTAACCCTGAAGGGAACCATCGGAATCTATAACTAGTCTCACAGGAAAGGTTCAAAACATAGACAGTAAGAAGAGTCAGTTTTCTTGTACTTAAGTCGGCATTGTGCCTTTTGTATTTAATTCCGATGCAATTTCTGTGTTTCATCGTCAAAAAGAAGGTCAGAGGGATACAGTAAACCTGAAGTGAAGCATCGGAATCCATAACTAGTGTCACATGAATGGTTCAAAACATAGACAGTAAGAAGAGTCAGTTTTCTTGTACTTAAGTCAGCATTGTGCCTTTTGTATTTAATTCCAATGCAATTTCTGTGTTTCATCGTCAATAAGAAGGTCAGACGGATACAGTAAACTTGAAGTGAAGCATCGGAATCTATAACTAGTGTCACAGGAATGGTTCAAAACGTAGACAGTAAGAAGAGTCATTTTTCTTGTACTTAAGTCAGCATTGTGCCTTTTGTATTTAATTCCGATGCAATTTCTGTGATTCATCGTCAATAAGGAGGTCAGAGGTATACAGTAAACCTGAAGTGAAGCATCGGAATCTGTAACTAGTGTCACAGGTATGGTTCAAAACATAGACAGTAAGAAGAGTCATTTTTCTTGTAATTAAGTCGGCATTGTGCCTATTGTATTTATTTCCGAAGCAATATCTGCTTTTCATCGTCAAGAAGATGGTCAGAGGCATACAGTAAACCTAAAGTGAAGCATCGGAATCTATAACTTGTGTCACAGGAATGGTTCAAGACATAGACAGTAAGAAGAGTCAGTTTTCTTGTACTTAAGTCGGCATTGTGACTTTTCTATTTAATTCCGATGTAATTTCTGTGTTTCATCGTCAATAAGAAGGTCAGAGGGATACAGTAAACCTGAAGTGAAGCATCGGAATCTATAACTAGTGTCACAGGAATGGTTCAAAAATAGACAGTAAGAAGAGTCAATTTTCTTGTACTTAAGTCGGCATTGTGCATTTTGTATTTAATTGCGTTGCAAATTGTGTGTTTCATCGTCAATACGAAGGTCAGAGGGATACAGTAAACCTGAAGTGAAGCATCGGAATCTATAACTAGTGTAACAGGAATGGTTCAAACATAGACAGTTAGAAGAGTTAGTTTTCTTTTACTTAAGTCTGCATTGTGACTTTTCTATCTAATTCCGATGCAATTTCTGTGTTTCATCGACAATAAGAAGGCCGGAAGGATACAGTAAACCTGAAGTGAAGCATCGGAATCAATAACTAGGGTCACAGGAATGGTTCAAAACATAGACATTAAGAAGAGTCAGTTTTCTTGTACTTAAGTCGGCATTGTGCCTTTTGTATTTAATTCCGATGCAATTTCTGTGTTTCATCGTCAATAAGAAGGTCAGAGGGATACAGTCAACCTGAAGTGAACCATCGGAATCTATAACTAGTGTCACAGGAAAGGTTCAAAACATAGACAGTAAGAAGAGTCAGTTTTCTTGTACTTAAGTCGGCATTGTGCCTTTTGTATTTAATTCCGATGCAATTTTTGTGTTTCATCGTCAAAAAGTAGGTCAGAGGGATACAGTCAACCTGAAGTGAACCGTCGGAATCCATAACTAGTGTCACATGAATGGTTCAAAACATAGACAGTAAGAAGAGTCAGTTTTCTTGTACTTAAGTCAGCATTGTGCCTTTTGTATTTAATTCCAATGCAATTTCTGTGTTTCATCGTCAATAAGAAGGTCAGAGGGATACAGTAAATTTGAAGTGAAGCATCGGAATCTATAACTAGTGTCACATGAATGGTTCAAAACATAGACAGTAAGAAGAGTCATTTATCTTGTACTTAAGTCAGCATTGTGCCTTTTGTATTTAATTCCGATGCAATTTCTGTGATTCATCGTCAATAAGAAGGTCAGAGGTATATAGTAAACCTGAAGTGAAGCATCGGAATCTGTAACTAGTGTCACAGGTATGGTTCAAAACATAGACAGTTAGAAGAGTCATTTTTCTTGTAATTAAGTCGGCATTGTGCCTTTTGTATTTATTTCCGATGCAATATCTGTTTTTCATCGTCAAGAAGATGGTCAGAGGGGTCAGAGGGATACAGTAAACCTGAAGTGAAGCATCGGAATCAATAACTAGTGTCACAGGAATGGTTCAAAACATAGACATTAAGAAGAGTCAGTTTTCTTGTACTTAGGTCGGCATTGTGACTTTACTATTTAATTTCGATGTAATTTCTGTGTTTCATCGTCAATAAGAAGGTCAGAGGGATACAGTAAACCTGAAGTGAAGCATCGGAATCTATGACTAGTGTCACAGGAATGGTTCAAACATAGACAGTAAGAAGAGTCAGTTTTCTTGTACTTATGTCGGCATTGTGCCTTTTGTATTTAATTCTGATGCAATTTCTGTGTTTCATCGTCAATAAGAAGGTCAGAGGGATACAGAAAACCTGAAGTGAAGCATAGGATTCTATAACTAGTGTCACAGGAATGGTTCAAAACTTACACAGTAAGAAGAGTCAGTTATCTTGTACTTAAGTCGGCATTGTGCCTATTGTATTTAATCCCGATGCAATTTCTGTGTTTCATCGTCAATAAGAACTTCAGAAGGATACGGTAAACCTGAAGTGAAGCATCGGAATCTATAACTAGTGTCACAGGAATGGTTCAAAACATAGACAGTAAGAAGAGTCAATTTTCTTGTACTTAAGTCGGCATTGTGCATTTTGTATTTAATTCCGTTGCAAATTGTGTGTTTCATCGTCAATACGAAGGTCAGAGGGATACAGTAAACCTGAAGTGAAGCATCGGAATCTATAACTAGTGTAACAGGAAGGGTTCAAACATAGACAGTTAGAAGAGTTAGTTTTCTTTTACTTAAGTCGGCATTGTGACTTTTGTATTTAAATCCGATGCAATTTCTGTGTTTCATCGTCAATAAGCAGGTCGGAAGGATACAGTAAACCTGAAGTGAAGCATCGGAATCAATAACTAGTGTCACAGGAACGGTTCAAAACATAGACATTAAGAAGAGTCAGTTTTCTTGTACCTAGGTCGGCATTGTACCTTTTCTATTTAATTCCGATGCAATTTCAGTGTTTCATCGTCAATAGGAAGGTCAGAGGGATACAGTAAACCTGAAGTGAAGCATCGGAATCTATAACTAGCGTAACAGGAATGGTTCAAACATAGACAGTAAGAAGAGTCAGTTTTCTTGTACTTATGTCGGCATTGTGCATTTTGTATTTAATTCTGATGCAATTTCTGTGTTTCATCGTCAATAAGAAGGTCAGAGGGATACAGAAAACCTGAAGTGAAGCATAGGATTCTATAACTAGTGTCACAGGAATGGTTCAAAACTTACACAGTAAGAAGAGTCAGTTATCTTGTACTTAAGTCGGCATTGTGCCTATTGTATTTAATTCCGATGCAATTTCTGTGTTTCATCGTCAATAAGAACTTCAGAAGGATACAGTAAACCTGAAGTGAAGCATCGGAATCTATAACTAGTGTCCCAGGAATGGTTCAAAACATAGACAGTAACTAGAGTCAGTTTTCTTGTACTTAAGTCGGCATTGTGTCTTTTGTATTTAATTCCGATACAATTTCAGTGTTTCACAGTCAATAAGAAAGTCAGAGGCATACAGTAAACCTGAAGTGAAACATCGGAATCTATTACTAGTGTCACAGGAATGGTTCAAAACATAGACTCTAAGAAGAGTCGGTTTTCTTGTACTGAATTCGGCATTTGGCCTTTTGTATTTAATTCCGATGCAATTTCGGTGTTTCATTGTCAATAAGAAGGTCAGAGGGATAGAGTGAACCTAAAGTGAAGCATCGGAATCTATAACTAGTGTCACAGGAATGGTTCAAACATAGACATTAAGAAGAGTCAGTTTTCTTGTACTTAAGTCGGCATTGTGCCTTTTGTATTTAATTCCGATGCAATTTCTGTGTTTCATCGTCAATAAGAAGGTCAGAGGGATAAAGTAACCCTGAAGTGAACCATCGGAATCTATAACTAGTGTCACAGGAAAGGTTCAAAACATAGCCAGTAAGAAGAGTCAGTTTTCTTGTACTTAAGTCGGCATTGTGCCTTTTGTATTTAATTCCGATGCAATTTTTGTGTTTCATCGTCAAAAAGAAGGTCAGAGGGATACAGTCAACCTGAAGTGAACCATCGGAATCCATAACTAGTGTCACATGAATGGTTCAAAACATAGACAGTAAGAAGAGTCAGTTTTCTTGTACTTAAGTCAGCATTGTGCCTTTTGTATTTAATTCCAATGCAATTTCTGTGTTTCATCGTCAATAAGAAGGTCAGAGGGATACAGTAAATTTGATGTGAAGCATCGGAATCTATAACTAGTGTCACATGAATGGTTCAAAACATAGACAGTAAGAAGAGTCATTTATCTTGTACTTAAGTCAGCATTGTGCCTTTTGTATTTAATTCCGATGCAATTTCTGTGATTCATCGTCAATAAGAAGGTCAGAGGTATATAGTAAACCTGAAGTGAAGCATCGGAATCTGTAACTAGTGTCACAGGTATGGTTCAAAACATAGACAGTTAGAAGAGTCATTTTTCTTGTAATTAAGTCGGCATTGTGCCTTTTGTATTTATTTCCGATGCAATATCTGTTTTTCATCGTCAAGAAGATGGTCAGAGGGGTACAGTAAACCTGAAGTGAAGCATCGGAATCAATAACTAGTGTCACAGGAATGGTTCAAAACATAGACATTAAGAAGAGTCAGTTTTCTTGTACTTAGGTCGGCATTGTGACTTTACTATTTAATTCCGATGTAATTTCTGTGTTTCATCGTCAATAAGAAGGTCAGAGGGATACAGTAAACCTGAAGTGAAGCATCGGAATCTATGACTAGTGTCACAGGAATGGTTCAAACATAGACAGTAAGAAGAGTCAGTTTTCTTGTCCTTATGTCGGCATTGTGCCTTTTGTATTTAATTCTGATGCAATTTCTGTGTTTCATCGTCAATAAGAAGGTCAGAGGGATACAGTAAACCTGAAGTGAAGCATAGGATTCTATAACTAGTGTCACAGGAATGGTTCAAAACTTACACAGTAAGAAGAGTCAGTTATCTTGTACTTAAGTCGGTATTGTGCCTATTGTATTTAATTCCGATGCAATTTCTGTGTTTCATCGTCAATAAGAACTTCAGAAGGATACAGTAAACCTGAAGTGAAGCATCGGAATCTATAACTAGTGTCACAGGAATGGTTCAAAACATAGACAGTAAGAAGAGTCAATTTTCTTGTACTTAAGTCGGCATTGTGCATTTTGTATTTAATTCCGTTGCAAATTGTGTGTTTCATCGTCAATACGAAAGTCAGAGGGATACAGTAAACCTGAAGTGAAGCATCGGAATCTATAACTAGTGTAACAGGAACGGTTCAAACATAGACAGTTAGAAGAGTTAGTTTTCTTTTACTTAAGTCGGCATTGTGACTTTTGTATTTAAATCCGATGCAATTTCCGTGTTTCATCGTCAATAAGAAGGTCGGAAGGATACAGTAAACCTGAAGTGAAGCATCGGAATCAATATCTAGTGTCACAGGAATGGTTCAAAACATAGACATTAAGAAGAGTCAGTTTTCTTGTACTTAGGTCGGCATTGTGCCTTTTCTATTTAATTCCGATGCAATTTCAGTGTTTCATCGTCTATAGGAAGGTCAGAGGGATACAGTAAACCTGAAGTGAAGCATCGGAATCTATAACTAGCGTAACAGGAATGGTTCAAAGCACAGACAGTAAGAAGGGTCAGTTATCTCGTACTTAAGTCGGCATTGTGCCTTTTGTATTTAATTCCGAAGCAATTTCTGTGTTTCATCGTCAATAAGAAAGTCAGAGGGATACAGTAAACCTGAAGTAAAGCAACTGAATCTATAACGAGTGTCACATGAATTGTTCACAACATAGACAGTAAGAAGAGACAGTTTTCTTGTACTTAAGTCGGCATTGTGCCTTTTGTATTTAATTCCGATGCAATTTCTGTGTTTCATCGTCAATAAGAAGGTCAGAGGGATACAGTAAACCTGAAGTGAAGCATCGGAATCTATAACTAGTGTCCCAGGAATGGTTCAAAACATAGACAGTAACTAGAGTCAGTTTTCTTGTACTTAAGTCGGCATTTGGCCTTTTGTATTTAATTCCGATGCAATTTCGGTGTTTCATTGTCAATAAGAAGGTCAGAGGGATAGAGTGAACCTAAAGCGAAGCATCGGAATCTATAACTAGTGTCACAGGAATGGTTCAAACATAGACAGTAAGAAGAGTCAGTTTTCTTGTACTTAAGTCGGCATTGTGCCTTTTGTATTTAATTCCGATGCAATTTCGGTGTTTCATCGTCAATAAGAAGGTCAGAGCGATACAGTGAACCTGAAGTGAAGCATCGGAATCTATAACTAGTGTCACAGGAATGGTTCAAACATAGACAGTAAGAAGAGTCAGTTTTCTAGTACTTAAGTCGGCATTGTGCCTTTTGTTTTTAAATCCGATGCAATTTCTGTGTTTCATCGTCAATAAGAAGGTCAGAGGGATACAGCAAACCTGAAGTGAAGCATCGGAATCTATAACTAGTGTCACAGGAATGGTTCAAAGCATAGACAGTAAGAAGAGTCAGTTTTCTTGTACTTAAGTCGGCATTGTGAATTTTGTATTTAATTCCGATGCAATTTCTGTGTTTCATCGTCAAAAAGAAGGTCAGAGGGATACAGTAAACCTGAAGTGAAGCATCGGAATCCATAACTAGTGTCACAGGATTGGTTGAAAACATAGACAGTAAGAAGAGTCAGTTTTCTTGTACTTAAGTCGGCATTGTGCCTTTTGTATTTAATTCCGAAGCAAATTCTGTGTTTCATCGTCACTAAGAAGGTCAGAGGCATACAGTAAACCTGATGTGAGCATCGGATCTATAACTAGTGTCACAGGAATGGTTCAAAACATAGACTGTAAGAAGAGTCAGTTTTCTTGTACTTAAGTAAACATTGTGCCTTTTCTATTTAATTCCAATGCAATTTCTGTGTTTCATCGTCAATAAGAAGGTCGGAGGGATACAGTAAACCTGAAGTGAAGCATCGGAATCTATGACTAGTGTCACAGGAATGGTTCAAACATAGACAGTAAGAAGAGTCAGTTTTCTTGTACTTAAGTCGGCATTGTGCCTTTTGTATTTAATTCTGATGCAATTTCTGTGTTTCATCGTCAATAAGAAGGTCAGAGGGATACAGTAAACCTGAAGTGAAGCATAGGATTCTATAACTAGTGTCACAGGAATGGTTCAAAACTTACACAGTAAGAAGATTCAGTTATCTTGTACTTAAGTCGGCATTGTGCCTATTGTATTTAATTCCGATGCAAATTCTGTGTTTCATCGTCAATAAGAACTTCAGAAGGATACAGTAAACCTGAAGTGAAACATCCGAATCTATAACTAGTGTCACAGGAATGGTTCAAACATAGACAGTAAGAAGAGTCAATTTTCTTGTACTTAAGTCGGCATTGTGCATTTTGTATTTCATTCCGTGGCAAATTGTGTGTTTCATCGTCAATACGAAGGTCAGAGGGATACAGTAAACCTGAAGTGAAGCATCGGAATCTATAACTAGTGTAACAGGAACGGTTCAAACATAGACAGTTAGAAGAGTTAGTTTTCTTTTACTTAAGTCGGCATTGTGACTTTTGTATTTAAATCCGATGCAATTTCTGTGTTTCATCGTCAATAAGAAGGTCGGAAGGATACAGTAAACCTGAAGTGAAGCATCGGAATCAATAACTAGTGTCACAGGAATGGTTCAAAACATAGACATTAAGAAGAGTCAGTTTTCTTGTACTTAGGTCGGCATTGTGCCTTTTCTATTTAATTCCGATGCAATTTCAGTGTTTCATCGTCAATAGGAAGGTCAGAGGGATACAGTAAACCTGAAGTGAAGCATCGGAATCTATAACTAGCGTAACAGGAATGGTTCAAACCACAGACAGTAAGAAGGGTCAGTTATCTCGTACTTAAGTCGGCATTGTGCCTTTTGTATTTAATTCCGAAGCAATTTCTGTGTTTCATCGTCAATAAAAAGGTCAGAGGGATACAGTAAACCGAAGTAAAGCAACGGAATCTATAACGAGTGTCACATGAATTGTTCACAACATAGACAGTAAGAAGAGACAGTTTTCTTGTACTTAAGTCGGCATTGTGCCTTTTGTATTTAATTCCAATGCAATTTCTGTGTTTCATCGTCAATAAGAGGGTCAGAGGGATACAGTAAACCTGACGTGAAGCATCGGAATCAATAACTAGTGTCCCAGGAATGGTTCAAAACATAGACAGTAACAAGAGTCAGTTTTCTTGTACTTAAGTCGGCATTGTGCCTTTTGTATTTAATTCCGATACAATTTCAGTGTTTCACAGTCAATAAGAAAGTCAGAGGCATACAGTAAACCTGAAGTGAAACATCGGAATCTATTACTAGTGTCACAGGAATGGTTCAAAACATAGACAGTAAGAAGAGTCAGTTTTCTTGTACTTAAGTCGGCATTGTGCCTCTTGTATTTAATTCCGATGCAATTTCGGTGTTTCATCGTCAATACGAAGGTCAGAGCGATACAGTGAACCTAAAGTGAAGCATCGGAATCTATAACTAGTGTCACAGGAATGGTTCAAACATAGACAGTAAGAAGAGTCAGTTTTCTTGTACTTAAGTCGGCATTGTGCCTTTTGTTTTTAAATCCAATGCAATGTCTGTGTTTCATCGTCAATAAGAAGGTCAGAGGGATACAGCAAACCTGAAGTGAAGCATCGGAATCTATAACTAGTGTCACAGGAATGGTTCAAAGCATAGACAGTAAGAAGAGTCAGTTTTCTTGTACTTAAGTCGGCATTGTGCCTTTTGTATTTAATTCCGATGCAATTTCTGTGTTTCATCGTCAAAAAGAAGGTCAGAGGGATACAGTAAACCTGAGGTGAAGCATCGGAATCCATAACTAGTGTCACAGGAATGGTTCAAAACATAGACAGTAAGAAGAGTCAGTTTTCTTGTACTTAAGTCAGCATTGTGCCTTTTGTATTTAAATCCAATGGAATTTCTGTGTTTCATCGTCAATAAGAAGGTCAGAGGGATACAGTAAACCAGAAGTGAAGCATCGGAATCCATAACTAGTGTCACAGGATTGGTTGAAAACATAGACAGTAAGAAGAGTCAGTTTTCTTGTACTTAAGTCGGCATTGTGCCTTTTGTATTTAATTCCGAAGCAAATTCTGTGTTTCATCGTCACTAAGAAGGTCAGAGGCATACAGTGAACATGATGTGAGCATCGGATCTATAACTAGTGTCACAGGAATGGTTCAAAACATAGACTGTAAGAAGAGTCAGTTTTCTTGTACTTAAGTCAGCATTGTGCCTTTTGTATTTAATTCCAATGCAATTTCTGTGTTTCATCGTCAATAAGAAGGTCAGAGGCATACAGTGAACCTGATGTGAGCATCGGATCTATAACTAGTGTCACAGGAATGGTTCAAATCATAGACAGTAACAAGAGTCAGTTTTCTTGTACTTAAGTCAGCATTGTGCCTTTTGTATTTAATTCCGATGCAATTTCTGTGTTTCATCGTCAATAAGAAGGACAGAGGGACACAGTAAACCTGAAGTGAAGCATCGGAATCAATAAGTAGTGTCACAGGAATGGATCAAAACATTGACTGTAAGAAAAGTCAGTTTTCTTGTACTTAAGTCGGCATTGAGCCTCTTGTATTTAATTCCGATGCAATTTCTGTGTTTCATCGTCAATAAGGAGGTCAGAGGGATACAGTAAACCTGAAGTGAAGCATCAGAATCTATAACTAGTGACACAGGAATGGTTCAAAACAAGGCAGTAAGAAGAGTCAGTTTTCTTGTACTTAAGTCGGCATTGTGCCTTTTGTATTTAATTCCGATGCAATTTCTGTGTTTCATCGTCAATAAGAAGGTCAGAGGGATTCAGTAAACCTGAAGTGAAGCATTGGAGTCTATAATTAGTGTCACAGGAATGGTTCAAAACATAGACAGTAAGAAGAGTCAGTTTTCTTGCACTTAAGTCGGCATTGTGACTTTCGTATTTAATTCCGATCCAATTTCTGTGTTTCACTGTCAAGGAGGAGGAGGAGGAGGATATTAGTGTTTAACGTCCCGTCGACAACGAGGTCATTAGAGACGGAGCGCAAGCTCGGGGGAGGGAAGGATGGGGAAGGAAATCGGCCGTGCCCTTTCAAAGGAACCATCCGGGCATTTGCCTGAACCGAGTTAGGGAAATCACGGAAAACCTAAATCAGGATGGCCGGAGACGGGATTGAACCGTCGTCCTCCCGAATGCGAGTCCAGTGAGCTAACCACTTCATCGTCAATAAGAAGGTCAGAGGGATACAGTAAACCTGAAGTGAAGCATCGGAATCTATAACTAGTGTCACAAGAATGGTTCAAATATTGACAGTAAGAAGAGTCAGTTTTCTTGTACTTAAGTCGGCATTGTGCCTTTTCGATTTAATTCCGATGCAATTTCTGTGATTCATCGTCAATAAGAAGGTCAGAGGGAAACAGTAAACCGGAAGTGAAGAATCGGAATCTATAAGTAGTGTCACAGGAATGGTTCAAATCAAAGACGGTAAGAAGAGTCTGTTATCTTGTACTTAAGTCGGCATTGTGCCTTTTGTTATTAATTCCGAAGCAATTTCTGTGTTTCATCGTTAATAAAATGCTCAGAGGGATACAGTAAAAATGAAGTAAAGCATCGGAATCTATAACGAGTGTCACATGAATGGTTCAAAACATAGACAGTAAGAAGAGTCAGTTTTCTTGTACTTAAATCGGCATTGTGCCTTTTGTATTTAATTCCGATGCAATTTCTTTGTTTCATCGTCAATAAGAAGGTCAGAGGCATACAATAAATTTGAAGTGAAGCATCGGAATCTATAACAAGTGTCACAGGAATGGTTCAAAGCATAGACAGTAAGAAGAGTCAGTTTTCTGGTACTTAAGTCGGCATTGTGCCTTTTGTATTTAATTCCGATGCAATTTTAGTGTTTCATCATCAATAAGAAGGTCAGAGGGATACAGTGAACCTGAAGTGAAGCATCGGAATCTATAACTAGTGTCACAGGAATGGTTCAAAACATAGACAGTAAGAAGAGTCAGTTCTCTTGTACTTAAGTCGGCATTGTGCATTTTGTATTTAATTCCGATGCAATTTCTGTGTTTCATCGTCAATAAGAAGGTCAGTGGGAAACAGTAAACCTGAAGTGAAGCATCGGAATCTATAAGTAGTGTCACATGAATGGTTCTAATCATAGATGGTAAGAAGAGTCAGTTATCTTGTACTTAAGTGGGCATTGTGCCTTTTGTTATTAATTCCGAAGCAATTTCTGTGTTTCATCGTCAATAAAAGGGTCAGAGGGATACAGTAGACCTGAAGTAAAGCATCGGAATCTATAACGAGTGTCACATGAATGGTTCAAAACATAGACAGTAAGAAGAGTCAGTTTTCTTGTACTTAAGTCGGCACTGTGCATTTTGTATTTAATTCCGATGCAATTTCAGTGTTTCATAATCAATAAGAAGGTCAGAGGGATACAGTGAACCTGAAGTGAAGCATCGGAATCTATAACTAGTGTCACAGTAATGGTTCAAAACATAGACAGTAAGAAGAGTCAGTTTTCTTGTACTTAAATCGGCATTGTACCTTTTATAATTAATTCCGATGTAATTACTGTTTTTCATCGTCAATAAGAAGGTCAGAGGGATCCAGTAAACCTGAAGTGAAGCATCGGAATCTATAACTAGTGTCACAGGAATGGTTCAAAATATAGACTGTAAGAAGAGTCAGTTTTCTTGTACTTAAGTCAGCATTGTGCCTTTTGTATTTAATTCCAATGCAATTTCTGTGTTTCATCGTCAATAAGAAGGTCAGAGGGATACAGTAAACCTGAAGTGAAGCATCGGAATCTATGACTAGTGTCACAGGAATGGTTCAAACATAGACAGTAAGAAGAGTCAGTTTTCTTGTACTTAAGTCGGCATTGTGCCTTTTGTATTTAATTCTGATGCAATTTCTGTGTTTCATCGTCAATAAGAAGGTCAGAGGGATACAGTAAACCTGAAGTGAAGCATAGGATTCTATAACTAGTGTCACAGGAATGGTTCAAAACTTACACAGTAAGAAGAGTCAGTTATCTTGTACTTAAGTCGGCATTGTGCCTATTGTATTTAATTCCGATGCAATTTCTGTGTTTCATCGTCAATAAGAACTTCAGAAGGATACAGTAAACCTGAAGTGAAACATCGGAATCTATAACTAGTGTAACAGGAACGGTTCAAACATAGACAGTTAGAAGAGTTAGTTTTCTTTTACTTAAGTCGGCATTGTGACTTTCGTATTTAAATCCGATGCAATTTCTGTGTTTCATCGTCAATAAGAAGGTCGGAAGGATACAGTAAACCTGAAGTGAAGCATCGGAATCAATAACTAGTGTCACAGGAATGGTTCAAAACATAGACATTAAGACGAGTCAGTTTTCTTGTACTTAGGTCGGCATTGTGCCTTTTCTATTTAATTCCGATGCAATTTCAGTGTTTCATCGTCAATAGGAAGGTCAGAGGGATACAGTAAACCTGAAGTGAAGCATCGCAACCTATAACTAGCGTAACAGGAATGGTTCAAACCACAGACAGTAAGAAGGGTCAGTTATCTCGTACTTAAGTCGGCATTGTGCCTTTTGTATTTAATTCCGAAGCAATTTCTGTGTTTCATCGTCAATAAGAAGGTCAGAGGGATACAGTAAACCTGAAGTAAAGCAACGGAATCTATAACGAGTGTCACATGAATTGTTCACAACATAAACAGTAAGAAGAGACAGTTTTCTTGTACTTAATTCGGCATTGTGCCTTTTGTATTTAATTCCGATGCAATTTCTGTGTTTCATCGTCAATAAGAAGGTCAGAGGGACACAGTAAACCTGACGTGAAGCATCGGAATCTATAACTAGTGTCCCAGGAATGGTTCAAAACATAGACAGTAACAAGAGTCAGTTTTCTTGTACTTAAGTCGGCATTGTGCCTTTTGTATTTAATTCCGATACAATTTCAGTGTTTCACAGTCAATAAGAAAGTCAGAGGCATACAGTAAACCTGAAGTGAAACATCGGAATCTATTACTAGTGTCACAGGAATGGTTCAAAACATAGACAGTAAGAAGAGTCAGTTTTCTTGTACTTAAGTCGGCATTGTGCCTCTTGTATTTAATTCCGATGCAATTTCGGTGTTTCATCGTCAATAAGAAGGTCAGAGCGATACAGTGAACCTAAAGTGAAGCATCGGTATCTATAACTAGTGTCACAGGAATGGTTCATACATAGACAGTAAGAAGAGTCAGTTTTCTTGTACTTAAGTCGGCATTGTGCCTTTTGTTTTCAAATCCGATGCAATTTCTGTGTTTCATCGTCAATAAGAAGGTCAGAGGGATACAGCAAACCTGAAGTGAAGCATCGGAATCTATAACTAGTGTCACAGGAATGGTTCAAAGCATAGACATTAAGAAGAGTCAGTTTTCTTGTACTTAAGTCGGCATTGTGCCTTTTGTATTTAATTCAAATGCAATATCTGTGTTTCATCGTCAAAAAGAAGGTCAGAGGGATCCAGTAAACCTGAAGTGAAGCATCGGAATCCATAACTAGTGTCACAGGAATGGTTCAAAACATAGACAGTAAGAAGAGTCAGTTTTCTTGTACTTAATTCAGCATTGTGCCTTTTGTATTTAATTCCAATGGAATTTCTGTGTTTCATCGTCAATAAGAAGGTAAGAGGGATACAGTAAACCAGAAGTGAAGCATCGGAATCTATAACTAGTGTCACAGGATTGGTTGAAAACATAGACAGTAAGAAGAGTCAGTTTTCTTGTACTTAAGTCGGCATTGTGCCTTTTGTATTTAATTCCGAAGCAAATTCTGTGTTTCATCGTCACTAAGAAGGTCAGAGGCATACAGTGAACCTGATGTGAGCATCGGATCTATAACTAGTGTCACAGGAATGGTTCAAAACATTGACTGTAAGAAAAGTCAGTTTTCTTGTACTTAAGTCGGCATTGTGCCTCTTGTATTTAATTCCGATGCAATTTCTGTGTTTCATCGTCAATAAGGAGGTCAGAGGGATACAGTAAACCTGAAGTGAAGCATCAGAATCTATAACTAGTGACACAGGAACGGTTCAAAACAAGGCAGTAAGAAGAGTCAGTTTTCATGTACTTAAGTCGGCATTGTGCCTTTTGTATTTAATTCCGATGCAATTTCTGTGTTTCATCGTCAATAAGAAGGTCAGAGGGATTCAGTAAACCTGAAGTGAAGCATTGGAGTCTATAATTAGTGTCACAGGAATGGTTCAAAACATAGACAGTAAGAAGAGTCAGTTTTCTTGCACTTAAGTCGGCATTGTGACTTTCGTATTTAATTCCCATCCAATTTCTGTGTTTCATTGTCAAGGAGGAGGAGGAGGAGGATATTAGTGTTTAACGTCCCGTCGACAACGAGGTCATTAGAGACGGAGCGCAAGCTCGGGGGAGGGAAGGATGGGGAAGGAAATCGGCCGTGCCCTTTCAAAGGAACCATCCCGGCATTTGCCTGAACCGATTTAGGGAAATCATGGAAAACCTAAATCAGGATGGCCGGAGACGGGATTGAACCGTCGTCCTCCCGAATGCGAGTCCAGTGAGCTAACCACTTCATCGTCAATAAGAAGGTCAGAGGGATACAGTAAACCTGAAGTGAAGCATCGGAATCTATAACTAGTGTCACAGGAATGGTTCAAATATTGACAGTAAGAAGAGTCAGTTTTCTTGTACTTAAGTCGGCATTGTGCCTTTTCGATTTAATTCCGATGCAATTTCTGTGATTCATCGTCAATAAGAAGGTCAGAGGGAAACAGTAAACCGGAAGTGAAGAATCGGAATCTATAAGTAGTGTCACAGGAATGGTTCAAATCAAAGACGGTAAGAAGAGTCTGTTATCTTGTACTTAAGTCGGCATTGTGCCTTTTGTTATTAATTCCGAAGCAATTTCTGTGTTTCATCGTTAATAAAATGCTCAGAGGGATACAGTAAAAATGAAGTAAAGCATCGGAATCTATAACGAGTGTCACATGAATGGTTCAAAACATAGACAGTAAGAAGAGTCAGTTTTCTTGTACTTAAGTCGGCATTGTGCCTTTTGTATTTAATTCCGATGCAATTTCTTTGTTTCATCGTCAATAAGAAGGTCAGAGGCATACAATAAATTTGAAGTGAAGCATCGGAATCTATAACAAGTGTCACAGGAATGGTTCAAAGCATAGACAGTAAGAAGAGTTAGTTTTCTGGTATTTAAGTCGGCATTGTGCCTTTTGTATTTAATTCCGATGCAATTTTAGTGTTTCATCATCAATAAGAAGGTCAGAGGGATACAGTGAACCTGAAGTGAAGCATCGGAATCTATAACTAGTGTCACGGGAATGGTTCAAAACATAGACAGTAAGAAGAGTCAGTTTTCTTGTACTTAAGTCGGCATTGTGCATTTTGTATTTAATTCCGATGCAATTTCTGTGTTTCATCGTCAATAAGAAGGTCAGAGGGAAACAGTAAACCTGAAGTGAAGCATCGGAATCTATAAGTAGTGTCACATGAATGGTTCTAATCATAGATGGTAAGAAGAGTCAGTTATCTTGTACTTAAGTGGGCATTGTGCCTTTTGTTATTAATTCCGAAGCAATTTCTGTGTTTCATCGTCAATAAAAGGGTCAGAGGGATACAGTAGACCTGAAGTAAAGCATCGGAATCTATAACGAGTGTCACATGAATGGTTCAAAACATAGACAGTAAGAAGAGTCAGTTTTCTTGTACTTAAGACGGCACTGTGCATTTTGTATTTAATTCCGATGCAATTTCAGTGTTTCATCATCAATAAGAAGGTCAGAGGGATACAGTGAACCTGAAGTGAAGCATCGGAATCTATAACTAGTGTCACAGTAATGGTTCAAACATAGACAGTAAGAAGAGTCAGTTATCTTGTACTTAAATCGGCATTGTACCTTTTATATTTAATTCCGATGTAATTACTGTGATTCATCGTCAATAAGAAGGTCAGAGGGATCCAGTAAACCTGAAGTGAAGCATCGGAATCTATAACTAGTGTCACAGGAATGGTTCAAAACATAGACAGTAAGAAGAGTCAGTTTTCTTGTACTTAAGTCGGCATTGTGCCTTTTGTATTTAATTCCGAAGCAAATTCTGTGTTTCATCGTCACTAAGAAGGTCAGAGGCATACAGTGAACCTGATGTGAGCATCGGATCTATAACTAGTGTCACAGGAATGGTTCAAAACATAGACTGTAAGAAGAGTCAGTTTTCTTGTACTTAAGTCAGCATTGTGCCTTTTGTATTTAATTCCAATGCAATTTCTGTGTTTCATCGTCAATAAGAAGGTCAGAGGGATACAGTAAACCTGAAGTGAAGCATCGGAATCTATGACTAGTGTCACACGAATGGTTCAAACATAGACAGTAAGAAGAGTCAGTTATCTTGTACTTAAGTCGGCATTGTGCCTATTGTATTTAATTCCGATGCAATTTCTGTGTTTCATCGTCAATAAGAACTTCAGAAGGATACAGTAAACCTGAAGTGAAACATCGGAATCTATAACTAGTGTAACAGGAACGGTTCAAACATAGACAGTTAGAAGAGTTAGTTTTCTTTTACTTAAGTCGGCATTGTGACTTTCGTATTTAAATCCGATGCAATTTCTGTGTTTCATCGTCAATAAGAAGGTCGGAAGGATACAGTAAACCTGAAGTGAAGCATCGGAATCAATAACTAGTGTCACAGGAATGGTTCAAAACATAGACATTAAGAAGAGTCAGTTTTCTTGTACTTAGGTCGGCATTGTGCCTTTTCTATTTAATTCCGATGCAATTTCAGTGTTTCATCGTCAATAGGAAGGTCAGAGGGATACAGTAAACCTGAAGTGAAGCATCGCAACCTATAACTAGCGTAACAGGAATGGTTCAAACCACAGACAGTAAGAAGGGTCAGTTATCTCGTACTTAAGTCGGCATTGTGCCTTTTGTATTTAATTCCGAAGCAATTTCTGTGTTTCATCGTCAATAAGAAGGTCAGAGGGATACAGTAAACCTGAAGTAAAGCAACGGAATCTATAACGAGTGTCACATGAATTGTTCACAACATAAACAGTAAGAAGAGACAGTTTTCTTGTACTTAATTCGGCATTGTGCCTTTTGTATTTAATTCCGATGCAATTTCTGTGTTTCATCGTCAATAAGAAGGTCAGAGGGACACAGTAAACCTGACGTGAAGCATCGGAATCTATAACTAGTGTCCCAGGAATGGTTCAAAACATAGACAGTAACAAGAGTCAGTTTTCTTGTACTTAAGTCGGCATTGTGCCTTTTGTATTTAATTCCGATACAATTTCAGTGTTTCACAGTCAATAAGAAAGTCAGAGGCATACAGTAAACCTGAAGTGAAACATCGGAATCTATTACTAGTGTCACAGGAATGGTTCAAAACATAGACAGTAAGAAGAGTCAGTTTTCTTGTACTTAAGTCGGCATTGTGCCTCTTGTATTTAATTCCGATGCAATTTCGGTGTTTCATCGTCAATAAGAAGGTCAGAGCGATACAGTGAACCTAAAGTGAAGCATCGGAATCTATAACTAGTGTCACAGGAATGGTTCATACATAGACAGTAAGAAGAGTCAGTTTTCTTGTACTTAAGTCGGCATTGTGCCTTTTGTTTTCAAATCCGATGCAATTTCTGTGTTTCATCGTCAATAAGAAGGTCAGAGGGATACAGCAAACCTGAAGTGAAGCATCGGAATCTATAACTAGTGTCACAGGAATGGTTCAAAACATAGACATTAAGAAGAGTCAGTTATCTTGTACTTAAGTCGGCATTGTGCCTTTTGTATTTAATTCAAATGCAATATCTGTGTTTCATCGTCAAAAAGAAGGTCAGAGGGATCCAGTAAACCTGAAGTGAAGCATCGGAATCCATAACTAGTGTCACAGGAATGGTTCAAAACATAGACAGTAAGAAGAGTCAGTTTTCTTGTACTTAATTCAGCATTGTGTCTTTTGTATTTAATTCCAATGGAATTTCTGTGTTTCATCGTCAATAAGAAGGTAAGAGGGATACAGTAAACCAGAAGTGAAGCATCGGAATCTATAACTAGTGTCACAGGATTGGTTGAAAACATTGACAGTAAGAAGAGTCAGTTTTCTTGTACTTAAGTCGGCATTGTGCCTTTTGTATTTAATTCCGAAGCAAATTCTGTGTTTCATCGTCACTAAGAAGGTCAGAGGCATACAGTGAACCTGATGTGAGCATCGGATCTATAACTAGTGTCACAGGAATGGTTCAAAACATTGACTGTAAGAAAAGTCAGTTTTCTTGTACTTAAGTCGGCATTGTGCCTCTTGTATTTAATTCCGATGCAATTTCTGTGTTTCATCGTCAATAAGGAGGTCAGAGGGATACAGTAAACCTGAAGTGAAGCATCAGAATCTATAACTAGTGACACAGGAACGGTTCAAAACAAGGCAGTAAGAAGAGTCAGTTTTCTTGTACTTAAGTCGGCATTGTGCCTTTTGTATTTAATTCCGATGCAATTTCTGTGTTTCATCGTCAATAAGAAGGTCAGAGGGATTCAGTAAACCTGAAGTGAAGCATTGGAGTCTATAATTAGTGTCACAGGAATGGTTCAAAACATAGACAGTAAGAAG